>NC_053022.1:533085794-533413149 GCF_003073215.2 Triticum urartu
GTGACCACTAAACTCGGTAAACTCAACGAGGCAAAAAAACTATGCTCGATTATGTTCATTTGAAGCTCGTAATCACTCGTGAGCGCTCGCTAGATTTTTTATCTTGAAAGTTGAAACGAATGTAAAAGATTTGCCTCTTCAATTAAATAAGGGAGAGTAGAGTTTTACAACGCACTCACAAATCACGGCATGACAATTACTCATATAATATGATGTTCCCTAGTTTCCTTGCGCCGACAGTAACCCAAAGTTTAGCGTCTTCTAAAATGTTGGTTAGGAGGACCGGCGGTGGCGCACTTTTCCGACGGAGTACTCGGATGTTTCTCTCATTCCAAATGGTCCAAGAAACGAACATGGTAAGGGAAGCCATTGCATGGCGGTGAGGGTTGCTGTCGTCGGTTCCTTTCTGCCACCACTCAATGACGGTTTCATCTAACTGCCATTCGGAGGTGTCCATGTGCGCGAGCCCAAGCTTCTCAATGATTGATCTCCAGAGTCTAAGCGTGCAGCGACACTTGACGAAGAGGTGTATCCTTGTGTTCTTGTTCCCTTTTGCAAAGCGGGCAAGGGCCACAGTTTGGCCAACCACGCTTCTCCAAGCGATCGGCGGTCCAAACCCTATCTTGTGGAGCCAACCAAGTAAAGAATTTGACCTTTGAAGGTGCCCAAGCCTTCCAGACCATGCGTCCATGCGCTTCAGGGGGACAAGGTCAGGCCGAGAAATTGAGCTTTGTAGGCAGTGCTCGCCGTGTATACCCCATCGTTCGCATGCTTCCAAATGATATCGTCTTCGGTTTGCTCATCAAGGTGGAAGTCATGCACAAGCATCCAAAGGTTAAAGAACTCGGAAATGTGGTTGACGGAGATGGCGGTGTCATGCTTGATTTTGAGGATCCAATCGTTCCCATTCAAAGCCTCACGCGCCTTCCAATTCTTCCTCGCCAAGCCCTCATAGATTAGCGATGCAATGTCCTTGGGCTTGCGCCCCAGGAGCCAAAGGGAGTCCCAGAAAGGTGTTTGACGCCGTCACCGACAGTGATAGTCGTAGATGCATAGAAGAACTGGAGGTCCTCTTCAGTGCAGGGGTTGCCAGAGCCCACCCATAGTCTACGGGGCTCCCTCCCTTCCTACCATAGCCAACGAAGCCGCAACGCCCGTGCAAACTTGTCGGTATTGAGCACCCCAAGACCACCGTAATCTTTTGGTCTGCACACCAAATTCCAATTGACCTTGCATTTGGCTCCCGTGGTCTTTTCCGCACCCGACCAAAAGAAGGCCCTCTCAATCTTATTAAGTGTATCTAGAATGCCCGGCGGCACTATGAGAGGCGTGATAGAGAAGACCGCTTGAGAGGAGATGACCGACTTGACGAGAGTTGTGCGTCCGATAGCAATGATGTTTTGCCCATCCCAAGTGATTAATTATCCGGCCGCCTTGCCGACCAGATATTGGAAATCCATCGTCTTTAGCTGCCAAACCTAAAGAGGTAAGTCTAGGTATTTCACCAAGAAGGAAGGGCGGATCATCGGCATATTCCGGAGGATGTGCTCGAGGTCAAGATGGTTGCAACGGATTGGCACGACCAAGCTTTTTTGGAAGTTGTTGCAGAGGCTCGTCACGTCACCAAAGCCTTGTAAGATAGCAGCTAGGTTGTCAATGTCTGTCTTGATGGGTGTTCATAAAATCAAATGATACGAGTCTGGAACCAGCCATATTGTAGCTTGTTTAAGACCTTCTTCCTCAATTCCATGAATCCAGGAGTTCTATCTGCTGTAAAAAAAAAAATCTGCTGTCCACCCTGTCTAAGTGTTATTACCCTCTTGAGGTTACGCCAAACTGAAAATACAATCCCGAATATGTAACGGGCGACATGGTACATTCCTGTGTAACTACAAAATGGATAATATGCTTAGCAGAAAGAAAGCTGACAGGATATTATTTATGTTGCCGGACAGCTAGAGCATAGTATCACTGGATATAGGTGAATAATTGCAGAAGAAGCATATAGCTCAATTCAGCTAGCGAGACATAACTATGCTCGCACGCAGCACCTATACAGGCACTGTCCATTGAGAATAAGTAGCAGAAATATTCAAGAACTGAGAGCTGCTGTCAGTCGCTTGAGTTCTTCCAACGCGATAATTTCAGACATGGTATTGAGTTGATCCATGGCCACATCATGTTCAGTTCGACAGCAGAATGCCCAAGCTCTAAGCAGACATACGAGCCACCAATTTAGTCCCTGTAAGTTCCAGGAAAGGAAGGGTAAGCAAGTAGTTGTTTCATGGCAGTATTGTACGAGACCTCATGAACAGAACAACAAAATACAATCCCTAGCACTATGTTTTTGATTCTTTCTATTGCAGTGAAGCACTGGGATAGAACATGAGAGACACTGGATGCCTAATAATTATCACTGCATTAAATAACAAAATTCAAGCACAAAGCGGTGTTCAAGCTAACACAGTACTACAATAAAGATCAAGCTAAGAGGAGAGTTAGCAGAAACATAAAACAACAAGAATGCTATTTACATAACAGAGAAGTGCATATTTCAACCCCGAACTCTTGTCCTGGTCTAATTTACAACCCCGAACTCCAATACCGTCTAAATTACAACCCCTAACTCTCAAAACCGGCTAGGATTCAACCCTCCCCTCTTTGTTGACCGGTTTTGACCGGTCAATGGGTCCCATCAGCATGGCACATCAGCATTATTTTTAAAAAGCTGTAAAATAAAAAAATCCAGGAAAAGAAATAAAAAAATCAAATTTCCAGGAAAAAATCAGGGAAAATAAATAAAATCGAATTTCTGAAAAACAAAAATATCGATATTTCCATGAAAAACCAAAAAATACTTAAAATAAAAAAATCCAAGGGAAAAAAAATTCAAATTCCCAAGAAAATTATATAAAAACTGTAAAATAGAAAAAAAATCTAGAAAAAGTAATTTCCAAAAAAGTTCAATTTTTGAAATTTTTTTCCCCGAAAATCACGGAAAAAGTTTCCGAATTTTTTTCGCAAACTTTTTTTCGGAAATTTGGTTTTTTTCCTGATTTTTTCTCGATCTTACAGATTTTTATTTATATTTTTCTTGAAATTTTGAATTTTTTTCCGACGTGGCATGCTGATTGGACCTGTTGACTGGTCAAAACTGGTCACCCCTAGTCAAAACCGGTGAACAAGGAGGGGAGGGTTGAATTCTGACCGGTTTTGAGAGTTGAGGGTTGTAATTTAGATGGTATTGAAGTTCGGGGTTGTAAATTAGACTAGGGCAAGAGTTCGGGGTTGAAAAATGCACTTCTCTCTTTACAGAATGAGCGGTTCAGATGTAGACGAGAGCAACAAACTGTGTTCAGTTAACGGGCTAGTCAGAGATCTTAACTATATAGGGAACCAAAAGTAAAAAAAAAACTACAGGGAGCCAAAAAAAAGGTGAAAATGTTTCAGGAGTCTGATTTACCTTCTCTATGAACACCACTCTCTTGCATTCTGGAACATGCGCAACCAAGGACTGGGACCACCCTTCTCAACCTGCCACTCCTTGGGATACCATGGGTACTGCCACATCATAAAGGAACGCTCCGGGTGTGGCATCAGAGCAAGGTGTCTTCCATTAGGGGAGCAAAGGGCCGCAATACCAAGCGGAGAGCCATTAGGGTTGAAAGGATAAACCTCTGTGACATTATTAGCATCATCGCAGTACCTCAGAGGGGCCAGATTTGAATTGACAACATCAGACAAGACATTTTCATCTGGGAAGAAGGCTCTCCCTTCACCATGAGCACTCCAAATGCCCAAAGTAGAGCCTTCCATACCTTTGAACATTATAGAAGGAGAATCCCCTATGGCCACACTGATAAACCGACATTCAAAACGGCCAGATTCATTGTGAGTGAACCTTGGCTGGGACATGTCTCCACCTGCACCAAGCGAGCCTCCAATATCAGGTCCTGGTACCCAACCAAGAAGAGCCATGAGCTGACACCCATTGCACACCCCAAGGCTGAATGTGTCTGGCCTATTGTAGAACTCCTGGAACTGCTGTATGAGGGGCTGGTTGAACCTGATAGATGCAGCCCAACCTTTTGCTGAGTCAAGAACATCTGCATAGCTAAATCCACCAACAAATGCAATCCCACGGAATTCCGTTAGAGAAGCCTTTTGGTTCAAGAGATCCGACATTGTGATATCCCACGGTTCAAAACCAGCAGCATGGAATGCAGCAGACATTTCCCTATCACTGTTGCTCCCTTCTTCCCGAATGATGGCAACCTTCGGTTTCGAGGATGCAGACAGTAGTTTCTTGTCCGTGAATTTGGGCGTAAAAGACAAATGCCATGAGGGCGATGTTCGGCTTTTTAGGCCTTCTTTCTCAAGCTTGACACAAGATTTCAGCCGCTGTAGCTCCTCAAGCTGAAAGCTTGTTTCCTCCCACAAATCTCTGAGATCTGAAGTTCTTTCTTTCAAACGCACCTCACCATCAACACACAGCTCTATTTCTGGTGCTGCAGTTACTTTTCCTATCACATTAGCAGAAACCCCTGCTGCATGAAGTTTTTGCTTCACTACATCAAGGTCATCCAAATGCACTTCAACTACAAGACCAAGCTCCTCCGCAAAAAGTGTTTGAAGAAGGTCATTATCTTTTAATTCCATGTTGAGGTTAACACCACAGTTCCCAGCAAATGCCATCTCAAGAATGGTGACAATAAGCCCACCATCACTAATGTCATGACCAGCAGAAATCAGGCGTTCGCTGAGCAATTCTTGAACAACCTCAAAGACCTTTTTCAAGTAAGGGACATCTTCTATGTCTGGGCAGTCATTTCCAATTTGATCAAACGCTTGTGCGAGAGCAGAACAACCAAGTCGTCGCTTTCCTTTAGCCAGGTCAACATGCAACAGAACCCCGTCCTTCACAAGCTTTAGATCTGGAGTAACCGTTAAGGTTATATCAGGACATGTCACATAAGCACTGATAACAAGATTTCCTGGAGCTTTGACTAGCTCGCCATCACATTGAGCTGCCATAGAAAGACTATCCTTTCCTCCATCAATTGCAATACCAAGTTGAATCATGCAGTCAGCCATTGCGACAGCAGCATCATACATATCTGCTCCCTCTCCATCAATCTTTGCAGCGTACATCCAATTGCCACTTGCTTTGACGTCAGCAAGAGATGTAACTTTAGCCCAAACCAGATTGGTCAATGCCTCCCCAACAGCAAGCCTTGCCATAGCCTCAGGATTAAGTAAACCCTTTATTGGTTGTTCTCCAATGGCACAAGCACCGCCAGTAAGATCTGTGTATGTCTGTGCGACTACAGCAACATCAGCAAGTGGTAGTTGCAGTGGGCCAACCGTCTGCTGTTGTGCCACAAGACCTGTCACACATCTGTCAACCTTAGTGGTCAAGAAACGCTTTGAACATACTGAGGGAAGCTTCAATACTCGCTTAAGAACATCCATCAGTGTAATCTCGGGTGCTATGTCTAAGGGTTCACTCGATCGAGGAACTCGCTTGAAATCAAAGGTCTTCTGAGGCATATCTCCTAAAACCTTTTCAAGCTCAAGATCAACAGCAGGCGGTGGAGGAGGAAGGCCACTCAACATTGCATGCTCCACAGCAGCACTGTCAATTAAAACAATCTTTCCACTACCATCAATTTCACCAAGGACAGCCATTGAAACTCTCTCTCTATCACAAAGTGATTGCAACAGGTTTCTGCTCTCAGGCTTCACCAATAATGCATCTTGTTCCTGGTATTCAGCACCCCAGATCTCCAACACAGACAATGTGTGATCACCAACAACAATTGAGCGGATATCAATTTCAGCACCCTTAGGATAGATTATTTCTTTCACGACATTGCAGTTTCCTCCAGCTCCCTGATCATGAATGCTGATGATTGGATTCTTCTCTCCCATTTCCACACATGCCCTGATCACGCGATATAACTTTTGTGCCATCTCAGCATCTCCCCGCTGCACTGCGTTAAAATCGAGCTCTGCATCATTCTGTCCACTAACCATACTTGAGGCAGCACCACCACCCATACCAATTCTGTATGCTGGACCACCAATCTTCACAACTAGCATGCCGATTTCTGGATCCCCTTTCGATATGTGTGCATGGTCAATCTGCCCAATTGCCCCACTGAACATTATAGGCTTCAGCCATTCACGACGCTCCCCGTTTGGCAACCTAGAACCAAAATTTCTTGTAAATCCCTGAATTAAAGGCTCGCCAAACTTGTTCCCATAGTCAGAAGCACCGTCGCTAGCATCAATAAGAATCTGCAATGGAGGAGCTAAGTTTGATGGGTATGCAAAAGATGAATCCTCCCAAGGTGCATATGATTCTTCAATTTGAAGGTTTCCAACACAATAACCAGCAGTTGAAGCAACAACAAATGAGCCCTTTCCAGTGGCATGTGTGTCCCTTATGCGGCCACCTGCACCTGTTTCAGCTCCTGGGTAGGGTGCCACGGCACATGGAAAATTATGGGTTTCTGCTGTGAACAGAATGCCTAGTTCACGCATCATCAGGGTTAGCGGTGAAGTGGAACCTGGTAGTGCTGGGCGTAGGTGATTTACAAGAGTCCCTTTTATTGCACTCGAGTTATCCTTGAACCCAATAATAGAGTTATTAGGGTTAGCCTTCAAGGGGCTCTTTACTAACTGAAACAGAGTACTTGGCATGGTCTCTCCATCTATCTCAAGCTTTCCATTAAAAAACCAATGTCTGCTGTGCTCACTGTTTGATTGCGCTATGTCAAAAAGTTCCACGGTAGTTGGATTGCGTTTGATGTCATCTCTGAATAGGTGAGTGTAGTACTTGATATCTTGTTCATCAAAAGCCAGACCCATTTTAAGATTTATTTCCTCCAGTGCTTCCCTTCCCCTTTCCATGACTGGTATAACACTGACAGGTTCTGGAACTACATCCGACCGAAATGATGTGAGCTTGCTAGGATAAACACATTCTGTCATCCTGTCATGAATCAAAGCAGCAAAGCTGTTGAGTTGGCTTTCATCAAGTGGGTCACTACCAGGCTGAAGGCACAAAAGATATCTTCTAGACCTCTCCAGGCGAGTTACTTCCATTAATGATAGAGCTTTACAAATCGAGACAGCATTGGTTGAGAAAGCTGTCGAAAATGTCATCCGGGGACCAACCTCAACAAGGAAGCAATAAGAGCTCCTAGAAACTTCCTCCTCCAGAAAGCTCCCTGTTTGTAGGTTGTCAGGTTCATAAGTTTCTGCTAGGAGCCACTGAAGTGTTGCGAGCTTTGTAGAACCTAGTGCATCCTCCAACTCAACATTGAAGCATTGCTCAGTCTTTATATCAATAATATTAGAAGAAACCTTTGCCTGCACTTTCCTGAGTAACTCCTTGGCCTCACTCTCTTGAAGAAATGGTTTGCGATAAAAGTGAATAATCCTTGAAACTAATCCCATGTCATCACCAGATGCCTCTATCAATGGACTATTAACTCCGCTGGATACTGCAGCAGTGAGAGCAGGCATTGGTCGGATATTTGGAACAATAGCCCTTTGATTAGGTAAACGGCAAAGATGACGTAGGTTCAGGCAATGTCGAACCACTCGTGACCTTCTCGAAGGTGGGTGTCTTGTGGATATAAAACTACTCCTTTGTTTTCCCTGGTACAAAAAGAGAAGCGCATGATAATGGTTACATGCCGAAAAGAGAAGCATATTTAGTTGATAGTTCAACTAGAACTAGGTGCATACCATATTACTAGGAAAGCCTTGAAGACGTAGCATATTGCTTGCTGTCATTTCAGCATGAGATGCCATATTGACGACACCTAAGATACTCCAAGAACCTGTGAACCACAGAATAGGAAATCAGGCACTGAACGACTGAGCATAACTAAAGTTTAATCTACAATATTAAAAACTACAAAATCGGTTCTTGTCATTAGCAAATGTTGAATTCAGAGTTTATTTCATTATATTTTTACGATGTAAGCAAAAAGATAAATGTGCACACAGACACACTTCAAGACAAAGGTCAATGTGTTTGTTCATTGTTCCGGATTGCAGATTACGTTGAATGAAAATACAGAGTGGACACTAAACCCCTTAGATTGTGCACCCACAGACAAAAAACTAGCTTATTTCATCCAAATTTTCATGAATTTTTGGTAGTTCCAGCATTCACATACTCACATACACACGGTTCGTTCACTGAATCAGAGAGCTCTCTTGTATGAAATGAACAAACTGGGATAAAACCATAAGATGGTCTATCAAATGCAAGATACTTCAACTGTTTTTTGCTACGAAACACCGATGCGGATATGGGGACATGGGATACAGTGATTTCTAAAAACTACAATTCGGCGAGTATATATAAATAATTAATAAAATGCCATGTTATGAAGACAATGAATTATATGTGTGAGACTATATCAAAATACTACCCTATTTGTTGCATCCATGCCTCTTTTCATCAAGTCCCCATCTCCTCGGTGACTGGATGATCGTCAATTTACTCAATCCTCGATGACTGAATGGTCATCAATCTACTCAATCCTCGTGGTACTTGCACAAGGCACTGGCCAACGCCCAGCAGCAGCCAACAAGCACGCACACAAGTACACAAGGAGCACGCACACAGACACAGCAAGCACGCACGCAAGCGGCGACAAGCACACGACCAGCACGCACGCATTACGGCACCAGAAGCAAGCAAGCAAGTGCGGGAGGACCACCGGAGAAGAGCAGGGATTAGGAAGGGAAGGATTTACCTCGCTGGCGACGGCTGACGGGCGGCGGCGGCAGAGAAGACTCGCGGCGGCGGCGGCGGCGCGCTCGTGCGGTCGCCCGCGAATACTCTGTCCAGTTTGCTGCCCGAACGTTTTTTCTTTTCTTTTTAGGGCTTGCCCGAACGAATTGAGTGCGTTGGCTGTTTAGGGTTTACGAATGGGCTTGAACTGGGCTTCCCGTGTCCCTACGGCCGCTTGGTTGGTTGTATCGTTTTGCAGCCCAAATCGCCTGTAAAAAACACTGTATCATTGTACACCACACGGGTAATAAAATCCGGATTGATGGATTCCCACGAAATCACTAGTTGAGGAGGAGTACTCGTTGCAAAGATCACTCCAACTTCTCATGCTGCAACAAATGACTCACATGCAGCGTGCCATTTGTCACAATCTGAGAGTTTTCTCTTTTTTCGTAGATCCGTCTATTCAAAACATTTTATCTCTCAAACCATGCGTCCAAAAAACGCTTTCACAGTTTGATTCCTCGCGTCAAGATCTTCAAAATTAGATCCCATGTTGATAGGTTTTGACGAACTTTTTTCTCACGAAAAATACCGGACGAAATAACCGAACCGGAAGCACGGGTTTTTTCCCTTTCCAAAAAAGGCACGCCAGCGCCTCTTACGAAATCACAACCATGCCTCTCACGGAAGCAAAACCGTAACTCTCGCGGAAGAAAAAAAAGAAGAGAAAACATTTTTTTGTTTCCTAGGAGGCATGACCGTGACTCGCGCGAAAGCACAACCGTGCCTCTCGCAGAAGCAAAACCGTGACTCTCGCGAAAGAAAGAAAAACAGAAAACGTGTTTTTTTCCGTTTGCGAGAGGCACGGCCGTGACTCTCGCGAAGCACAACCGTGCCTCTCGCTGAAGCAAAAGTGTGACTCTCGCGAAAGAAAAAAATAGAAAACGCGTTTTTTCCCGTTTCCGAGAAGCACAGCCGTGACTCTCGCTAAAGCACAACCGTGCCTCTCGCGGAAGCAAAACCGTGACTCTCGCGAAAGGAAAAAAACATGTTTTTTTTCGTTTTCGAGAGGCATGACCGTGACTCTCGTGAAAGCACACCCGTGCCTCTCGCGGAAGCAAAACCGTGACTCTCGTGAAAGAGAAAAAAAACAAAAAACGCGTCTTTTTTTCGTTTCCGAGAGGCACGGCCACGACTCTCGTGAAGGAAAAAAACAAGTTTTTTCATGAAAAAAAACAAAAAATTGATCGAAAAGCTAAGGAAGACCAGTGATAAACCAAAACGTCGAAAAAAACTGTTTAAAAAGCCGAAAACGCGTGCGAAAAACTTAAAAAAATCCAAAGGGAGCGCGACACGTGGCGAATGGCTGAGAGCGTGCCAAGTGGCGCTGATCGTTGCGAGGCTCCCGAAGGAGCACTCGTTAACTAGTTGCTCTCGGATTCTGAATACTCACTTGGCTGGTCATTTACCCCTAAAAAAACTTGGCTGGTCGTTTCTCCCCCTCAAAAAAAACTTGGCTGGTCATTTCTGCTCTGTAAAATAGAGTATGCCTGGAAAAAATTGATTTGCTGGCTTATACCATTGTAATCGGACACACGTCCCAACCCACCTGTTTTCTTTTCCCCACCCTCTCCTCCCTCAAGACCCATCTATTTCCTCACACTTGTCTAAAAAAGGGTTTCCTCACACGCGAGCGCTGATGCACGTGTGCAGGCGGTCCTGAGATTTTGGAGGCGCGGGACAAAAAAATTTAGAAAATGAACCCTTTTTTATTCCCCCGATACAATACCATTTATGATGGTAAAAGTAAAATCCCCTTTAGCTAGGGTTTTTCTTCTCTCGGTGGCACTGGCGTCGACGTAGAGCCCCTTGTTTCTCCACCGTCGGCCCTCGAGCCTCGCTGCTCGTGGTAACCCGCAGAGCTAGGGTCCCCCCAGCCTGAAGATCTTCACGCGGGCCAGATCGCAGTGTCTTAAAACGCATCTGGACCGGAAGCGATCTCGGATGATGTGGAGAAGATGATGGAAGAACTCGATCTTCAGGAGGATGATCTCAATGATGTTATCTTCGAGCAAGAGGAGGCGCCGCCGGAAGAGATCACCCGATGGTTGGCCATTGCAAGAGTCCACGCAGCTAAGACCTATAGCCAGTTTTGGTTTTATAAAAATATGAGATCAGCTTGGAACTTGGCCAAAGTGGTGAAGGCACGACCTCTCGAGGAGAATTTGTATACTCTGCAATTTGGTTGCTTGGGAGTTTGGGAGAGAGTCATGGATTTCGGGCCGTGGAACTTCCGTGGCGATGTTGTGGTCATTGCCCCCTACAATGGCATCTCAAAACCATCAACAGTCAACCTCGATACCCTATGGACATGGATACAAATCCACGATATCCCTGATCTATTTGCTCATCTGTTGAAGCCCTTGGCGACCAAAGTGGGGGAGCTGGTGTGTGCTGAGCCTATCTCTCACGGCTTCACTGGCAACTTTTACAGAGATAAGGCCAAGATCAATGTTCGTAAACCTTTAAAGAATGATATCTCAATGATCAAGGATAATAAGAGGCAGATTTATAGGGTTAAGTATGAATGATTACCTGACTGGTGTGCGGTATGTGGACATATTTTTAAGGAACATGGTGAAGGAAATATGCCCTAGAGGCAATAATAAAGTTGTTATTTATATTTCTTTATATCATGATAAATGTTTATTATTCATGCTAGAATTGTATTAACCAGAAACTTGATACATGTGTGAATACATAGACAAAACATAGTGTCCCTAGTATGCCTCTACTAGACTAGCTCGTTAATCAAAGATGGTTAAGTTCCCTAACCATGGACATGTGTTGTCATTTGATGAACGGGATCACATCATTAGAAGAATGATGTGATGGACAAGACCCATCCGTTAGCTTAGCATAATGATCGTTAAGTTTTATTGCTATTGCTTTCTTCATGACTTATACATATTCCTCTGACTATGAGATTATGCAACTCCCGGATACCGGAGGAATACCTTGTGTGCTATCAAACGTCACAATGTAACTGGGTGATTATAAAGATGCTCTACAGGTGTCTCCGAAGGTGTTTGTTGAGTTGGCATAGATCGAGATTAGGATTTGTCACTCCGAGTATCGGAGAGGTATCTCTAGGCCCTCTTGGCAATGCACATCATGATAAGCCTTGCAATCAATGCGACTAATGAGTTAGTTACGGGATGATGCATTACGGAACGAGTAAAGAGACTTGCCGGTAACGAGATTGAACTACGTATGAAGATGCCGACGATCGAATCTCAGGCAAGTAATATACCAATGACAAAGGGAATGACGTATGTTGTCATTACGGTTTGACCGATAAAGATCTTCATATAATATGTAGGAACCAATATGAGCATCCAGGTTCCGCTATTGGTTATTGACCGGAGAGGTGTCTCGGTCATGTCTACATAGTTCTCGAACCCGGGTCCGCACATTTAACGTTTGGTGATGTTTTGTATTATGAGTTATGTGTTTTGGTGACCGAAGATTGTCTGCAGTCCCAGATGAGATCATGGACATGACGAGGAGTCTCGAAATAGTCGAGAGGTAAATATTGATATATTGGACAATAGTATTCGTACACCAGAAGTGTTTCGGAATGTATCGGGTACGTATCGGAGTACCGAGGGGTTACCGGAACCCCCCGGGGGGAAGATATGGGCCACATGGGCCATAGGAGGGAGGCAAGCCGGCCCACGAGGGTGGCGCGCGCCCCCTTGATATGTCTCCAACGTATCTACTTTTCCTAACGATTTTCCTCTTGTTTTGGACTCTAATTTGCATGATTTGAATGAAACTAAACCCGGACTGACGATGTTTTCAGCAAAACTACCATGGTGTTGTTTTTGTGCAGAAATAAAAGTTCTAAGAATGGAACGAAACTTTGCGAGGAATATTTATACAAATAAAGAAAATTTCTGGAGCCAAGACCCACTGGAGGGGGGCACCTGGGTGGGCACAACCCACCAGGGCGCCCCTGAAGGAAATATGCCCTAGAGGCAATAATAAAGTTATTATTTATTTCCTTATTTCATGATAAATGTTTATTATTCATGCTAGAATTGTATTAACCGGAAACTTAGTACATGTGTGGATACATAGACAAACATAGTGTCACTAGTACGGCTCTACTTGACTAGCTCGTTGAATCAAAGATGGTTAAGTTTCCTAGCCATAGACATGAGTTGTCATTTGATTAACGGGATCACATCATTAGAGAATGATGCGATTGACTTGACCCAATCCGTTAGCTTAGCACTTGATCGTTTAGTATATTGTTATTGCTTTCTTCATGACTTATACATGTTCCTATGACTATGAGATTATGCAACTCCCGGATACCGGAGGAACACTTTATGTGCTACCAAACATCACAACATAACTGGATGATTATAAAGGTGCTCTACAAGTGTCTCCAATGGTACTTGTTGAGTTGGCATAGATCGAGATTATGATTTATCACTCCGATTGTCGGAGAGGTATCTCTGGGCCCTCTCGGTAATGCACATCACTGTAAGCCTTCCAAGCAATGTGACTAATGAGTTAGTTGCGGGATGATGCATTAAGAAACGAGTAAAGATACTTGCCGATAACGAGATTGAACTAGGTATTGAGATACCGACGATCGAATCTCGGGCAAGTAACATATCAATGACAAAGGGAACAATGTATGTTGTTATGCGGTTTGATCGATAAAGATCTTCATAGAATATATAGGAACCAATATGAGTATCCAGGTTCCGCTATTGGTTATTGACCGGAGATGAGTCTTGGTCATGTCTACATAGTTCTCGAACCCGTAGGGTTCGCACGCTTAATGTTTTGTGATGATTTGTATTATGAGTTATGTGATTTGATGACCTAAGTTTGTTCGGAGTCCCGGATGAGATCGGGGACATGACTAGGAGTCTCGAAATGGTCGAGACGTAAAGATCGATATATTGGAAGGCTATATTCGGGCATCGGAAAAGTTCCGAGTGATTCGGGTATTTTCCGGAGTACCGGAGAGTTACGGGAATTCGTATTGGGCCTTAATGGGCCATACGAGAAAGGAGAGAAAGGCCTCAAGGGTGTCCGCACCCCTTTCCCATGGACTGGTCCGAATTGGACTAGGGAAAGGGGGCGCCCCCTTCCTTCCTTCTCCTTCTCCCTTCCCTTTTTCCTATTCCATATGGGAGGTGGAATCCTACTAGGACTAAGGAGTCCTAGTAGGACTCCACACCTTGGCAGCGCCCTATGAGGGCCGGCCTCCTCCTTCCTCCATCCTTTATATAAGTGGCCAGGGGGCACCCCATAGACACACAAGTTGATTATTGACCTCTTAGCCGTGTGCGGTGCCCCCTCCGCCATAATTCACCTCGATCATATCATCGTAGTGCTTAGGCGAAGCCCTGTGCCGGTAGCTTCATCATCACCGTCATCACGTTGTCGTGCTGACGAAGCTCTCCCTCGATACTCTACTGGATCATGAGTTCGTGGGACATCACCGAGTTGAACGTGTGCAGATCGCGGAGATGCCGTACGTTCGGTACTAGGATCGGTCGATCGTGAAGACGTACGACTACATCAACCAAGTTGTCATAACGCTTCCGCTTTCGGTCTACGAGGGTAAGTGGACAACACTCTCCTGTCTCGTTGCTATGCATCACCATGATCTTGCGTGTGCGTAGGAAATTTTTGAAATTACTACGTTTCCCAACAGTGGCACCCGAGCCAGGTCTATGCGTAGATGTTATATGCACGAGTAGAACAGAAAGGAGTTGTGGGTGTGGGCATATACATATTGCTTGCCGTCACTAGTTGTTTCTTGATTCGGTGGTATTGTTGGATGAAGCGGCTCAGACCGACATTACGCGTACGGTTACATGAGACTGGTTCTACCGACGTGCTTCGCACACAGGTGGCTGGTGGGTGTCAATTTCTCCAACTTTAGTTGAATCGGATTCAATGAAAAGGGTTCTTTCTGAAGATCAAAAAGCAATCACTATACCGCGTTGTGGTTTTTGATGCATAGGTAAGAACGGTTCTTGCTCAGCCCGTAGCAGCCACGTAAAACTTGCGACAACAAAGTAGAGGGTGTCTAACTTGTTTTTGCAGAGCATGTTGTGATGTGATATGGTCAAGACATGATGCTAAATTTTATTGTATGAGATGATCATGTTTTTAACGAAGTTATCGGCAACTGGCAGAAGCCTTATGGTTGTCTCTTTATTGCATAATATGCAAGCGCCATACAATTGCTTTACTTTATCGCTATGCAATAGCAATAGTTGCAAAAGCAATAGTTGGCGAGACGACCATGTGACGACACGTTGATAGAGATCAAGATGATGGAGATCATGGTGTCATGCCGGTGATGATGAAGATCATGACGGTACTTTGGAGATGGAGATCAAAGGCACAAGATGATGATGGCCATATCATGTCACATATTTTGATTGCATGTGATGTTTATCTTTATGCATCTTATTTTTCTTAGTTCGACGGTAGCATTATAAGATGATCTCTCACTAAATTTCAAGGTACAAGTGTTCTCCCTGAGTATGCACCGTTGCTACAGTTCTTCGTGCTGAGACACCACATGATGATCGGGTGTGATAAGCTCTACGTTCACATACAACGGGTGCAAGCCAGTTTTGCACAAGCAAAATACTCTGGTTAAACTTGACAAGCCTAGCATATGCAGATGTGGCCTCGGAACACTGAGACCAAAAGGTCGAGCGTGAATCATATAGTAGATATGATCAACATAGTGATGTTCACCATTGAAAACTTCTCCATCTCACGTGATGATCGGACATGGTTTAGTTGATATGGATCACGTGATCATTTAGATGACTAGAGGGATGTCTATCTAAGTGTGACTTCTTAAGTAATATGATTAATTGAACTTAAATTTATCATGAACTTAGTCCTGATAGTATTTGCATATCTATGCTGTAGATCAATTGCTCGCGTATAGCTTCCATGTTTTATTTATGATATGTTTCTAGAGAAAACTATGTTGAAAGATGATAGTGGCAATGATGCGGATTGGATCCGTGATTTGAGGATTTTCCTCATTGCTGCACAGAAGAATTATGTCCTTGATGCACTGCTAGGTGACAGACCTATTGCAGGAGCAGATGCAGACGTTATGAACGTTTTGACAAAAGCTCAGTATGATGACTACTTGATAGTTTAGTGCACCATTCTTTACGGCTTAGAACCGGGACTTCAAAAATGTTTTGAACGCCACGAAGCATATAAGATGTTCCAAGAGTTGAAATTGGTATTTCATACTCATGCCCGTGTCGAGAGGTATGAGACCTTTGACAGTACTTTGCCTGCAAAATGGAGGAGAATGGCTCAACCAGTGAGCATGTGCTCAGATTGTCTGGGTACTACAATTGCTTGAATCAAGTGGGAGTTAATCTTCCAGATAAGATAGTAATTGACAAAGTTCTCTAGTCACTATCACCAAGTTACTAGAACTTCATGATGAACTATAATGCGCAAGGGATGATGAAAGTAATTCCCGAGCTCTTCGCGATGTTGAAATTGGCGAAGGTAGAAATCAAGAAAAGCATCAAGTGTTGATGGTTGACAATACCACTAGTTTCAAGTAAAAGGGCAAGGGAAAGAAAGGAAACTTCAAGAATAATGGCAAGCAAATTGCCACTCCCCTAAAGAAGCCTAAAGCTAGATCCAAGCCTGAAACTGAGTGCTTCTACTCCAAAGGAAATTGTCACTGGAAGTGGAACTGCCCTAGATACTTGGCGGATAAGAAGGATGGCAAAGTGAACAAAAGTATATATGATATACATGTTATTGATGTGTACTTTACTAGTGTTCATAGTATCCCCTGGGTATTTGATACTCGTTCAGTTGCTATGATTAGTAACTCGAAACAGGAGTTACAAAATGAGCAAAGACTAGTTGAGGGCAAGGTGACGATGTGTGTTGGAAGTGATTCCAAGGTTGATAAGATCACCATCGCACACTCCCTTTACCTTCAGGATTAGTTTTGAACCTAAAATAAATGTTATTTGATGTTTGCGTTGAGCATAATATGATTGGATCATGTTTTTTTGCAATAGGTTATTCATTTAAGTCAAAGAATAATTGTTATTCTGTTTACATGAATAATACCTTCTGAGGTCATACACCCAAAGTGAATGGTTTACTGAATCTTGACCGTAGTGATACACATAATATTGATGCCAAAAGATGCAAAGTTGATAATGATAGTGCAACATACTTGTGGCACTGCCGTTTAGGTCATATTGGTATAAAGCACATGAAGAAACTCCATGCTGATGGGCTTTTGGAATCACTTGATTATGAATCACTTGATGCTTGCGAACCATGCCTCATGGGCAAGATGACTAAGACTCCGTTCTCCCGAACAATGGAGCGAGCAACAGACTTATTGGAAATAATACATATTGATGTATGCGATCCGATGATTGTTGAGGCTCGCGGTGGGTATCGTTATTTTCTGACCTTCACAGATGATTTGAGCATATATGGGTATATCTACTTGATGAAACATAAGTCTGAAACATTTAAAAAGTTCAAAGAATTTCAGAGTGAAATGGAAAATCATCATAATAAGAAAATAAAGTTTCTACGATCTGATCACGGAGACGAATATTTGAGTTATGAGTTTGGTCTTCATTTGAAACGACGTGGAATAGTTTCGCAACTCACGCCACCTGGAACACCACAGCGTAATGGTGTGTCCGAACGTCATAATCGTACTTTATTAGATATGGTGCGATCTATGATGTCTCTTACCGATTTATCACCATCGTTTTGGGGTTATGCATTAAAGACAACTGCATTCACGTTAAATAGGGCACAATCTAAATCCGTTGAGACGACACCATATGAACTATGGTTTAGCAAGAAACCTAAGTTGTCGTTTCTTAAAGTTTGGGGCTATGATGCTTATGTGAAAAAGTTTCAACCTGATAAGCTCGAACCCAGATCGGAGAAATGCGTCTTCATAGGATACCCAAAGGAAACTGTTGGGTACACCTTCTATCACAGATCCGAAGGCAAGATATTCGTTGCTAAGAATGGATCCTTTCTAGACAAAAAGTTTCTCTCGAAAGAAGTGAGTGGGAGGAATGTAGAACTTGATGAGGTAATTGTACCTTCTCCCGAATTGGAAAGTAGTTCATCACATAAATCAGTTCTAGTGATTCCTACGCCTTAGTGAGGAAGCTAATGATGATGATCATGAAACTTTAGATCAAGTTACTACCGAACCTCGTAGGTCAACCAGAGTATGGTCCACACCAGAGTGGTACGGTAATCCTTTCTGGAAGTCATGTTACTAGACCATGACGAACCTACGAACTATGAAGAAGCGATGATGAGCCCAGATTCCGCGAAATGGCTTGAGGCCATGAAATCTGAGATGGGATCACTACAAAAAAATACACTTCCGTGATGATACGTGTTTGTCACAGTAGGTCGCATTTTCTGTCATGCATGTACATCCATGACAAATTTATGACAGAATCAAGATAGTCATACCTGTGCGGTCGTAGAAGTGTTCCATGACATTGCCAAAATTATCATCACGGAAGTGTCCACTTCCATGACGATAAATTGCGCGTCACAGAAGTGCTTTCGTCAAGGGTGACCGACACGTCGCATCCACCGTAACGGAACGCCATTAAGCTATTGGGTCGGATTTTGGATCCGATAACATGTTAACAGCCACAACCAATGCCGATTTTCCACGTGTAAAATTCTCATTGGCTGACAGATCCACGCGTCAGCTCCGCGTTGGCACAGGTGTCACTCCTCCAACGGTCGAGATGGGCCTATGATATGTTGAC
The DNA here is from genome assembly GCF_003073215.2 of Triticum urartu. Lineage (NCBI taxonomy): Eukaryota > Viridiplantae > Streptophyta > Magnoliopsida > Poales > Poaceae > Triticum > Triticum urartu. The sequence continues at coordinate 533,104,431 of NC_053022.1, forward strand.
ACGTGGACCGGCCCAAAAGTGGCCCACAAAGAGTAAATGGGCCAGACCAACTAAAGGCCCATAAGATTTAGCGGACCATAATGGGCCGATCCAGCTAAAGGCCCACAAAATTTAGCGGACCATAATGGGCGGGCCCAGCTAAAGGCCCACACGATTTTGCAGACCATAATGGGCCGTCCCAGCTAAAGGCCCACAAGATTTTGCGGACCACAATGGGCCGGCCCAGCTAAAGGCCCACTAGATTCTGCCGACCATAATGGGCCGGCCCAGCTAAAGGCCCAACATTCTCTGTCAAATCGGCCTGTCAACGGCGTGTCCTAAACTTGTCATCAACGCGGCCCATGGTCACTTCTGGCCCGTTAACAGTCCGCTAAGTAATTGGGACGAATTACGGCCCGTGTATTTCCGGCCTGTTAAAGGTTCGGCTTCATTTGGGCCCATTTACAGGCCATCAAAACTTTCGGCCCATAAACGACCATGAAGGATTTGGGTCATATTCGGCCATGTCCGACATTCGGCCTGTTAGAGGCCCACTATAGCTTTGGGCCACTTTCGACCTGTTGTCATTTTCGGCCTGTTAATGCCGGACGTAAACCATGGGCCGTATCTGGCCCAACGTCATATCGGGCCCATTAACGGCCCATATAAAAATGACGATAATCTAGCCCGACCGAAGTTCCGGCCTGTTAAAGGCCCGTGTATTAGGTCAGCGCATTTACGGCCCGTCCGAATTTCGGCCTGTTAAAGTCCAGTGGGTTATTTGGCACAATCAGGGCCCAATCTCACTTTCGGTCTATTAAAGGCCCATGTATTTTATGGGCTCGAGATATTTACACCTGTAAACGGCCTATTTTTACCAAGGGCCCAAATTATGTTTAGGCCTATTAAAGGCCCACCATGGACACAGGCCTACCAGAAAAATATGAAAGCTTATGCTGATTTAGGCCCAGATATTTTTAGTGGGCTACATGCCAATTTCATCCCATAATCGTTTTTAGCCCAATTGGAATGGGCCCGACGAATGTTGGCATGTTGGGCTCCTACGAAGCTTTAGGTTGAATACATTACTAAGATAAACCTACACTATACAAAAATAGCGTCGTAATTACTGCAGCCTGAGGCAACATCATAAATGTTGTATCACAACAAAATAAATTCCAACCATACAACAAAAGGCCTGTTGGCATAAAGTTTACAGTCCTTCCAGATAAAAGCACCATCAGATGTATAGAAGCACATATCATTTGACCTGAGTGCTAATGTTTCAGGCTGTAGAATCTGATGGAGCAGCACGATCTCCACTTTTTTTTCCGCCATTGCTCTTGAACAACGAAGCGAATGTCTGATAGTCTAGTTTCAAAACCATTCATATCTTGACGACATTTCTCAACCACTATTCTTGTTTCCAAAACAACGTCCACTAGGGATTGGACTTGTGTCTGGAGCACAGATATATCACTCTGTCTAGCAGGAAGATTTTGCTCAGTAGGTGATTTGGACGAGGTTACCTTGACAACCAACCCAGAATTACGCAGGAAGGTGCTTTTTGCATTGTTAGTGGAGAGATACTGACGCACTGCAGCAAGAGGTGACATTGTGCCTGTAGTAGCCTCGTCACCTTCAGGTGGTTGTGGCTGTTCAATCATTTGTTCCATAGCTTCCTGAAAATTTGAACTTGTAGATTAGTGTACCAGATAAGTTACTAATGAGACAAAAACAAACAAAGTAGGTTAAACGTTTATGCATAACTTATTTTGGTGAACTACTGTAATACATTAGCATGTATTGTAGTGTCAACTACATAATAAAATCACTTTCGGAACATATGTCCATGTAGCATGTCTACTGTATTGTCTATTTCCTCACATTCGTTGACATCTAAGGATAAAGAGACATGGTTTAAAGTAGGATGAACATAGTATGACATCATTCATATCATGGGCAAACAGATATAAAACAAACAGGCTATTTTATCATTGTGTGCGCACGTGAACATAACAACTAGATTACAGGTCAAGACCAAAAGAATATCCTTCATCTCTTTTAAACCATGTAAGGTGAAATGATACGTTAAGACAAATGTGAATAAAAGTGTGTTGGAAATATGCCCTAGAGGCAATAATAAATTGATTATTATTATATTTCCTTGTTCATGATAATCGTTTATTATCCATGCTATAATTGTATTGATAGGAAACTCAGATACATGTGTGGATACATAGACAACACCATGTCCCTAGTGAGCCTCTAGTTGACTAGCTCGTTGATCAATAGATGGTTATGGTTTCCTAACCATGGACATTGGATGTCGTTGATAACGGGATCACATCATTAGGAGAATGATGTGATGGACAAGACCCAATCCTAAGCATAGCACAAAGATCGTGTAGTTCGTATGCTAAAGCTTTTCTAATGTCAAGTATCATTTCCTTAGACCATGAGATTGTGCAACTCCCGGATACCGTAGGAGTGCTTTGGGTGTATCAAACGTCACAACGTAACTGGGTGACTATAAAGGTGCACTACAGGTATCTCCGAAAGTGTCTGTTGGGTTGGCACGAATCGAGACTGAGATTTGTCACTCCGTGTAAACGGAGAGGTATCTCTGGGCCCACTCGGTAGGACATCATCATAATGTGCACAATGTGATCAAGGAGTTGATCACGGGATGATGTATTACGGAACGAGTAAAGAGACTTGCCGGTAACGAGATTGAACAAGGTATCAGGATACCGACGATCGAATCTCGGGCAAGTATCGTACCGCTAGACAAAGGGAATTGAATACGGGATTGATTAAGTCCTTGACATCGTGGTTCATCCGATGAGATCATCGTGGAACATGTGGGAGCCAACATGGGTATCCAGATCCCGCTGTTGGTTATTGACCGGAGAACGTCTCGGTCATGTCTGCATGTCTCCCGAACCCGTAGGGTCTACACACTTAAGGTTCGATGACGCTAGGGTCGTAAAGGAAGTTTGTATGTGGTTACTGAATGTTGTTCGGAGTCCCGGATGAGATCCCGGACGTCATGAGGAGTTCCGGAATGATCCGGAGGTAAAGATTTATATATGGGAAGTCCTGTTTTGGTTACCGGAAGAGTTTCGGGGTTTATCGGTAATGTACCGGGACCACCGGGAGGGTCCCGGGGGTCCACCAAGTGGGGCCACCTGCCCCGGGGGGCCACATGGGCTGTAGGGAATGCTCCTTGGTCTACATGGGCCAAGGGCACCAGCCCCACTAAGGCCCATGCGCCTAAGAGATGGAGAAGGGGGCAAACCCTAATGGGATATGGGCCTTAGGGCCCATATTGGTGCGCCTCCCTCTCCCATCCCCTCTTGGCCGCCCCCCTTGCTCCCCATCTAGGGCTGCCGCCCCCCCCAGGGGTGGGAACCCTAGAGGGGGCGCAGCCCCTCCCCTTCCCCTATATATATGAGGCCTAGGGCTGCCCATAACACACGTGATTCGATCTCTCGTTGGTGCAGCCCTGCATCTCTCTCTCCCTCCTCTTCTGTGGTGCTTGGCGAAGCCCTGCAGGATTGCCACGCTCCTCCATCACCACCACGCCGTTGTGCTGCTGCTGGATGGAGTCTTCCTCAACCTCTCCCTCTCTCCTTGCTGGATCAAGGCGTGGGAGACGTCACCGGGCTGCACGTGTGTTGAATGCGGAGGTGCCGTGCGTTCGGCACTTGATCATCGGTGATTTGGATCACGACGAGTACGACTCCATCAACCCCGTTCACTTGAACGCTTCCGCTTAGCGATCTACAAGGGTATGTAGATGCACTCTCCTTCCCCTCGTTGCTAGTCTCTCCATAGATAGATCTTGGTGACACGTAGGAAAATTTTGAATTTCTGCTACGTTCCCCAACAAAGTGAACATAGTAACTAACATTGGTTGCAAACCAAGTAGTTAAATGAACACATCACAGTACCAATCAATTCAAGGCAGGAGGAGTAAGGACTTACAATAGCGGCTTGAACTGGTGTGCTCATGCCCTTCATCTTGCTGGTGTGGCAATCCTTGAAGATTTGCACTACATTCGGTTCAGGTTCTTTTTGGTCCGCACAGGATTTCCTCTGTATTTGGAACAAGTCAATATAGATACGATAATATGGCACAAAAAAAGAAGGAAGTAGCAGCTATTTACAAGAGCCTCGCAGTGTGCAATATAGCTACGAGATCCTGTGGTATGTTGGAATTTCACTTTAGAACGGTTGGTTTTGTTCTTCAAACAGTTAGCCTAGAAGAAGATACACTTGTAAGGCACATACATAAATACGAGTTCAATATGTGGTATGATCAAATACATACAGCCTACCTGATACTTTGGATCAGACCAGTGTTTAACGAGGGCTGTCCAGTCTTCATCTGTAATATATTCCACTGGAGATGTTTGGGCGATTTCATTGTTAGCCTTGCCTTCAAAGTGAGATTTTCTAAGGTGGTACCGATACTGTCGCAGAGCAGACTGAAAAACATGAGTGCATGCTTGTCTAGTTGCATCATCTTTCGGATCCAACTTGAACCTCATCTATTGAAAAAAGAATGTAAGTCTTATTAGGAGGAAGCTAGAAAGTATGGGACAGAGCAAGACAATATTACTAATTGCGATGAATAACATTACTTACGGATAAATGGTCAAGGAAGGTGTTAAACTGGGTATTGTCTTTCTCATTCCTGTACTGGATCCACGTTGGGAGGATACGTGCATGACACCTAACGGCAACGGCTGCCTCTGATACTAACTTGGCTGACTCTGTAGCATCATGTGGCCTTTTTAAACCTGCCTCAAAATGGATCTCCATTCTTCCTCCTTTAGATTTTGTTAATCTGTCAAGCATTATCCCTGATGTCTGTTTCCGCTTGCGCCATGGTGCTAGTTCAACAATGAATATGGAAAGTGTTAGTGTACATCAAACTGTGAGAGTACATATAAAGGAGCATGCAACTGCAACTTGACTCGGTCAGGTACCGTCTTGGTGTTGATGCTCATGAGGTTCATCTGATCTTGCCAAGTCCTGTTGTGTCAGCAGTGCTTCGGAAGTAGTGTTAGGTGTGAAGGCAGCTTGGGAATCGGCCAGTTCCGGAGCAAACGAACGAGTAACTGGTTGATATGCTGGTACAGTTGAAGCGGATGCTGCAGCTGGTGGAGCAGGTGATACTGTGTTTGTAGATTTAGCCGGTGTACTTGGACCTTCTACTGCACTATAAGTATCAGCAGAATCTCGACGGCAGAACCTTTTCCGATTCACCCGACGAGTAACAGCACTCCCTACTATATTATTTTCCTTACTCTTTTTTGACTTTGCCATGTCAAGCTGTACCCACAACACAAAAGAATAAAATCACTCTTCAGAACTCATTGATGCATGATACAGACAAGCAATACTTTGATGTAAGACAACCGTATGAGGATGGAATATGTAAGAAAAACAGGACGACAAGACATATTCACAGCTACGATGTGCAAACTAAGCAGAAGGATTTTCAAGAAAATAGAAGTAATGCAAGCTAGACACCATATGAAAGATGCAACCAATATTACTCTACCAAGTTAAAAGTGTCTTGTCATAAGTGGCAATTCAAAAAATTAGAAGCAGTACAACGTAGCAATCAATGCAAGATGCAACCACTATCAAACTGCCATGTTAGAAGCGTCCAATCATGAGTGACTGATGCAGGATACACAACAGCAGTACTTTGATGTAAGAACATGGTATGATAGATAGATGCAGTGTATTCTAGACACAGAAAGCCATGTCATATGCACATGTATAACATATAAACTCAGCAGGTGCAATTTAATCAAAATAGAAGAAATACAGGCTAGACAACATATGCAACATGAAACCAATCATCACACTATCAACTTAGAGCAAGCACCTGCGATGGTGGAGTACGGGAGATGAACTCATCATGTAGACTTGGGACTTCAACTTCATTAGCAGTAGCAGTGGCAAATCTAGAGAGTCTCTGTTTGCGTCGGTGAGGAGGACCACCAACATCCCCTAACTTACTCTTTTCCTTCCTATTTTCTGATATTGCCTTATGAAGTCAAAACCACAAGAAGATGAATAAAATTAGCTCTGCATAACTGGTTGATGCATGATACAGACGAACACTACTTTGATGTAAGGCAAGTGCATGATAGAAGGATGGAATATATACAAAAAAGACAACGTTTCATATTCACACGTATGATAGGAGGATGGAATATGTATGAAAAAAATAGTAAGCGGAAGGCATTTCAAAAAAATTAGAAGAAATGAAAGCTAGGCACCATATGAACATGCAACCAATATCACTCTATCGGGTAAAAAGTGTCTCGTCGTAAGAGCTATTTCAAGAAATTAGAAGCAGTACAAGCTAGAAGACAATGCAAGATGCATCCTACATCACAGTTGAAAGGACACGCGGTGCCCCCATGTGTGGTTTTGGTAATTGATGACATTCTCTATGGACTAATGGTTGCATTGAGTTATATTTGAAGGATTTTTCCATAGGCATTTCTTAAAGTCCATGTGTTGGTTTCAAGGAGTTTATGGGTTGACCTTGCTATTAAGGAATTATCCAAAGATTGGTCATGTGAGTGTTGAGCTTATTGCAAGCATGTCTTGAAGAAGAAGATTGTGTGATCATTCATGTTTACCTTCAAGACATCATCCAAATGAACAGAGTTGGAAAGATTCAAGGTTGATCAAGACTAAGTCAAGAGTGAATCAAGTTGATCAACTTAGAAAGCATAGAAGATGTACCGAGAGGGATCAAGTGATCCCATGGTATTGTAAGCATTGTCCATTGCACTTTGTGTACTAACCCATGGTCTATGTGAGAGTCTATGTGGGGTCAGGTACATGTCCATGGGCTTGTGTCAAGAGGAAGATATCATACAACCCATGGAAAGGATGACATCAAGTGGTGATTGTCATCAAGATTTCCGTGTGCAAGTTCAAGTGGAGCATCATGAAGAGATCAAGTGCTTGAAGCTTGCCATCCATTGTGGTGTCAATGGACTTGTGAAGATGTGCCGAAGAGTGGCTCACCCATAGTGGAGTATGGGTGAGCAATCATCTAGTCTCCATCGACCCAACGCAATCAAGAAAGGTGGTCCATCTTGAGGAGGACAAGATCGTCATCATCTAGCTCAAGTGGATCATGTGCAAGGCAAAGGTTTTCCCTTGATAGGTTTTCTATTTTACCGGTCTCATGGTGGTAGTTGGGAGACCGGGTTATAGGATCGATAGCCGTACTATCAAGGGGGGCTCTCAAGTGAGTAGCTTGATCGTATCGTTCGTAGAGAGCTCAAACCATTGCATCCTTGCATCATGTTTCTTGGTTCTTGTTTGGTTCTCTTTGTGATTCTTAGAGCTTATGGTCATCTTGATGACAAGCTTGAGTTCATCGAAAACGGAGTTTGCATGCGTCTTCTATGATGTTTTCGATGTTGGAGGTTTTACCGGTCTTATCCGAGGAAGGATTCTCACCATTTTCTTTTGGGCCTTTTCTAATTTGCTTATTATTGGTATTTCTATCAAGATTGTGTTAGACCTTGAAACTAACTTTCCAACAAACTTGGTTTCATCAAATTCGGAGTCCGTTTGCAGAAGTTGTGGTAGTTTTGGTGTTCTGAAAAGGCTGCAGCGGTACTACCGCGGGTAGGAGCGGAAGTAATTTTTTACTACCACCATTGGGAGCGGTACTACCTCGGCTACTTCTGTGGCTACTTCCGCTCGGGACCAAAAACTCGTCACAAGTCCAGCGGTGGTAGGCACGGATGTAATTTTTTAGTACCGCTCGCAAGCAGTAGTACTGCTACCCTTAGCGGTAGTACCGCTACCCCTAGTGGTAGTACCGTGATGTCAAGCGGTACTACCGCTCCGATGGTTCTTCTGGCTTTTTTGCCTCCTCGTTGTTGCGTTTCAAAGGGCTACTACCGCCCTAGCGGTAGTACCGCTCCTTGGAGCGGTAGTACCGCTCAGTGCGAGCTGTGAGCATAACAGTTGGATTTTTCCCCACCTATAAAAGGGGGTCTTCTTCCCCATTGAACCTTATCCTTTTTAGCTCATGTTCTTCCCCCATTGTTGACCTTCTTCGAGCTTGCTAACTCTCAATCCCTCCAATGATTCTTGCTAGTTCTTGAGGGAAAAGAGAGAGGAGATCTAGACCCACGTTTCCACCAATCACTTTCTCCTCTAGGTGAGGGGAACCCCTTGGATCTAGATCTTGGAGTTCTTCATGTTCTTCTTTCGTTCTTCCTCTCATTTTCCTCCCTAGCATTAGTTGCTTTGGTGGGATTTGGGAGAAGGACTTGGGCACTCCGTGTGCCCTTGCCATTGCATTTGGTGCATCGGTTTGCGTTCTCCATGGTGATACGTGGAAGTGAAGTTTGAGAAGCTTATTACTCTTGGGTGTTTGGGCACCCTAGAGCTTGTTCCTCTTGGGTGCCTTGGCGCCCTAGATGGTTGGGGTGTTCGGAGCTCAATCATTGTGGTGTAAAGCTCCGGGCAAGCATCAGGGTCTCCAATTAGGTTGTGGAGATCGCCCCGAGCAATTTGACGGGTACCGGTGACCGCCCCCAAGGGTTGCCAAAGTGTACGGGTTCTGTGACCACCCCCAAGGGTTGACATTAGTACGGGTTCGGTGACCGCCCTCAAGGGTCCCTTATTGGAATCACGGCATCTTGCATTGTGCGAGGGCGTGACGGTGGCCCTAGTGGCTTCTTGGGGAGCATTGTGCCTCCACACCGCTCCAAACAGAGATTAGCATCCGCAAGGGTGTGAACTTCGGGATACATCATCGTCTCCGCGTGCCTCGGTTATCTCTTACCCGAGCTCTTTACTTATGCACTTTACCTTGTGATAGCCATATTGGTTCTTGTCATATATCTTGCTATCACCTAGTAGTTTATCTTGCTTAGCATAAGTTGTTGGTGCACATAGGTGAGCCTAGTTGTTGTAGGTTTTGTGCTTGACAAATTAACCGCTAGGTTTATTCCGCATTTGTTCAAGCCTAAACCGTAATTATTTTAAAAGCGCCTATTCACCCCCCTCTAGGCGACATCCATGATCTTTCAATTGGTATCAGAGCCTCGTCTCTATTTGTTAGGCTTAACTGCCTAGAGAGTAAAGATGTCGACTAGGGGACTAGGATTCTCTCACACTCTTAGTTTCGATGGCACAAATTTTGATGTTTGCGTAATTCGCATGCTTAATCTCTTTAGGGTCATGGACCCAAATTTAGAGCGAATTGTAGATATGGGTTTTTCTCCTCCAAAGGATCCCCAAAGATTATCTTTATAGAATGAGAAAAACTCTTATCTCAATGCTCAAGCTTCTAGTGTGCTTTTCGATGCTTTGAGCAATGTAGTTATATTTCAACTCATGCCTTTTCGGGATGCTCATGAGTTCTGGACAAAGCTTCAAGATAAATATGGCGTGTCCAAGTTTTGTGGGGATGATTGTTCTCCCTCCACCTCCGGCCGTGTTGTGTTCTCAACTTCTTCTACTTCACCTACATGTGGTTTGCCACAAGGTAATGACATGGTGACTAGTGGTGTTCATTGCAATGATGATAGCGGGCTTAGTTTTGATAATCCTTCATCACTTTCTTGTTGCGATGCTTCATCTTTGGACTCTAGCATGTCGAGCATTCCAAATGTTTCACATGCTTGTGTTGATAGTCCTTGCATATCATGTACAAATTGCTTGACTAAATCTCATGATGATATGCTTGCTATGTCTTGTAGCCATGATAAAAATGCATGTGTTTCCTCGAGTTGTTGTGCTAACAATGTAGAGGAAACCCAACACTCCATGGAACAAGATGTGGTCTTGAATGGTGCTTCAAGATATCCCACATCATCATCTATTGCTTTTTGCCTTATGGCCAAGGCTTCAAAGGTATCTCCCACTTTGAATCCCAATATATCTTGTGACAACATCGACGATGGCAAGAGTGATGATGATGTCGATTATGATGAAGAGAATGATGATGTTGCCTCCTTAAAAGTTAAGGGGGAAATAATTTTTAAAGCTCTTCTTAAGAATAAAATTGCTCATTCCAACTTCATGGAAATCATGTCTATTGCTATTGAGGGCAAGAAATATATTGATGAGTTGGAATCTCATCTTGAAGAGCATGAGGTCACCATTGATAAAATGGAAGGTCATGAGCGTGATTATGCTAATGAGATTGCGGACCTCTCTCAAGTTCTTGAACTTGAACAAACCACCAAGGAATCTCTTGAGGAGACTTTTGCTCTAGAGTTATCTAGAGTGAAGGAATCTCATGATAGAGCTCTTGAGGTGGCCAATGTTTTTGAAACTAAAAATGCTAAGCTTGAAGTTGCTCATGCTAGACTCCTTGAGGATTTTGAGCACCTCAAAAATGGCTCAAGGGTCATCAAGGGTGAGCTCATCAAACTCACCGAGTATCATGCTCAACTTGAAGCTTCTTATTTAAAATAGCTTGCCAAGTTACCTTCTCCTCTTGTTGTTAATGATGATGCTTGTGCTACTAACTCTATTTCTTGTGAAGCATCCATTTTAAAGGAGAACGTTGAGCTACGGGCTCAACTTGAGTTGCTATCTAGCAATTATGGGAAATTGGAAGAAAGCCATGAAAAGCTCTCAAGCTCTCATGATGATCTTCTAGTATCCCATAATGTGCTAAAGATAGCTCATGAGGCCATGATTGCTAAGGTAACATCTAGTGAGCCTCATGTGGACACTAGCACTACTTTTAGTCAAAATGCTATATTGCCTTGTGCTAGTCCTCACGGTTCATCCATGCATAACGTTGGTACATCTTGTGATGAATTTCTTTCCTTGCCTTGTTGCTCTAACGATGAAACTTATACTTCCTATAGTGCTTGTGTTGAGACTAACCATGTAGAGGAAATCAAAGAGCTCAAGGCCCAAGTCACTTCTTTGAAGAAAGATTTGGAAAAGTGTCATGAAGTGAAGGCCACACTCAACAATATCTTGAGTGTACAAAAATCCCCCAATGACAAAGGTGGACTTGGATTTAACTCCAATAAGAAGAAGAAGTCCAAGAGCAACAACAAGAAGGGCCAAAAACAAGTCAAGAGTTCGGCCAATATTATTTGCTTCAAGTGCAAAATTGAAGGGCATCATGTTAGATCTAGCCCATTGAAGAAGAAGGCCATTAGTGACAAGCAACAAGGGAAGCGGCTACAAGTGCATTCTCATGCTCAACCTCAAGTTGAAGAAAGGCCTCTTCCCAAGAAGACTCAACCTAATGCTTCTCAAGTTGAGAAATCAAGTGAGAAGAAAGTGAAGAGTAGACGTTGCTACCTATGTCGTGAGAAAGGTCACCTCGCTTCTTCATGCACAAGTGGTAACTTATCCAACCCAATTATTATTGATGATGTCTATTCTCTTGGGAAGGATAAGGTTGGCAATGTGGTTGCCAAGTTTGTTGGTACTCAAAGTGGTTTGAAGCAAAGAACCATTTGGGTAGCCAAGCCTATTGTGACTAACCTCTTAGGACAACTTGGTTAGAGACCAACTAGCTCAAACTTGATCAATAGGTGTTGTTGGAGGGCATTGGATACTTGGCTACTTTATGAAGAATTAAGGGGACTTCATCATTCTAATTGTCTCAAGCCAAGTTATTCGGATTATCAAGTTTCTATCTTATATCCAATGTTCCTCCATGCGGTAACTCGTGATTAAAGTGTTTACATTGATAGTTACTTACCCCTTTGCATGTTTGGTTTTGTTCCTTGCATGTGTTTGTATATGTTGTTCTTCCAACTTGATTATCTTGAGCAATGAAGTATGTGTGTGTTGGTTTGCACTTTATGTACATGTGTGTCGTACGTTGAGCCTTTGTGCATCTTGTTTGTATCTTAGTTGGCTCTTGTGAGAGATTAATGGAATATCCCATTATTGGGGAGTGATGTGCTTTGTGCACCTCACTATCCTATAAATGTGTGTACATGAGTAATACCATCTAGTATTGATATTTCAAGATTATCTAGTCGCTATGTGGTATGTCTTCTCATAAGAAATTCAAATTCTAAATAGTCCATTAATTATCTCTTGTTGGATTCTCTTATTGCCTCTTGTTAAGTTTTTATTGGTATCACATTATGGGGGAGTAATATGCTATGTGCATACTACAAGCCTAGAAAATGTGTACATTTGAGATATTGTCACCTAGGATTGATATTGTAAATTATCTTGTTCTTAGGTGGCATGTTAGCTCTACAAATTGCACTTTGCTTGTGTTTGGTGTGAAGATGATGTTGGTTATCCTTGCTATCTACCAACGGGAATCATTTCCAAATACTTCTTGTCTTTTGACAATTGGTACTCACTTATGTGTGGTAGAAATTATTGATCATCTTTACATTTGCCTTTGCTTTTATTTGCCTTATCTCGTGCCTAGGATTGTGTCAACTCCCATTGTATTCCATACCACTTGTGGATCTTGTTATTTCCTTGAGCTTGTCTAGTGTTTGTATAGATATAGTGAAAGTGGTGATCCCATCTTGTGCTTTTTGTATTCAAATGCAAATTCTCTTTAATGCACAATGCTTGGGGGAGCTATCCTATTTTTCTTAGAATGCTTACCTTGTGATCCTTATCAAGTGTATGTTGGTGGAATGCAAACCGTTTCTTTTTGGTACTTTGTGCCATCATGAAACTTTGTAGAGCACTTGGTTTGTTTGGAACCATTCTCTCTTTTGGGAGTTTGACATCTTTCTTTTTGCGTGTATCATTGGATATCTCATTCCTTGATGTATCTTTCTTTTGATATCCTCCAAGTGTTGATTTATTCATTTGGTATCTCTTCTTCACTTGGTAATTCTTTGTCAATTGGTATCGGTTCTTGAAAGTATTGAGCATGCATATTAACTTCATCTAGTTACTTTGGCATGCTTTCCTTCTTTGACCCAATATATAGGGGAAACTCCACCAAGTCTCAAATTGGATGATATGTGCATGAAATTCATTTTCATATCTATATGCACATATTTATGTGGAGTTTGTCCTATGTATTGTTGGTTCTCTAACTCTTTGGTCCCAATGAGTTTGGGTACCATTTTGTTTGTGTTGTTGTTCCAGGAACAATTGGAGATGCATTGGACGCTTGGCTCACTCACAAGGAAGGTGGTGTCATCATGTGCTAATTGGAGTCAAGCTAGGATGATCAATGAACTACTACCTACCTTTAATTGGTATCTACTACATCCTTCCAATGATATCTCGGTAACAAGTATCTCTTCATGCATTCTTTTCTTGCATTCAACCTTGTGTAGGTTGCATCTTTGCATGATTTTCATTCCATCTTGTGATACTTGTTTCCTTTCTCAAAGCATCTCAACGATGATCTCATGTTGCTAGTTGTTATGTCTTTGATGGGTGTGTGGTAGGAATTCATTTATATACTATAAGACCATATCTAGCCAAGTGTTGTGCTTCCAAGCAAATATCTTATTGGTATATGTATGACTTCCTTTTGGATATCTTGTTCCTTCGTGTTGTAACTATTTCGGGTGTACATCCTTCTTTGTAGATATATATATCATCATGATTTTGTCTACCTAGAATCTTATACACTTGAGAGAAGTTGCATATCTAGATGATGTCCTTTCTTTCACGTCCACCTTGTCTTTCTTATATTATTTCTTTGGTGGCTCCATGAAAGCTTTTGCCTTGAGTGCGTGTCTTCTATCGTTGCATCTTGATGCACTCTTGTGTGGTGAAGATTATTTTCCTCATGCTTATCTTTACGAGGTTTTTGCCATCTTAATTGGTATCCCTCGTCTTGATGAGCCTTTCATCTTCTATCTTCACCGCGGGTTGTCACAAGCATAGGTTCTCTATATGCTTATTAGTAAGCTTGTGAACCCATTTGCTAGTTGTGTGTGGGAATGATAGGCCTTGTACCATGTGCCTCATTCTTTCAAGACTTTATTGATGCTTAATGCTCTTCTATACATTAGTCTTCTCAAGTGCATTGCCTTGACTCACACACATCTTTTTGGTTGATCCCACTCTTAAGTTGCCTCTCTTACTTGTTGCTCAACCATGTGTTTGTTGCAAGTACTAGGCTTAGTTTCCTATATGCTCTCTTGCACTTGTTGTAAGTTTCTATTGATTTTGGGGGAGCTATGATCCTATTTTGTGCACTTTGTAACCAGATACAAAAATTCTTGATGTGCACAAATCATGGGGAGCTTCTCTTATCATTATATCCTTTATTCATGTGGCTCATAGGATCATTGGCCTAGTTGGTTCAATTGGTATCTTTTGATAGCTTGCTTCAATAGATATCTTTTGATTGCTTGATTGCTTGTTTATCTCTTTGTTATGTCTTTGTGGCATATCTTCCTTTTGCAATCTTTGGGCCTCAATATACTTTGTCTTCCTCCAAGTATTTACCGTTGGATGTGTGTATTGCATTCCAATCTCTTGTTGAGAAATACACAATTTATGGAGGACCACATTTTATATTGGCCTTCTAAGCTTGTAGCCCATTTTGGCAATCGATGCCAATGGGGGAGAAGTTTCAGAGAGTTTTGTGGAGAAGTTTAGAGAGTTGTCTCTTCTGGCTTTGGTTTGTTCCTAAGCATACGCATCTCCTTCGCATTCATTATTGGTTGTTGCATTGCATGGTGATGCATAATTCCTTATATAAACTCTCTTGAAAGTGATTGTCATCAATTACCAAAATGGGAGAGATTGAAAGGACATGCCGTGCCCCCATGTGTGGTTTTGGTAATTGATGACATTCTCTATGGACTAATGGTTGCATTGAGTTATATTTGAAGGATTTTTCCATAGGCATTTCTTGAAGTCCATATGTTGGTTTCAAGGAGTTTATGGGTTGACCAAGGTGCTATTAAGGAATTATCCAAAGATTGGTCATGTGAGTGTTGAGCTTATTGCAAGCATGTCTTGAAGAAGAAGATTGTGTGATCATTCATGTTTACCTTCAAGACATCATCCAAACGAAGAGAGTTGGAAAGATTCAAGGTTGATCAAGACTAAGTCAAGAGTGAATCAAGTTGATCAACTCACAAAGCGTAGAAGATGTACCGAGAGGGATCAAGTGATCCCATGGTATGGTAAGCATTGTCCATTGCACTTTGTGTACTAACCCATGGTCTATGTGAGAGTCTATGTGGGGTTAGGTACGTGTCCATGGGCTTGCGTCAAGAGGAAGATATCATACAACCCATGGAAAGGATGACATCAAGTGGTGATTGTTATCAAGATTTCCGTGTGCAAGTTCAAGTGGAGCATCATGAAGAGATCAAGTGTTTGAAGCTTGCCATCCATTGTGGTGTCAATGGACTTGTGAAGATGTGCCGAAGAGTGGCTCACCCATAGTGGAGTATGGGGGAGCAATCATCTAGTCTCCATCGACCCAACGCAATCAAGAAAGGTGGTCCATCTTGAGGAGGACAAGATCACCATCATCTAGCTCAAGTGGATCATGTGCAAGGCAAAGGTTTGCCCTTGATAGGTTTTCTATTTTACCGGTCTCATGGTGGTAGTTGGGAGACCGGGTTATAGGATCGATAGCCGTACTACCAAGGGGGGCTCTCAAGTGAGTAGCTTGATCATATCGTTCGTCGAGAGCTCAAACCATTGCATCCTTGCATCATGTTTCTTGGTTCTTGTTTGATTCTCTTTGTGAGTCTTAGAGCTTATGGTCATCTTGATGACAAGCTTGAGTTCATCGAAAACGGAGTTTGCATGCGTCTTCTATGATGTTTTCGATGTTGGAGGTTTTACCGGTCTTATCCGAGGAAGGGTTCTCACCATTTTCTTTTGGGCCTTTTCTCATTTGCTTATTATTGGTATTTCTATCAAGATTGTGTTAGCCCTTGTCGCTAACTTTCCAACAAACTTGGTTTCGTCGAATTCGGAGTCCGTTTGCAGAAGTTGTGGTAGTTTTGGTGTTCTGAAAAGGCTGCAGCGGTACTACCGCGGGTAGGAGCGGAAGTAATTTTTTACTACCGCCCTTGGGAGCGGTACTACCGCTCTTGGGAGCGGTACTACCGCTTGGAGCAGTACTACCACTGCTACTTCCGTGGCTACTTCCGCTCGGGACCAAAAACTCGTCACAAGTCCAGCGGTGGTAGGCACGGATGTAATTTTTTAGTACCGCTCGCAAGCAGTAGTAATGCTACCCTTAGCGGTAGTACCGCTACCCCTAGTGGTAGTACCGTGATGTCAAGCGGTACTACCACTCCGACGGTTCTTCTGGCTTTTTGCCTCCTCGTTGTTGCGTTTCAAAGGGCTACTACCGCCCTAGCGGTAGTACCGCTCCTTGGAGCGGTAGTACCGCTCAGTGCGGGCTGTGAGCATAACGGTTGGATTTTTCCCCACCTATAAAAGGGGGTCTTCTTCCCCATTGAACCTTATCCTGTTTAGCTCGTGTTCTTCCCCCATTGTTGACCTTTTTAGCTTGCGAGGATGGAATATGTATGAAAAACAGGATGGTGTGACATATTCACACCTATGATGTGGTAACTAAGCAGAAGGCATTTCAACAAATTAGAAGCACTGCAAGCTAGACACCATATGAAAGATGCAACCAATATCACTCTGCCAAGTTCAAACTGTATGGCGTTTCAACAAATTAGAAGCAGTACATGCTAGAAATCATATGCAAGACACAACCAATATCACACTGGCGACTTAAAGGTGCCTTATCATAAGTGACTGATGCGGGATATGCAAGAATAGTAGTCTGATGTAGAAACATGAACACATGTCATATTCACAGGCATTATGTGTAAAGTAAGCAGATGCAATTCAACAAAGTTAGAAGCAATACAAGCTAGACATCATACAAAACATGCAACCACATATAATAGTGCCAAGTTAGAGCAAGCACCTGTGATGGTGGAGTAGGGGAGATGTGCTCATCATCTACATAGCTACGTTGACTGTCTAGCCTCGCGTTGTCTTGCGAATCTTGTTGGGAGGGTGGCGGAGTAGAATCTGTAGAGAACCTCCGTTTCAGTTGCTCGGAAGGACCACCATCATCCAATGCCTTGCCAATTTCCTTCAGCTTTATTGATTTTGCATTGTGAGGTCATACCTGATGAAGCTGTGTACCTAGGGTAGGGTCACGGACCTGTCCTAACCGCCCTACCCAAGGACGCCTCTAGAATAAATCACCTTTCAATCAACTTGGAGGTGTTCCACTCGACAGACTCGAAGACATTCGACCAAGAAGCAATTACTCGACCAAGATCCAACCACTCGATGGCCAGGAGACCTAAAGTCACTCCGCACGCTAACGGTCGGTCATTAAGTAGCTTTTATGGTCATCATAGCACTTTATTACTAGCGTTATCAGTAACGCCCTACCTTAATGTACATTGAACCCTTCGTAACGTGGGCTGGCCGGGGTCCTGGCGCACTCTATATAAGCCACCCCCCTCCTCCGAGACAAGGGTTCGGACCTCTATAACTCATACACACATAATCCAGTCGACCGCCTCCGGGCTCCGAGACGTAGGGCTTTTACTTCTTCCGAGAAGGGCCTGAACTCGTAAACCTTGCGTCCTTACAACCTCTCCATAGCTAAGACCTCGCCTCTCTATACTTACCCCCCTACATCACTGTCAGAGTTAGAACCACGACAGTTGGCGCCCACCTTGGGGCTAGGAGTCTTAGCGCCTAGTTGGAGAAGTTGCGATTTTTTTCCGATCTCCTTGATCATGGTTTCGGGCGGAGCTTTGGTGGAGGGCCGCGAGATCCGTCTCGGCGCGCTCACGTTCATCGCCGACGACTTCGCTTGGCTTCAAGAGGCTCCACTCGACTCGACACGCTCCCCGTCCGCGGGGCGACGCACTTTCGCGCATGCGTTCGTGGTGTCCTCCTGCGGCAGCCGTCGACCCAGTATCGGTCGGCTCCCGTGGCATCTCCCCGCCTTGTTTCTCGCCGGCGCAAGCGCTCCGGTTGGTCGAGGCTTCAGAGGTGGGTGAGGCATGCGGTGGCCCGCCAGTCGGCCACCCCACAAGTCGCGGCAATCGAGCCCGACGAATCCCTCTACGGCCTGTTCGACCTGTCGACTGGCTCCACAGAGACCGCATCTGAATGCGACAGCAGTGACCCAGCTGCAGAGGTTCTGGTGATCGATGGGCCACATAGTCCTCCCGGTTTCCCCCGCGTTGACGGAGGCGCGGATGGGGGCGACCCGTCGCGTCCTCACGAGGAGTATCTCCCCGAGCCTCTCACGTCGTTGCAGCGGGAGGAACTTCGCCGCCGGAACATGGATGCACCCCACACTCCTATCATTGGAGAAATCCCCGAGGCCCGAGCCTTGGAGGACGCGCGCTTGGCTAACTTGGCCGAGCACACTCGACTGGAGAATCTCCAGCGAATACTCGACGCGCGAGCGCGTCAACGGGCTCCAGAATCCAGTCGACGTCAACTCTTTCCGCCCCCGTAGGTATATCGTACTCCGATTCAGAATTTGGCAGCTGCGGCCCATATAGCAGAGTCGATTCAACCCTCCCAGTCAGAGGCTGGCAGAGGCTTGTTGCAAATCAGAGCGTTGCTCCGGGCAGCGGGAGACCAGAATTCCGCTGTTTCTCAGTCGCGGAACAGGATCCATAGTCGATCCATTGCAGCGGATACAGTCCAGTCGGCTCACAGCCCAAGATCTCCTCCGAGGCGTGAGGGACGTGGAGACCGGCGTGATCAGTACAGAAGGAATGAGCAGTATGATCACCGATTCGATCGTGATGATTGACGTCGAGTGCCAACCCCTCCCCTGAGGAGTGGATCTTATGTGCCTCGACAGCAGGTGGACAGACGCCCTCATAGTGTTGGGCGGAGAATTCCAGTCGACCCCAGGGAACCAGGCTTTGATGCGAGATCCATTCTCGTTCAAGGTTTGGTCGACAGGAATAGAGCTCACCGAGAAGGCCACGACAGAGATGCGCCTACCAGTAGCAGAGTACATGTTTCAGGGCCGGAGTGTTTCAGTCGAGCCATCAGAGCCGCTGTAATTCCTCCCAACTTCAGGTTGGCGACTGGAGTTAGTAAGTTCACCGGTGAGTCCAAGCCCGATACTTAGCTCGAAGATTACCGAGTGGCTGTCCAGATTGGCGGTGGGAACGATGAGGTAGCCATGAAGCACCTGCCTCTCATGTTAGAAGGCTCGGCCAGAGCGTGGCTGAATCAGTTAGCACCCAGCAGCATTTACACTTGGGAGGATCTCTCCCGAGTGTTTGTCACCACATTTGAAGGAACATGCAAGCGACCTGCAGGCCTTACGGAATTGCGGTCTTGCATGCAGAAACCGAATGAAACTCTGAGGGATTACATCCAGAGGTGGATCACATTGCTGTTGGGGAACGTAGCATAAATTCAAAATTTTCCTACGTGTCACCAAGATCTATCTATGGAGCCATCTAGCAACGAGGGAGGAGTGGATCTACATACCCTTGTAGATCGCGCGCGGAAGCGTTCAAGAGAACGGGGTTGATGGAGTCGTACTCGTCGTGATTCAAATCACCGATGATCCTAGCGCCGAACGGACGGCACCTCCGCGTTCAACACACGTACGGAGCGAAGACGTCTCCCACGCCTTGATCCAGCAAGGAGGAGGGATAGGTTGATGGAGATCCAGCAGCACGACGGCATGGTGGAAGTAGCGGGATTCCAACAGGGCTTCGCTAAGCGCTGCGGGAGGAGGAAGATGTGTCACGGGAGGGAGAGGGAGGCACCACGCCTTAGATTGGTTTGCTCCTCCTTTTCCCCACTATATATAGGGCCAAGAGAGAGGGGGAGGCGCAGCCCTTGCCCCTTCCTCCAAGGAAGGGTGCGGCCAAGGGTGGGGAGGAGTCCATCCTCCCCAAGGCACCTCGGAGGTGCCTTCCCCTTTTAGGACTCTCCCCTTTTTCCCATCTCTTGGCGCATGGGCCTCTTGGGGCTGGTGCCCTTGGCCCATATAGGCCAAGGCACACCCCCTACAGCCCATGTGGTCCCCCGGGGCAGGTGGCCCCACCCGGTGGACCCCCGGGACCCTTCCGGTGGTCCCGGTACAATACCGATGACCCCGAAACTTGTCCCGATGGCCGAAATAGCACTTCCTATATATAATTCTTTACCTCCGGACCATTCCGGAACTCCTCGTGACGTCCGGGATCTCATCCGGGACTCCGAACAACTTTTGGGTTACCGCATACTAATATCTCTATAACCCTAGCGTCACCGAACCTTAAGTGTGTAGACCCTACGGGTTCGGGAGACATGCAGACATGACCGAGACGTTCTCCGGTCAATAACCAACAGCGGGATCTGGATACCCATGTTGGCTCCCACATGTTCCACGATGATCTCATCGGATGAACCACGATGTCAAGGACTTAATCAATCCCGTATACAATTCCCTTTGTCTAGCGGTATTGTACTTGCCCGAGATTCGATCGTCGGTATCCCTATACCTTGTTCAATCTCGTTACCGGCAAGTCTCTTTACTCGTTTCGTAACACATCATCCCGTGATCAACTCCTTGATCACATTGTGCACATTATGATGATGTCCTACCGAGTGGGCCCAGAGATACCTCTCCGTCACACGGAGTGACAAATCCCAGTCTCGATTCGTGCCAACCCAACAGACACTTTCGGAGATACCCGTAGTGTACCTTTATAGCCACCCAGTTACGTTGTGACGTTTGGTACACCCAAAGCATTCCTACGGTATCCGGGACTTGCACAATCTCATGGTCTAAGGAAATGATACTTGACATTAGAAAAGCTTTAGCATACGAACTATATGATCTTGTGCTAGGCTTAGGATTGGGTCTTGTCCATCACATCATTCTCCTAATGATGTGATCCCGTTATCAACGACATCCAATGTCCATGGTCAGGAAACCGTGACCATCTATTGATCAACGAGCTAGTCAACTAGAGGCTTACTAGGGACATGGTGTTGTCTATGTATCTACACATGTATCTGAGTTTCCTATCAATACAATTATAGCATGGATAATAAACGATTATCATGAACAAGGAAATATAATAATAAGTAATTTATTATTGCCTCTAGGGCATATTTCCAACAGTCTCCCACTTGCACTAGAGTCAATAATCTAGTTCACATCGCCATGTGATTAACACTCACAGGTCACATCGCCATGTGACAAACATCCAAAGAGTTTACTAGTGTCACTAAACTAGTTCACATCATCATGTGATTAAGACTCAATGAGTTCTGGGTTTGATCATGTTGCTTGTGAGAGAGGTTTTAGTCAACGGGTCTGAACCTTTCAGATCCGTGTGTGCTTTACAAATCTCTATGTCATCTCCTAGATGTAGCTACCACGTTCTATTTGGAGCCATTCCAAACAACTGTTCTACTTGGAGCTATTCTAAATTGTTGCTCCATTATATGCATCCGGTATCTCTACTCAGAGCTATCCGGATAGGTGTTAAGCTTGCATCGACGTAACCCTTTACGACGAACTCTTTTACCACCTCCATAACCGAGAAACTTCCTTAGTCCACTAGTTACTAAGGATAACTTTGACCGCTGTCCTGTGATCCATTCTTGGATCACTCTGGTACCCCTTGACTGACTCATGGCAAGGCACACTTCAGGTGCGGTACACAGCATAGCATACTGTAGAGCCTATGTCTTAAGCATAGGGGACGACCTTCGTCCTTTCTCTCTATTCTGCCGTGGTCGAGCTTTAAGTCTTAACTTCATACCTTACAACTCAGGCAAGAACTCCTTCTTTGACTAATCCATCTTGAACAACTTCAAGATCATGTCAAGGTATGTGCTCATTTGAAAGTACCATTAAGCGTTTTGATCTATCCTTATAGATCTTGATGCTCAATGTTCAAGCAGCTTAATCCAGGTTTTCCATTGAAAACACTTTCCAAATTACCCTATATGCTTTCCAGAAATTCTACGTCATTTCTGATCAACAATATGTCAACAACATATACTCATCAGAAATTCTATAATGCTCCCACTCACTTCTTTGGAAATACAAGTTTCTCATAAACTTTGTATAAACCCAAAATCTTTGATCATCTTATCAAAGCATATATTCCAACTCCGAGATGCTTACTCCAGTCCTTAGAAGGATTGCTGGAGCTTTGCATACCTATTAGCATATTTCAGGATTGACAAAACCTTCCGGTTGTATCACATACAACCTTTCCTCAAAAATCGTCGAGGAAACAATGTTTTGACATCCTATCTGCAAGATTTCATAAATAATGCAGTAATTGCTAATACAATTCCAACAGACTCTTAGCATCACTACGAGTGAGAAAGTCTCATCATAGTCAACTCCTTGAACTTGTCGGGAAACATCTTAATGACAAGTCGAGCTTTCTTAATGGTGACATTTACCATCATTGTCCGTCTTCCTTTTAAAATCCATCTACACTCAACAGCCTTACGACCATCAAGTAGTTCTTCCAAAGTCTACACTTTGTTTTCATACATGGATCCTCTCTCGGATTATATGGCCTAAACCCATTTATCGGAATCCAGGCCCACCATCGCTTCTCCATAGCTCATAGGTTCATCGTTGTCTAGCAACATGACTTCCAAGACAGGATTACGTACCACTCTGAAGCAGTATGCATCCTTGTCATCCCACGAGGTTTGGTAGTGACTTGATCTGAAGTTTCATGATCACTATCATAAGCTTCCACTCCAATTGGTGTAGGTGCCACGGGAACAACTTCCTGTGCCCTACTACATACCAGTTGTAGTGACGGTTCAATAACCTCATCAAGTCTCCACCATCCTCCCACTCAATTCTTTCGAGAGAAACTTTTCCTCGAGAAAGGACCCGATTCTAGAAACAATCCCTTATTGCTTTCGGATCTGAGACAGGAGGTATACCCAACTGTTTTGGGTGTCCTATGAGGATGCATTTATCCGCTTTGGGTTCGAGCTTATCAGCCTGAAACTTTTTCACATAAGCGTCGCAGCCCCAAACTTTTAAGAAATGACAGCTTAGGTTTCTCTAAACCATAGTTCATACGGTGTCATATCATCGGAATTACGTGGTGCCCTATTTAAAGTGAATGTGGTTGTCTTTAATGCCTAACCCATAAACTATCGTGGTAATTCGATAAGAGACATCATGGTATGCATCATATCCAATAGGGTGCAATTATGATGTTCGGACACACCATCACAATATGGTGTTCCAGGCTGTATCAGTTGTGAAACAATTCCCACAATGTCTCAATTCTGTGCCAAACTCGTAATTCAGATATTCATCTCTATGATCATATCATAGATATTTTATCCTCTTGTCACGACGATCTTTCAACTTCACCCTGAAATTACTTGAACCTTTCAATAATTCAGACTCGTGATTCATCAAGTAAATGTACTCAACATCTACTCAAACCATCTGTGAAGCAAGAACATAACGATGTCCACTACACGCCTCAGCACTCATTGGACTGCACACATCAAAATGTATTACTTCCAACAAGTTGCTTTCTAGTTCCATTTTACTGAAAAACGAGGCTTTCAGTCATCTTGCCCATGTGGTATGATTTGCATGTCTCAAGTGATTCAAAATCAAGTGAGTCCAAACGGTCCATTTGCATGGAGTTTCTTTATGCATATACACCAATAGACATGGTTCGCATGTCTCAAACCTTTCAAAAACGAGTGAGCCCAAAGATCCATCAACATGGAGCTTCTTCATGCGTTTTATACCGATATGACTTACGTGGCAGTGCCACAAGTAGGTGGTACTATCATTACTATCCTATATCTTTTGGCATGAACATGTGTATCACTACGATCGAGATTCAATGAACCATTCATTTTAGGTGTAAGACCATTGAAGGTATTATTCAAATAAACAGAGTAACCATTATTCTCCTTAAATGAATAACCGTATTGCGATAGACATAATCCAATCATGTCTATGCTCAACGCAAACACCAAACTCGATGGTAGAGGGAGCGTGCGATGCTTGATCATATCAACATTGGAAACACTTCCAACACATATCGTCAGCTCACCTTTAGCTAGTCTCCGTTTATTCCGTAGCTTTTATTTCGAGTTACTAACACTTAGCAACCGAACCGGTATCTAATACCCTGGTGCTACTAGGAGTACTAGTAAAGTACACATCAACACAATGTATATCCAATATACTACTATCGACTTTGCCAGCCTTCTCATCTACCAAGTATCTAGGGTAATTCTGCTCCAGTGGCTGTTCCCCTTATTACAGAAGCACTCAGTCTCGGGTTTGGGTTCAACCTTGGGTTTCTTCACTAGAGCAGTAGCTGAATTGCCATTTCATGAAGTATCCCTTCTTGCCCTTACCCTTCTTGAAACTAGTGGTTTCACCAACCATCAACAATTGATGCTCCTTCTTGATTTCTACTTTCGCGGTGTCAAACATCGCGAATATCTCAAGGATCATATATGTCCCTGATATATTATAGTTCATCAGGAAGCTCTAGCAGCTTGGTGGTAATGACTTCGGAGAAACATCACTATCTCATCTGGAAGATTAACTCCCACTTGATTCAAGTGATTGTTGTACTCAGACAATCTGAGCACAAGCTCAACAATTGAGCTTTTCTCCCTTAGTTTGCAGGCTAAGAAAATCGTCGGAGGTCTTATACCTTTTGACGTGGGCACGAGCCTGAAATCGCAATTTCAGCCCTCAAAACATCTCATATGTTTTGCGACGTTTCAAAAAACCGTCTTCGGTGCCTCAACTCTAAACCGTATAACTGAACTATCACGTAGTTATCAAAATGTGTATGTCAGATG
Organism: Triticum urartu; assembly: GCF_003073215.2. Classification (NCBI taxonomy): domain Eukaryota; kingdom Viridiplantae; phylum Streptophyta; class Magnoliopsida; order Poales; family Poaceae; genus Triticum; species Triticum urartu. The sequence goes on from NC_053022.1 coordinate 533,129,223, forward strand.
TTCGCAACATCCACAGACAACGTTCGAGGTTCAGCACACTGAGCGGTGCATTAAGGACATAAGCCTTCTAAGAAGCAATGAGGACAATCCTCAGTTTACGGACCTAGTCCGCATAATTGCTACTATCAACTTTCAACTAATTTTTCTCTAGGAACATATCTAAACAGTAGAACTAAAGCGTGAGATACGACATAATTTGCAAAATCCTTTTGACTATGTTCAGGATAATTAAGTTCATCTTATGAACTCCCACTCAGATAGACATCCCTCTAGTCATCTAAGTGATTACATGATCCGAGTCAACTAGGCCGTGTCCGATCATCACGTGAGACGGACTAGTCATCATCGGTGAACATCTTCATGTTGATCGTATCTACCATACGACTCATGCTCGACCTTTCGGTCTTCTGTGTTCCGAGGCCATGTCTATGCACATGCTAGGCTCGTCAAGTTAACCCTAAGTGTTTTGCATGTGTAAAACTGTCTTACACCCGTTGTATGTGAACGTAAGGATCTATCACACCCGATCATCACGTGGTGCTTCGAAACGACGAACTGTAGCAACGGTGCACAGTTAGGGGAGAACACTTCTTGAAATTTTAATGAGGGATCATCTTATTTACTACCGTCGTTCTAAGCAAATAAGATGTATAAACATGATAAACATCACATGCAATCAAATAATAGTGACATGATATGGCCAATATCATATAGCTCCTTTGATCTCCATCTTGGGGCTCCATGATCATCTATTACAAGAACATGATCAATCTCATACATCACATATATCATTCATCACATCCTTTTGGCCATATCACATCACATAGCATACCCTGCAAAAACAAGTTAGACGTCCTCTAATTGTTGTTGCAAGTTTTTACATGGCTGCTATAGGTTTCTAGCAAAGAACGTTTCTTACCTACGCGAAAACCACAACGTGATATGCCAATTTCTATTTACCCTTTAAGGACCCTTTTCATCGAATCCGATCCGACTAAAGTGGGAGAGACAGACACCCCGCTAGCCACCTTATGCAACTAGTGCATGTCAGTCGGTGGAACCAGTCTCACGTAAGAGTACGTGTAAGGTCGGTCCGGGCCGCTTCATCCCACGATGCCGCCGAATCAAGATAAGACTAGTAACGGCAAGTAAATTGACAAAATCAACGCCCACAACTACTTTGTGTTCTACTCGTGCATAGAAACTACGCATAGACCTAGCTCATGATGCCACTGTTGGGGAACGTAGCATAAATTCAAAATTTTCCTACGTGTCACCAAGATCTATCTATGGAGTCATCTAGCAACGAGGGAGGAGTGGATCTACATACCCTTGTAGATCGCGCGCGGAAGCGTTCAAGAGAACGGGGTTGATGGAGTCGTACTCGTCGTGATCCAAATCACCGATGATCCTAGCGCCGAACGGACGGCACCTCCGCGTTCAACACACGTACGGAGCGGAGACGTCTCCCACGCCTTGATCCAGCAAGGAGGAGGGAGAGGTTGATGGAGATCCAGCAGCACGACGGCGTGGTGGAAGTAGCGGGATTCCAACAGGGCTTCGCTAAGCGCTGCGGGAGGAGGGAGATGTGTCACGGGAGGGAGAGGGAGGCGCCAGGCCTTAGATTGGTTTGCTCCTCCTTTTCCCCACTATATATAGGGCCAAGAGAGAGGGGGAGGCGCAGCCCTTGCCCCTTCCTCCAAGGAAGGGTGCGGCCAAGGGTGGGGAGGAGTCCATCCTCCCCAAGGCACCTCGGAGGTGCCTTCCCCTTTTAGGACTCTCCCCTTTTTCCCATCTCTTGGCGCATGGGCCTCTTGGGGCTGGTGCCCTTGGCCCATATAGGCCAAGGCGCACCCCCTACAGCCCATGTGGCCCCCCGGGGCAGGTGGCCCCACCCGGTGGACCCCCGGGACCCTTCCGGTGGTCCCGGTACAATACCGGTGACCCCGAAACTTGTCCCGATGGCCGAAATAGCTTCCCTATATATAAATTCTTTACCTCCGGACCATTTCGGAACTCCTCGTGACGTCCGGGATCTCATCCGGGACTCCGAACAACTTTCGGGTTACCGCATACATATATCTCTCTATAACCCTAGCGTCACCGAACCTTAAGTGTGTAGACCCTACGGGTTCGGGAGACATGCAGACATGACCGAGACGTTCTCCGGTCAATAACCAAACAGCGGGATCTGGATACCCATGTTGGCTCCCACATGTTCCACGATGATCTCATCGGATGAACCACGATGTCAAGGACTTAATCAATCCCGTATACAATTCCTTTGTCCTAGCGGTACTTTACTTGCCGAGATTCGATCGTCGGTATCCCTATACACCTTGTTCAATCTCGTTACCCCGGCAAGTCTCTTACTCGTTTTCCGTAACACATCATCGTGATCAACTCCTTGGATCACATTGTGCACATTATGATGATGTCCTACCGAGTGGGCCTGGAGATACCTCTCCGTCACACGGAGTGACAAATCCCAGTCTCGATTCGTGCCAACCCAACAGACACTTTCAGAGATACCCCTTTATAGTAACCCAGTTACGTTGTGATGTTCGGCACACCCAAAGCATTCCTACGGTATCCGGGAGTTGCACAATCTCATGGTCTAAGGAAATGATACTTGACATTAGAAAAGCTTTAGCATACGAACTACATGATCTTGTGCTAGGCTTAGGATTGGGTCTTGTCCATCACATCATTCTCCTAATGATGTGATCCCGTTATCAACGACATCCAATGTCCATGGTCAGGAAACCGTGACCATCTATTGATCAACGAGCTAGTCAACTAGAGGCTTACTAGGGACATGGTGTTGTCTATGTATCCACACATGTATCTGAGTTTCCTATCAATACAATTATAGCATGGATAATAAATGATTATCATGAACAAGGAAATATAATAATAAGTAATTTATTATTGCCTCTAGGGCATATTTCCAACAATTGCATCACACAGTTGAAAATGTACCAGATCATCAAGCAGTTTGTGCCTTTAAAGAAGGCGTTAAGTACAGAGAATTGAATCTGAAGTTCGGTCGAACCGGAGAGATGTCTCTGAATCGGATGATGGAGATTGCCACCAAGTACGCTAATGGTGAAGATGAGGATCGACTCCGGAGTGGCAAGCATAAAGCAGTCGCCCAGGAAACCGGAGGAAATTCCAGTCGGAAACAGAAGCGGAAAGCCGAGCCAGCCGCTCCTGGGGAGGCCCTGGCCGTAACCCCAGGAAAATTTAAGGGAAAACCCAAAGGACCTTGGAACCCCAAGAAAGTTAAAGACCAAGATGGAAATGATGTTTTGGATCTACCGTGCCACATCCACACCAAGAAAGATGAAGAGGGTAAACTCATTTACCCAAAGCATACCACTCGACAGTGTCGGCTTCTGATCCAGCAGTTTCAGGGCAAGCAGTCCAAAGATAAGGAAAAGGAGTCGGACAAAGTTGAGGACAAGGAAGATAGTGACGATGGGTACCCCCAGGTCAATTCCACCCTGATGATTTTTGCTGATGTTGAGAGCAAAAGTCGACTGAAGGTTATTAACCGTGAGGTAAATATGGTTGCTCCGGCAACACCCAATTATCTGAAGTGGTCCCAGACTACCATCACATTCGACCAGTCTGATCACCCTACGCACATTGCCACCCCTGGGAGGCAAGCTCTGGTGGTCGACCCAGTTGTCGAAGGCACTCGACTGAACAAAGTCCTGATGGATGGAGGCAGCGGTTTGAACATACTGTATGCAGAAACATTGAAAGAGATGGGCATTCCGATGTCCAGGCTCAGCACCAGTAACATGAGTTTCCATGGAGTCATTCCTGGGAAGAAAGCCGAGTCGCTCAGCCAAATTGCTCTTGATGTGGTTTTCGGTGATTCCAAGAATTACCGCAAGGAAAAGTTGACATTCGAAGTTGTGGATTTCCAAAGTGCTTATCACGCTATTTTGGGCAGGCCAGCTTATGCACGCTTCATGGCTCGACCATGTTATGTGTATCTCAAATTGAAGATGCCTGGTCCCAAAGGTGTGATCACTGTTACAGGCAATCGGAAGAAAGCAGAAGAGTGTTTTCAGAAAGGCTCAAAGATTGCTGACGCTTAGATGGCGGTGGTCGAGCTACAAGAGTATCAGAAGACTACAGATCCGAGTGAGTTGCTACGAGCTAAGAAGCCTGCTTCAGAATCAGCTTTTCAGTCGTCCGGTGAAACGAAGGCAGTTCACATTCACCCGACCGATCCAAACGCTGCTCCGACTCACATCTCAACGAAGGTCGACTCCAAATAGGAAGAAGCGCTCATCCAGTTCCTCCGTGAGAACTGGGACATCTTCGCATGGAAGCCTGCTGACATGCTTGGAGTTCCCAGGGGGCTGGCTGAGCACCGTCTACCAGTCGACCCAAAATTTAAACCTGTGAAAGAACATCTTCGACGGTCTGCCGTCCAGAAGAGGAAGGCCATTGGCGAGGAGGTGGCTCGGCTCTTAGCAGCGGAGTTCATCGGAGAAATTTACCACTCCGAGTGGCTCGCCAATGTTGTCATGGTCCCCAAGAAGGACAAGTCACTTCGCATGTGCATTGATTTCAAGCATGTCAATCGGGCCTGCCCGAAAGATCATTTTCCTCTCCCCGATCGACCAGATAGTCGACTCGACTGCGGGATGTGAGCGTTTGTCTTTCCTAGATGCCTATTCCGGGTACCATCAGATCTGTCTGTACGGGCCCGACGAGATCAAAAAAGCTTTCATCACTCCATTCGGGTGCTTCTGTTATGTCACCATGCCGTTCGGCCTCAAGAATGTCGGAGCCACATTCATGAGGATGATTCAGAAGTGTTTGCTCACTCAAATCAGTCGGAATGTGGAGGCATATATGGATGATATTGTGGTCAAGTCATGGAAGGGTTCCGACCTGCTGACTAACCTTGCTGAAACCTTTGCCAACCTCAGGAGGTATGATATCAAGCTCAATCCGTCAAAGTGCACGTTCGGAGTTCCAGGTGGGAAGTTACTCGGTTTTCTCGTTTCCGAACGGGGAATCGACGCCAATCCTAAAAAAATTGGTACTATACTCCGGATGAAACGTCCTGTGCATGTGCATGACGTCCAGAAGCTTACAGGATGCTTGGCCGCTTTAAGTCGATTCATCTCTCGCCTCGGTGAAAAGGCATTGCCTCTTTACCGACTGATGAAGAAGTCCGACAAGTTCGAGTGGACTCCAGAAGCTGATGCAGCGTTTACAGAGCTCAAAGCTCTGCTCTCCACCCAGCCGGTGCTTGCTGCCCCAATCAGCAAGGAGCCTTTGCTGATTTACATTGCAGCCACATGACAAGTTGTCAGTACAGTACTTACGGTCGAGCGGGAAGAAGAAGGAAAGGCCTTCAAAGTTCAGCGCCCAGTATATTATGTTTCTGAAGTTTTGACTCCTTCAAAGCAAAGATATCCTCATTACCAGAAGCTTGTATATGGGATTTATATGACCACGAAGAAGGTTGCACATTACTTCTCTGATCATTCCATTACAGTCATCAGCGACGCTCCACTATCAGAGATTTTGCACAACAGAGATGCAACTGGTCGAGTGGCCAAATGGGCGATTGAACTTCTTCCCCTAGATATCAAGTTTGAGGCAAAGAAAGCTATCAAGTCCCAAGCAATTGCAGATTTCGTCGCCGAGTGGATCAAACAGCAACTTCCGACTCAAGTTCACTCGGAGCACTGGACCATGTTCTTCGATGGATCTAAGATGTTGAATGGTTCCGGTGCTGGGGTAGTATTGGTTTCCCCCCGAGGAGATAAGCTCAGATATGTTCTCCAGATTCACTTCGATTCCTCCAATAATGAAGCAGAATATGAAGCACTTTTGTATGGGTTGCGCATGGCCATTTCACTCGGCGTACGTCGCCTCATGGTCTATGGCGACTCAGATTTGGTGGTTAATCAGGTGATGAAAGAATGGGACGTCAGAAGTCCAGCTATGACTGGTTATTGCAATGCAGTGAGAAAGTTAGAGAAGAAATTCGAGGGGTTAGAGCTTCATCACATCCCCGACTGAAAAATCAAGCGGCTGATGATTTGGCAAAGATAGGCTCCAAGAGAGAAGCCATCCCCAGCAATGTGTTTTTGGAACACATCCACTCACCATCAGTCCAAGAAGATCCTTTTACAGATGAAGCCCCGCAGCCAAAGAGTGCCACAGATTCGACTGAAGTTGAAATTCCGGCAGTGGTCGACCTAATCATGGAAGTTTTGGCAATCACCCCTGACTGGACGATACCGTACATCGCGTATATCCTGAGAAAGGAACTCTCGGAAGACGAAGAAGAGGCTCGACAGATCATCCGTCGACCCAAGGCCTTTACAGTCATAAAGGGACAGTTGTATAGAGAAAGCGCGACTGGAGTCGGTCAGAAGTGTATAACACCAGAAGAAGGTCAGACAATCCTTGATGATATCCACTCGGGGACCTGTGGTCATCATGTGTCCTCTCGGACCATTGTGGCTAAAGCATACCGAGCGGGATTTTACTGGCCAAGAGCGAATGAAATGGCAAAAGAGATAGTCGACAAGTGTGAAGGGTGCCAGTTCTACTCCAACATGTCGCACAAGCCTGCATTAGCCCTGAAGACCATTCCACTCATCTGGCCCTTCGCTGTTTGGGGACTGGACATGGTTGGCCCATTAAGAACAGGCAGGAGCGGTTTCACACATGTGCTTGTGGCAGTCGACAAGTTTACCAAATGGATTGAAGCTAAGCCTATCAAGAATCTTGATGCTTGCACTGCTATCAGTTTCGTCAGAGAGTTAAAATTCAGATATGGAGTCCCGCATATCATCATCACCGACAATGGGTTAAACTTTGATTCAGACAAGTTCAGAGCTTTTTGCGCCTCTCAAGGCACACGAGTCGACTACGCATCGGTCGCCCACCCCCAGTCGAATGGACAAGCACAAAGGGCAAATGGTCTGATTCTCAAAGGACTAAAGCCTCGGCTGATGCGTGATCTCAAGCACGCAGCAGGCGCTTGGGTCGACGAGCTTCTGTCGGTTCTGTGGGGATTGAGGACTACCCCGAATCGGTCGACTGGAAGAACTCCGTTCTTTCTGGTTTACGGAGCGGAAGCAGTCCTGCCGAGTGATCTACTTCACAATGCACCCCGAGTCGAGCTTTATACCGAAGATGAAGCAGAACAAGCCCGGCAAGACGCAGTCGACCTCCTGGAAGAAGAAAGAGAAATGGCTATGATCCGATTGACCATTTATCAGCAAGACTTGCGTCTATTCCATGCCAGAAATGTGAAGAGTCGAGCCTTCCAAGAAGGAGATTTAGTCCTCCGAGTGGATCAACAGAAACCACACAAGCTCGCTCCTACTTGGGAAGGTCCCTTCATCGTCACCAGAGTCCTCCACAATGGAGCGTATCACCTTTACAATGTCGATCGCCAGATCGATGAGCCACGAGCTTGGAATGCAGAACTGCTCCGCCCCTTTCACACTTGAATTCTCACTCGGATGAGATGTAATAAGAAAAACTTCTGTAGTCTATTTATCAAAGACAAGAGTGTTACAAATTTTCCTATAATTGTTGTTGCTTTTGTTTGCGTGTGAAATCCCCCAGTGGGTGGCTTAGCTGCGAATCCGTTTCGCCTAAGTTTGTAAAAAAATAAAATCCTACCGAGTGGCGAGCCAGACTCCCACTCGGAGGCTTAGCTGCAGCTCAGTGCTTGCCTAAGTGTTTAAAAATCTTACCGAGTGGTGAGCCAGACTCCCACTCGGAGGCTTAGCTGCAGCCCAGTGCTCGCCTAAGTGTTTAAAAATCCTACCGAGTGGTGAGCTAGACTCCCACTCGGAGGCTTAGCTGCAGCCCAGTGCTCGCCTAAGTGTTTAAAAATCCTACCAAGTGGCGAGCCAGACTCCCACTCGGAGGCTTAGCTGCAGCTCAGTGCTCGCCTAAGTGTTTAAAAATCCTACCGAGTGGTGAGCCAGACTCCCACTCGGAGGCTTAGCTGCAGCCCAGTGCTCGCCTAAGTGTTTAAAAATCCTACCGAGTGGTGAGCCAGACTCCCACCCGGAGGCTTAGCTGCAGCCCAGTGCTCGCCTAAGTGTTTAAAAATCCTACCGAGTGGTGAGCCAGACTCCCACTCAGAGGCTTAGCTGCAGCCCAGTGCTCGCCTAAGTGTTTAAAAATCCTACCTAGTGGAGAGCAAACCTCCCACTCGGAGACTTAGCTGCAGTCCAGTACTCGCCTAAGTTTGAAAAAATCCTACCGAGTGGTGAGCAGACCTCCCACTCGGGGGCTTAGCTGCAGTCCAGTACTCGCCTAAGTTTGAAAAAATCCTATCGAGTGGAGAGCAGACCTCCCACTCAGGGGCTTAGCTGCAGTCCAGTACTCGCCTAAGTTTGAAAAAATCCTATCGAGTGGAGAGCAGACCTCCCACTCGGGGGCTTAGCTGCAGTCCAGTACTCGCCTAAGTTTGAAAAAATCCTACCGAGTGGAGAGCAGACCTCCCACTCGGGGGCTTAGCTGCAGTCCAGTACTCGCCTAAGTTTGAAAAAATCCTACCGTGTGGAGAGCAGACCTCCCACTCGGGGGCTTAGCTGCAGTCCAGTACTCGCCTAAGTTTTTAAAATCCTACCGAGTGGAGAGCAGACCTTCCACTCGGAGGCTTAGCTGCAGCCCAGTGCTCGCCTAAGTACGGAACACATCCCAATCCGCAAGGACGACGAGGTGCAAATCGACTGCTACCTTCTCCTTCGGAGCTACACCACAAATACAAAGTTATTTCAAGTGAAGAACAAGTTCCACTCGACAGATAATTCATGAAGATATTCAACGATAAATCAAGTTCAGATAAGATCCAAAGGTTCTAGACCGCAGATCAAAGTACTCGAGCCTCCAGCTCGACAAAGTTTAACGGTTACAAAAACCACTCGGCATTCCGAGGCAAATTTAAGGTGGGACATAAGAGTTTGTTCACTCCGCGGGAGGAGGGCTGGCAGGCTCGACGAACTCATCCAGGTCGACGCCGTCGGCTATCCGAGTGGCTGCAGCGATGAAAGTCTCCATAAAGGTTCGGAAGTCATGCTTCTGGGTGTTGGCGACCTTGATTGCTGCCAGCTTGTCTTGTCGCACCTCCTTGCAGTGGACACGAACCAAGGACAGAGCCACATCAGCGCCACACCGAGCAGAAGACTTCTTCCACTCCTGCACTCGGTCAGGGATTCCGTTAAGTCGAGTCATCAGAGACTCGAGATCGTTTTGGAGCGTAGCCTCTGGACAAAGTGCCGGGTCGATCCGTGACATGGCGACCTTCAGTCGAGCCAAGTAGTCCACGACACCGTCGATGCGAGATTCCAGCCGGAGCAGATTCATGGCAGTTTCATCTTTCACGGGAGAGTTGATTGGATCCAAACCTGGTTCGATCCGCCCAGTCTCCTCTTCAAAGTTCTGGCAAAACTCTGCATTCACGATCCAAGGATAAGTCAATTTTCATACAATGAGTCGACACAAAAAAACACTAGTCGGAACTGAATGTGCACCTTCAAGCTTGATGTACAACTTCTTGGCGAGGCTCCTCAAGTAGCTCTCCAGATCGTCCCTCCTGCGAGCGATGCCTTCCATCTTTTCGTTCAGGTTGAGGTCATCCTTCTTCCAACATGTACACTCCCTGTTGGCTTCATTCAGAGCGGTCTTCAGCCTGGTATTCTCTTCTTCTAACTGGCCGACCGAAGCCAGCTTCTGTTCGGCCAGAGCGGTCTTGTCGTCAGCCTCCTTACGGGCAGCAGCCAAGTCCTGATCCTTCTTCGCCAGAGCTTCTATCAGTTTTTCTGCAAAGAAATGATGATTGATTCGGAAATAGCAGAAGGATACTCAAGCCTAAAAACTAACCAGTCGACAAAATCGTCTTACCTGCGGCGCCGTCTCTGACCTTTTGCAGCTCTGTCCTGGCCAGCTCCAAATCAAGGTTTAGTTAAATCTGCTGCTTCTCCAAGTCAGCAAAGCGAGCTCCAAGATCGCAAGATTTGTGAAATCAAAGGGGAGAAGTTATCGTTACAGCAAAAAAAACAAAGGCAATAAATACTAAGACTACGGTCGACTGCCAGCAGTCCACCATAGTCTCGGGGACTACACCCAGTGGGTGCACTTAGCGTGCCCCCACCGGTTCTGATCCCACTCGACCGGCCCGCCGAAGTCGAGTTCAAAAAAAAGAGAGAAAGAAAGTAGAACTCAGACTACAGTCGACTGCCAGCAGTCCACCATAGTCTCGGGGACTACACCCAGTGGGTGCACTTAGCGTGCCCCCACCGGTTTTGATCCCACTCGACCGGCCCGCCGAAGTCGAGTGGAAGAGATAAACTACCAGTTTGGTTTATACATTCGGCAAAATACAAAGACTACAGTCGACTTCCAGTAGTCCACTGTAGTCTCCACTAGTCCAAAACTTCAATCGACGCACCCAGTGGGTGTACAGACGCAAAGATTTTCGGAAAGAATCTTCAGATAGCCGACTAACCTGAACGTTGCTCTGGAGAGCCGAGCTGGCATCATAGGCGGCTTGGCTAGCGTCCCGCACCATCTTCATCTTCTCCATCATAATGCCCGCCTGGCGTATGGCTTCCCTAGCAGCATTCACCTCATCCTTTGGGACATGATGGGTCGCAAAAACTGAAGGCAGGTCGACAGGGGCCTGAGTAGTCGAAGAAGAAGGCAAGGCACTCGACAGGGGCTCTGCGAAGTTAACAGAACCCCGATTGACGTCACCAGTGTCCTGAACGACTGGTTCCGCCCTCGGTGTCGACTGTAGCGCCTCACTTGCAGGAGCTCGCCTACTCTTCCTCGTCAAAGACCTCTCGGGCTCTTCATCATCATCAGGGAGGTCAATAATGTTGGGAGCTGTGCAAAGTTCAAATTGCCAAAATCACGTCACCCAGTGATGCACGATGTAGTTGAATCGACCAAAGAAAGATAGTATGGCGGAAATCATACCTGGATTAGAAGTGACCGCATCCTCCATCACCTCATCATCATCCCAGTAAGCTGAGGTCCCGGAAGTGGCAGCGCTAACAATTCCAAAGTTCGTCCAGTCAAAACAAGAAAAACAAACAGCGCAGAGCGTCGAGTGAATACAAGGAGAGACACTCACACGGAGGCGACAGGGATATCGATCTTGATCTTTGGCAACGCCTTCCGAGTCTTCGGCTCTGCAACTTTGGGGTGTTTTGGCGCCTTCTCAGTTGGGGTTGGTGAAGAGACCCGAGGACGCTTCGAAGACTGGCCAGCCTGAGCAGTTGCCTTGTTGCGGGCACTCGGCCGTTCTTGGTCAAGCTTGGATCGTCTCTCTATGCGAGGAGGCGACTCGACTTCTTCCCCATCACTTGAGTCGTCACTTCCACCATCCCCTTCACCATCAGAAGTCCACTCGCCACTTTCGCCACCACTCGCCTCGCCTTCCAGAGCTTGCTCTTGCTCCCCGTTGGGCATCGAATACATTTCAGTAATGGCCTGAAAGAAAGTAGGGAGAACAAAGTCAGTCGACGCAATACAGACAACTACGCGAGTGAATTCGAATTACAAGCAAAAACTCAGAATCAGACCTGCTCTAGTACACGCGACTGGTCGAATGGGGGAACTCTCCTGGCTCCTCTGGGATTGTCCTTGTTCCCGGTAATGCTCGACAGCCACTTCTCCAGCGTGTCGTCATCGACCTCCTCCGGGTAGATCCGAGTGGAGTCTTCTAGACCCGAATACATCCACATCGGGTGGTCTCGGGCTTGGAGAGGCTGGATGCGCCGCTGAAGGAAGACCTCCAAGAGATCCATACCAGTGACCCCATCATGAATGAGCTGGACCACTCGGTTGACCAACACCTTCACGTGCGCCTTCTCCTCCGGGAGCACCTTCAAAGGGGAGGGTTTTTCCACTCGGTCCATGGTAAAGGGAGGGAGGCCAGTCGATTGCCCTAGCGTCGACTGGTCTTTGCAGTAGAACCAGGTCGACTGCCATCCGCGAACTGAATCAGGAAGAATCATGGCCGGAAAGGAGCTTTTTCCCCTCGTCTGGATGCCAAGACCCCCACACATCTGGATCACTTGGGTCCTCTCGTCACTCGGATTAGCCTTTTTCACTGTCTAGGAGCGACAAGTGAAAATATGCTTGAAAAGACCCCAGTGAGGTCGACAACCCAAGAAGTTCTCACACAAGGAAATGAACGCGGCAAGATAAACCATTGAGTTGGGGGTAAAATGGTGGAGTTGAGCCCCAAAGAAGTTCAGAAACCCTCGGAAGAAAGGATGAGGAGGCAAGGAAAACCCATGGTCGACGTGGGTGGCAAGAAGAACGCGCTCACCCTCCCGGGGTTGCGGCTCGGATTCCTTCCCCGAAAGCCGCGCCGAGTCATAGGGGATCAGCTCTCCCTCGGCCAGGTCGTCGAGGTCTTCTTGGGAGATCCTCGAGTGGATCCAGTCGCCCTGGATCCAACCCTTTGGCAGGCCAGTCCGCGAGGAAGATCCGCCCCGGCTCGTCGCCTTCCCCTTTGACCTCGCCGTCACCTTCTTTGCCCGCTCCAGAGCCGCTGTCTTCTCCTTCACCATTGTCGCCGACGAGACGCGTGTGGCGCGGTGGCGCTGGAGCGAGAGCGAGCGTAGAGAAGAGGCGTGAGGAGGAGAAGAGATAATGGGGCGCACTGTTCGGGAGACTCCGGTCCAACGCCTTATATGAGGCCGCTTCCGAGTGGCTGACAGGTAGGCCCAGATGGCTCTGTCAAAACCCGTAATGACCGCACGAGCGATACGTGGCGAAAAAGGTGGCACGGGGATCGAGGCGGCTCCGCTCTATCTCGTCCGATTACTGCGGCCTCCCCCGTCCCGCGCGCTTCCCAAAATTCGGATCCCACTAAATCCGCGGGCAGCAAATAACTTGTCAGACCAAAGATCTCCTCCGCACCGTCACTCGGAGCCTTACAAGTAAAGAAACTCACTCGGCGAAGAATTAAGAATGGATCAAGGCGACTGAAAAGGGAGTTGCTGTCATCACTCAGGTCCGTTGATCCGAAACAAGATATGCTCACGGCATAGAAAACGAGTCGGAGAAGTCCTCAACTCCTTCCCCACTCAAACCTCGATCCATTCGGGGGCTAATGATGAAGCTGTGTACCTAGGGTAGGGTCACGGACCTGTCCTAACTGCCCTACCCAAGGACACCTCTAGAATAAATCACCTTTCAATCGACTTGGAGGTGTTCCACTCGACAGACTCGAAGACATTCGACCAAGAAGCAATTACTCGACCAAGATCCAACCACTCGACGGCCAGGAGACCTAAAGTCACTCCGCACGCTAACGGTCGGTCATTAAGTAGCTTTTATGGTCATCATAGCACTTTATTACTAGCGTTATCAGTAACGCCCTACCTTAATGTACATTGAACCCTTTGTAACGTGGGCTGGCCGGGGTCCTGGCGCACTCTATATAAGCCACCCCCCTCCTTCGAGACAAGGGTTCGGACCTCTGTAACTCATACACACATAATTCAGTCGACCGCCTCCGGGCTCCGAGACGTAGGGCTTTTACTTCTTCCGAGAAGGGCCTGAACTCGTAAACCTTGCGTCCTTACAACCTCTCCATAGCTAAGACCTCGCCTCTCTATACTTACCCCCTACATCACTGTCAGAGTTAGAACCACGACAATACCGACAAGAAAAATGAATATCATTCGCTCTTCAGAACTCATTCATGCATGATACTGACGAACACTACTCTGATGAAAGGCAAAGTCATGATACGAGGATGGAATGTACGAAAAAATGGACGGCTTGACATATTCACACCTATGATGTGGTAACTAAGCATAAGGCACTTCAACAAATTAGGAACACTGCAAGACACCATATGGAAGGTGCAGTCATTATCACTCTGCCAAGTTAAAACTGTCTCGCTATAGGTGGCGTTCATCAAACTAGAAGCAATACATGCTAGAAATCATATTCAAGACACAAACCAATATCACACTGCCAACTTAAAGGTGTTCCATCATAAGTGACTGATGCAGGATACACAAGAAGAGTAGTTTCATGTAAGAACATGGTGTGATAGACAGATATAGTATGTACCAAAAACAGGAAAGCGTGTCATATTCACATGTATCATGTGTAAGCTAAGCAGACGCAGTTTACACTAATTAGGAGCAATACGAGCTAGACACCATATGCAACATGCAACCAGATATCACACTGCCAAGTTAGAGCAAGCACCTTGGATGGTGGAGTAGGGGAGCAGAGACTTGGACCTTGTAATGCACTATCAGTACAAGGAGAATCGGTACAGATGCTCCATTTACGTTGCTGCAGAGGACCACCATCATCACCTTCCTTACTCTTTCCCTTCCTCTTTCTTGATTTTGCCTTGTCAAGTCAAACCCACAAGAAAAAAGAATAAAATTTTCTCTTCAGAACTCATTGATGCATGATACTGACGAACACTACTTTCATGTAAGGCAACCGCATGATAGGAGGATGGAATATATATGAAAAACAGGACGGCGTGACATATTGACATGTATGATGTATAAAGTGTAAACTAAGCACAAGGTGCTTGAACTTGTTAGAATCGATGCAAGCTAGAAGCCATATGAAAGATGAAACCAATATCACTCTGCCAAATTAAAAGGGTGCCCTAACAAATGTATTTGACCAAATTAGAAGCAATACATGGCAACAGGCTAGAAATAATATGCAATATGCAACGAATAAAGGTGACTCATCGTAAGTGATTGATGCAGGATACAGAAGAGAGGTAGTTTCATGTAAGAACAAGGTTAACACATAGATGTAGTGTGTACCAAAAATAGGAAGGCATGTCATATTCACAGGTATAGTGTGTAAACTAAGCAGATGCAATTTACCCTAATTAGAAGCATTACAAGCTAGACACCGTATGCAACATGCAACCACATATCACACTACGAAGTTAGAGCAAGCACTTGTGATGGTGGTGTAGGGGAAGTGCGGTCTTCAGGTACAAAGCTACGTTCAATATCTTCATTTAGGCTTGCTGTTTATTGAGAATCATGTGGAGAGGATGAAATTGCATTCTTTATAAGAGTATTGCGTCTCATATTAACCCACGCGCGTGACTGTCTCATCATAAGCGATAGACGCAGGATACATAAGAACAGTAGTTTGATGTAAGAACATGGTGTGATAGGCAGATGTAGTATGTACCAAAAACAGGAAGGCGTGTCATATTCACATGTATAATGTGTAAGCTAAGGAGATGCAATTTAACAAATTAGGAGCATTGATGAGGGATACACAAGAAAAGTGCCTTATCATAAGATATAGTATGTACCAAAAACAGGAAAGCGTGTCATATTCACATGTATCATGTGTAAGCTAAGCAGATGCAGTTTACACTAATTAGGAGCAATACGAGCTAGACACCATATGCAACATGCAACCAGATATCACACTGCCAAGTTAGAGCAAGCACCTTGGATGGTGGAGTAGGGGAGCGGAGACTTGGACCTTGTAATGCACTATCAGTACAAGGAGAATCGGTACAGATGCTCCGTTTATATTGCTGCAGAGCACCACCATCATCGCCTTCCTTACTCTTTTCCTTCCTCTTTCTTGATTTTGCCTTGTCAAGTCAAACCCACAAGAAAAAGGAATAAAATTTGCTCTTCAGAACTCACTGATGCATGATACTGACAAACACTACTTTCATGTAAGACAAACACTACATATCACACTGCCAAGTAAGAGCAAGCACCTGTGATGGTGGTGTGGGGGAATTGCGGTGATCAACTAGAGAGCTACGTTGACTATGTTCATTTAGCCTTGCTATTTCTTGAGAATCATGTGGGAAGGATGACACTGCACTCTTTATACAAGTATGGCGTCTCACAGAAACCCACCCGGGTGACTGTCTCATCATAAGTGATTGACGAGGGATACAAAAGAGCATTAGTTTGATGTACGAACATGGTTAATAGACATATATAGTATGTATCAAAAACAGGAAGGCATGTCATTATCAAAGGTATAATGTGTAAAGTAAGCAGATGCAATTTAACCAAATTGGAAGCAATACAAGCTAGACACCATATGCAACATGCAACCACATTTGACAGCGCGAAGTTAAAGCAAGCACCTGGAATGGTTGTGTGTGGCAATTGAGATCATCAACTGCAGAGCTAAGTTTACTGTCTCCAACTGCTGACACTGCACCCGTTAGAGCGCTGGAACGCTTAGTGCTTATCTTCGAATTACACTGGAGTGACTTCTGTCTTTTCTTTTCTGCATTCATCAACACTGCGTCAGAGTCTGAAATACCCATGCATAAAAAAACAATAGTGTGAGTATGGGTGAAGTGTGTCCACAATTAGTACAGTGTAAAGGTAGCAGATAGCAGGTCAGTGAGAAATAAATGACGGGAGACATATGATAGCTCTACAACATGCATGGCACACTAAATTACTACAGGATTCTATGAAAATAACAGTCGACTGAAAGCAAATAGGCCAGTCCATTTTTTCTGCACCGTACGATGTACAAAGAACGGGAAGATCGCCTTCATCTACCTCCAGCGAGTCAGTGTTGACGATCTTCCTCGAAATGCCAGCGACCACCGGCCCAGTATTCGTCCCCTGCCTGCGCCCTCCCCTCGACCTCACCGCACCGCCGTGCTTGGCACCGCCCCCCGGACATCCATTCATGCCCCGCCGACCTCCAGATCGGGCACAAGCAGCTCCTGCGCCCCACACCCCTATGATAGACACCGATGCGCCGCTTCCCTGGGGAACAAGCGGACTAGGTGCTCCGCGCGCCTAAGCGGGTGCTGCTTCTTTTAATTGCGGTTCGACTGACCCTGACTTGAAATCCAGGCGGGCTACTGACCTCTAGCAAAGGTGAAATAGTAAAAGGGAGGAAACCTTGTGCATTTAGTATCACGAAGAAGATGCAATAAGAAGCGCTCAACTAGTTTCTTTCGTGGGATGAATACGGTGTGAGCGGAGACGTAAGATTTGCACGAATAAGGGAAGAGGAGTACCTCTTTCTGCTGGCAGTGCTGTGTCCTCCTTCTGTTTTTCCGACGATCTTCTTGTTGTTTGCCGGAAACCAGAAGTTGTGGAGGAGGGTGCAGCCTTGGATGAACCCATGGCCAAGTTGTTGAGTATGGTGCGGTGGCCGTCTCTCGGCGGCGGGGAAGCAGATCCGAGGCGGCGAACGACGGCGTAGCGGGAACAGCTCCGGTGCGGTGGACGGTTGCGACAGTGGAGCCGCAGCAGTGAGGCGCAGGACGGCGTGGTCGGAGTGGTTCTGGTACGACGCACGTCGGCGTCGGCGTTGTGGAGGCAGCTCTGCCTCGGCTTCAGCTGCTAAGTCCTTGAGGGCGTTGCGGTTGCGGTTGCGTTGGATGACGACATCGGGGTACCGGCTCCGGCGTGATGGAGGAGGGCGGCGGTGGATTGGCCGCTATGGGATGGAGGATGGAGGAGGCTGGGGTTTCGCGGCTGCTAGAGAGGGCGTTTTCGCGCCCACGGAGTATGAATGGGGAAACAGAGGGAGGCAGGGAACTAAGGGGGAACAATGTTTCGGTTTGAGACGCGCTTGTTTGAAATTTGGGGAAAGTTACAAACTTTCCCCCCATCTAAAATTTCGGACATATTGCGGGTTGGGGGTAGGACAGTCATGTCAGGTGTCCCAAATGTGGGCGGGATAGATTTCGGCCGAGCGCATGGGTAGGCGCCCACGGCGTATGAATGCTTCTCTGGCGTCTTGGTGAAGTTACAAACCTACCCCGATTTAGACCTTTGGACATCGGGCCAATAGGCTACATGGGCCAGAGTTAGGACAGTAATTTCCTACCACCAAAACATTAGTCTCGCGCGGTTTCGGGTGACCAGAGGCCTATTTGGCGCTTCGTTCAGGGCCTCTTTGATTCACAGGATTGTCAAAATGAAGGAATAGGGTGACATGTCCCATAGTATCCTACATGATTTGAAAGAATGTTTGATAGCATAGGAAAACAAAGGAATTCTACAAAGAGGTTTGAGTGGATAGAAATTTTCCTCCAAAATGTAGTACAAATGGATCGTATGGAAAAATTCCTAAGGATGCCAATCCTACGAATCAAACGAGCATCACAGGAAAAATTCCTAAGGGTTTAAATCCTCCAAAAATCCTATGCAATTCCTTTGAATCAAAGGAGCCCTCAATATTTGGGAGCAGAAGCATTTAACGTTTTCGGTTCTCTTGAATTGAACTTTCAGGATTTGTGAAACTTCACAAATCTTTACTCTTGAAAATCCTAAAGCTACGATTATTTTGGAATGGAGGGGGTACATTTGAATATACATTGTACACGAGTATATATTGAAAAATATGCAACTTACCTCAGTTCATGCATGGTTCCAGATATAATCTCCTTGGTTGTAAAAAAAGGTTAGATATGCGTATGAATATATATAGCATGTTCAAACTCACAACAAAGATTGATGCCCCCTTTTACATCTGATTTACAAATGCCATTATCTCGGGTTCAAATAAATGAATGCACTTCCTATGAATTTGAATCTTCGAAACCCCCTTTATGTTGAATTCGACATGTATTCTATTTCGTAGCTAGCAATTTGGAATGTATCCATGCAAGTGACAAATGTATAAAGTGCTTCACACTAACAACATGGAGTGCAGTAATTAATGTTTATATATGAATTGCAAAAGCATCCATTGCCTGTATTTCAAAACGCTCTCACTCTATGGATCGATAATATGAAATAAACACATGCACATGCTAGAATTCAATTGCAGTTGAAGAAAGAGCCTACTCCTGGTACTGTATATTAGTGATAGGGGTGTGTACAAAGTACACGTGAATACCAGACATTATGCGTGTGTGTATACTATCGACGAACTAGCCCCCAAGTTTGTATAACATACTAAGGGCCTAGGGTTACAAATCATATATAGTCGGCTTATCACCAGTGGGGATAGAGTCCTCCGTTACTCTGGTAGCTTCGTGTTGTACGCCGAGTCCTCCACATGGGTCTTCGTATAACACGTCTCGGTCCAACCTATATGTGGCGCAGGATGGAACCGACCCATGAGTCTTCATGTTGACCCACCACAACTAGAAATGATGTGCCCACCACACCACACACGCAATCGGCCACTAAGAAAATAAGCATATACAATAGTACAACGATATCTAGCTCACGATACATCTCCACATTTTATTGATGACACTGACGGACTTTGCATTTGATGCGTGCTCCGTATTTTGTTGACGACACTTACGGTCATTGTATTTGAAGTGAAAGCACGATATGGTCACTGGACTTCAGAATAAGCTCATCACGGTCACCACATACATTTTGTCGTGCTAACCAACATGTGGTTGGATGGTTAGAGGACAGTGGTTTCTCGAGCCCACCAAGGTTAAAGTCCCGGTGCTCGCATTTATCTTGTGTTAATTTCAGTATTTTCCGGCAACGTACGTTCAGTGGGAGGAGACGTTCCACTCGACTATGAGGCACCTATGGTGACTTCGTAAAATCTCAAGATCATATATGCTGGCCCACTCTCTCGAAGGTGCTCATAGGGGTAGGGTTCGCATGTGTGCGCTTATAGCGATGAGTGCTTGCGCGTATATATGAGCCCTTGCGTCTGTACCGTGTTAAACAAATACATATCATGATTATACAGTCGCTGGCTCACCCGTACAACTCCGTATTTTGTTGATGACACAATCAATTAACCAGTCAAACGTTCCACGCGGCGCAACTAGTGTTGCACAATCAGGGCGCGTAACCGTGGGGCCCACCTGCCAGCCCGTATATGAAAGAAAGAAATGGTAGTTTGAGTCTGTACTGTGTTAATAAAATAAGAGTACATTTTAGGGTGATCATACGCTCACTGGCTCACCATACAACTCCGTAATTTGTTGATAACACGATCAATTGACCAGTCAAACGGTCCACATTCAGCAGCGCACATTACCATAGGGCCCACCCGTCAGCGCGTATATGAAGGACAAAAATGGTAATAAATGAGTGGTTTCGGGGAGGGCGGGCCGGCCGCGGGTGGCGGGGGCGGGCGGTTCGGCCGATGGTGGCTGGCAGCTCAGGGGGGGGTGGAGTTTGATGATAAACTGGAGGCCCTTGATTTCGTATCCAACGGCTGGAAAATCTAATGACCAGAGATGAAAAAGTTAGTCGACTGACATGTAGCCTCACCCCACACGTACACATGCACGCATGCAAGACACGCACGCATGTACGTGTGCAACACTGACACGTACACATGCACGCATGCTGGCGTGCAACACTGACACGTACACATGCACTCACGAACACACGCACGTACACACCCATGCATGCAACACTGAAACGTACCCTTGCACGCACGCAACACTCGCACGCCTGCATGCACATAGCACACGACGCAAGACACACGTTCAACCTATACGTGCATGCACCCTTTGTTAAGGACATGGATTGTTACGGGTATTAATCAATCTTATCTGTGATAAGCAGAACATTGATGTTTGCAGCGGTCTTTATGAATCACAACGTATCGAACGGGCTATCAACATAGTAGGCTTATCTACATGAAAAAGATGACGTCACACTCAATGAACAATCATCGGTTTATGAAATGCCCGCTTCTGACCGCCCTGGCCCACCAAAGGTTCCTCTGCTGTGCGCTGCCTGCGTTGGGTCACTGACATGCATGCCATGCACCCAAAGAGCCCACATGTCAGTGGAAGAACGGCGTGGTGTCCTAGGTCAGAGTCGAGGGCGCCACTCGCGGCACGCCGGGCTAAACACGCCTCCGTGCCGCATTCAAACGCCTCCATGAAACCCGCCCGTGTGGAAGCCGAGAAACCCACTCCGGACACACGTCCGTTCATGACCGAGCCGCTCCCCTATCTCCTCCACCATTTTGTCCACTCTTACAATGGCTTACGAAGAGTAGTTATTCCGCATCCAAGACGGCTGGGTAGCCCGCCGGATACGAGCTATGCAGCTCGTTGATCCACCTCCTCCCCTCGCCCGACGGAGCCAGTTGCCGCCCAAGCCGTGGAATTTTGCCATGTGTTGTTTTCATGGACTAGCAAGATGCCCGTGCATTGCACGGAACATCAAGATGCATTTTTTTACAAACTCCCGCATGCATGCAAGGGATAATTAATGTTCTCCTTTGCTAGTACCACGAGGCAAACACCATTAATATTGCATCGATTAGTGTTAGTGGCCTTGTATATCTACAAATTGTAATTTTGATAGTTGCCCCTTGTATATAAAAATGGAGGGAGAAAGATGGGAGATAAGGTGAGGAGGAGTGGGGCATGGTGGTGACTGGTGGTCGGACTGGGCGGAGGCATGGGGATGGACGGCGCATTATGTCTAGGTTTGTATCTCTCTCACACACACCCACGTAGGTGGGGGACGTGCACGAAGAGAAGAGGTGCACGCACGGCGCATGTACTCCCGTCTCTTTCCCAACCACACCCGCACGGGTACACGGTGGAGCTCATTTCTGTACGAAAAAGGCAGCCCACGTGGTAATTTGGCACGTGTACTGGTTGTCCACTTGGTGGAGGGAGGATCGTCTACCACGGGTGAACAAACAAATTGCGACTTGACGCGTTATGTTAAATTAAAAAAAGAGGCAAACCATGTGGGGCCTACCTTAGATGCAAGGCTCTATACACTGGAGTACTTTTGATGTGTTCCGTCAACTCGCAGAACGAGGAGAAGCTTGCTTAGTACGCCGTCTCCCCCGCCCACGGGCGCGGTGGCTCGCAGGATGAGGTGAAGCTTGCTTACTAGTACGCCTTATGCCCGCTCCCTCGCCCACGCGCGCGGTGGCTCGCAGCACGAGGAGAAAATTTTACTACTCCCTCCGTTTACTCGTCCCTACTACGTACTTTGGTTAGTACTCCCTCCATTTACTTATACAAGGCCACTATAAAAAAATACATTTTGCATCTATACAAGGCCACAAATAGTAATCGAGACAAAAGTTACTACTCCCTCCTTTCTAGTTTATGGCTCAATTTCAAAATCTCTCCAACCAAGGTAGACGGTGAGTGGTCGAATTAATTTCGTATTTTGCACAAGTAATTAGTACGCTCGTTTTTCTCAAGAAGTTATGTTTACCGAGGCATTAATTAGAACGAATGCATGGATGACCACTAAATTTCTATGAACTTGTACATGCATTGGTTAGTTTCCTCTTGACACTGCTTGCGTCGGGTGATCTAACGCACCTCGAAATCCAAAATGTAATGGTACTACTACTAGTATAGTAGAATTGAGACTTATCAAACGGAAAAATGAATGTTTTTAGATGAGCCCTATAAACCCTAGTGGGTACGTACTCCGTAAAAATAGATTTTTCCAAAACTAAGTCGCTCCCTTTCATGAATTCTGTAGTATGCTCCTCCGTCAACGCTCCCTTTCATGAATTTTGTACTTCCTGTCGCCGACATGTGGGACATATAGCAACCGGGTCGACATGTCAAGCACCAAATAACAGTGCAGAACAGCAGGGGGACGCACCCCACTCGTACCGGCCCAGTAGTAGTAATGAGCAATGAGATGTCAAATCACAATGCCGCACTTTCCCAGACGGACGAAGCAACCATTATTTCACACTTCGGTTCGCCATCATCTCAAACCATGTACTAGTATTGCTTCTGCCTCAAGAGGGACACGCGCATCGCCTTGGTACATCATGACACGTGGGGCCGCATGACAGGCCATGCTCCCCCGCCGATCGCTCGGTAAAATCACCTCATTTTTACTATACTTCCTCCGTATTGGTTTACTACATGGCATGCACGTCGTTCTAGGTTGAGAATTTAACTGGCTATATATGTGATGAACAATACTCTAGCCTTTTAAAAAATGTATACTTTTGTACAGCAGTACTATCGATGGATTGCGCCATGGAGCAAAAATTGAAATTAAAAAAGGTGGTACAAATAGAGAGTGCTCGTCGCCAAATTATGCATATAGTACTATTAAAAAGGCTAGTCACAATAATGGTGTCCAGCACAACCCACCCCTCAAATAAAACTAAGAGGGTGCTTGGATACGTTTTAGTCCCATGACTAAAAGTAGTGTGACTAAAACATGCTAGGCTCACCCATGCTTGGATCCAAATACTAAAAAGGCTAAAATCAAGTTAATGAGCATTTATTATCCTCCAAACCCTCCAATCCAGAACTCGCCTGTGTTAAAGGAGAGGAGTTAAATGAGTAGAGAGAGGACTAATCCACATTTTAGTAGGGGTACCCCTGACTAAATTTTTTTAGTCTCAAGAGTAGTTTTAGCCCCTCTTTCAGGGGTGCTTGGAACTTTAGCCTCTTAAAGAGACTATTTTTAGTCAGACTAAAATAAGTCCCTTGGATCCAAGCACCCTCTAAGCATCCTGGAATTCTTTGACAAAACTAAGCACCCAGAAATTCTTTGACAACTAAACTGCTGGCTATATGATGTTGGCCATATATATTGTATGTATGTATTGTGAAGAAACGAGTGGTAGTACTATACCAACTAAAAGATGAAATGTAAGAAATACTAGTATGTACGTACTGAAGAGTTAAAGTAACGAGAAGAAACATAACATAGTTCTGCTGGGGGCTCATCACAACACACCCCTCAAATTAAATTAAGCACACGTGAAATTAAACTTTGCAACTATTCCGATAGACATTGCATTAGAACCACCATGAGCAACGACACTGCCACCTTACTCGGAGTCCTCGTCCACGTCCTCGACTTCGTCCTTGTCCCTCTTCCTCTTGGCCGATACTTCTTTGCTTGAACCGCACACTTGGCTGTTGCTCTTCATCCAACCCTTGTAGATATTGAAGCAAAGGTAGCCATACATTGTAGCGTAGTGGATGTGATCTATATCTAGTACATTCCGCTGTCATGCATGACGATGAAACGTGTATGGAGGTTTCTCCAGTTTACCGTACGAAGGATGAACCATGGCTCCTGCCAGGGTCAGCATTGAAGGCTGACGAGCGGACACCAGCCGATTCTTCTAGAGGTCGAAGGTGTTGCCTACAACGAGGCCTATCTGATGCAGGACATCTTTCTCGTTACCAAAGTCTACAGTAACGAATTTGACTAGGTTGCTCTCGAGGAAGTCCTTAAAATCCTGCCACTCAACGTCGGCATGGCATATGTGGTAGACCAAGCATAAGTCATGCACGCAAACCTGGATCACGGCGGGCTTCTTCCTCTCTTTGTCCTTTAGATCCTTCTCTCATCCCAGGACTGTGGTGTACTCAACATCTACCCCAGCGACCCACTCATCATCTGAGTCTTCGAACATGCGTCTGAAGCGAGAAAGACATTCTTTCACCGTCGTGGAAGAACGGGTGTAGATGACGCCGAACTCATCACCGGTGATGGTTCTAACCTTGTACTCACCGCCGACCGTGGAGATTTGGGACGCCATGGATTTGGGAGGAGGGTTAGGATTAGTGGAACTGCCGTAATGTGAATGGACGGGACGACTAGGAGCGAACCGCCGCAGTATTGAAGGACGTGCAGGGACGAGTAGGAGCGAACTGCCAGCGTGCGAACGACAGGGTAGTGGCTTTCCATTCTCCCATGATACGGGCTTCCGAGAGCCCTTGGATCTGAGATCGAATGGTTGCATGGCGTGATTCTAGACCTATGGGTGAATATCCTATCCTGAAGGGTTATTCTGCAAATTTTCAGCAACTTAGCATGCGACCGTTTGATCTCAGATCCAAGGGCTGCCAGTAGCCCGTATCATGGTCGCGCCTACCGTGACCGTCGCGTCGCTCGCGCGGTCGCGCCCTTGGAGATTTAACACGGTGCGTTAGGCTATCTGATGTTGGCATGTCATACATAGTCATCACTTAGTCACTCATACTACAACAAGGTTGGCTATAAGTGTATTTTTTTACTCCTCTCCATCTCTTTCTTCGTACTCAAGGAAGAAACGGTGCTAAGCACGTGTATTTATTGCATTTGCCAAGGAGTGACCTCTTCCAATGAAATAGTGTTGCTAAGTTTGCTTCATTTAATTAGCTATAGACTCAAAATTGTCTTTTCACCTAGGTACACGCGCTTAGCACCGTTTCTTCCTTGGGTCACCAAACTAGTCTCTCTCTTCTTGATTAACTTGCCACATCAGACTTTATGCTTATGTGGCAAGCTTGAGCACCTGTAGGAGCAAGTAAAAGTAAGTACATTAGTGCACTTTACATGGCATTTTTGCATATGTGGAGGAAATAGAGGCAAGGAAAAAGTGGAGATGTGGGCTCTCATGCAAGAGCCAGCCTCTACTACATGGTGGAGCATTGGGAGAGGCACCTGTATGGAGGTGGTCAGGAATCTGGGAGACTCACGCCGGTCGTAGCGCCACAGTTAAAATGATAATGGCAAGTCAAATCATGGGGCCCCACCTGTCCAGCAGTAACTCGCTGTCAAATCACACAGCCCTACATTTGCAGCAGCCTACTCCCTCGTCTTCTCGCGTCTCTGTCGAACCGACTAGGCGGAACTGCCCCGCCGCCTACCGCGCAGGAAAAGCCCCGCCCTCGACTTTTAAATACAACTACATCCGCTTAAGAATCCAATGATATACTTTTTGTGACATAGTAACTCATATTTAGTTAGTCAAATGGATGACTTAGAACTACGCGCAGGCCCTATAAACCGAGACGCCTAAAAGTAAAAAACCGAGACGGAGAGGTTAGTTCAACACGTATCTTTTTAGATCAATATAGTTGGGATTCACCAAGGAGCAAAACCAAGTGGTAGGCTGCTCCTGTCGTGTTGGCGTAGCAACTCAAGCAGGGTCAGTCCACACACGAAATGGCGACACACTTAACATGACCCCTTTGGCCGACATGTGGCTCATCCACCGTCTTGTTCCACGTGCGATGCACCAAATTACAGTTCGGAGTAGCGGTTGGAATTGGAGGCACCCCGGTCGTAGCGCCACAGTAGTAGAAAATGAGCGACGAGGGGTCAAATCACAAAGCCCCACCTTTCCCGCATTAAGCTGGACGGACGAAGCAACCATCATTTCACTCTAGGGCGCAAGAGCATAAAGAAAAGAGAAAACAATGATGCGTGTGGCAGCTACCTAGGGCACCCTAGGGTAGGGGTTTCCACTATAGATCCTTCTTTTTCGAAAGCGCCTCCACTACAAATCGGCTTCTCCCTCGTCCTCTTGAAGAAAATCGATGATGAGTGTGTCGGTAGGGTTTGTAGGAGTACTAGGGCGTGCGGGGCCACGTCGTAGTAAACGGGTTCGAGCCAACGCCTTAAATATGTGTGGGCCACTTGGTTTTACAGGAACGAGGCGGCATTTTGGGTTCGGGGACCAGTGGAGATATAGTACATACAAAAAATTGTGGACGTAGGTTCGATCGAAAGGCAATGATGCATGGGCCCTGCATTTTGATATACCCGGGGCCACGTGAAATTTTCTACTCTACTCAAAACTAGTAAGGTACACATGTATTGAACGCATGAGATTTCGAAACCAAATTATGAATAAATACACACTATAGGATGTAAAGCTTTGAGTCATATATGCATGATGTAGATGTTCACTTAGTTCTTATAGTTCATCTCATTCAAAATCAATAAGTTTTATAAAAAAGTTAAGATTCATGGGGTTGTGCATTGTACTCCCTCCGTTCCAAAATAGATGACCCAACTTTGCACTAACTTTGTACAAAGTTAGTGCAAAGTTGGGTCATCTATTTTGGAACAGAGGGAGTAAATCATAAAGTAAAAAACAAATAATGGCAATTCATTTAGAAAATAATAATCAATTATGATACAGAAGATTCTAGAACAAAGGAGAAGTGCTTGTGTTTTGAGGTTTGTGCATTATGCTTAAGTTCAACCATGGAGTCTTCTAAATTGTACATGTGGCAGATGTGGTGGAATGTTGATGATATCCAACGGCCAGTAGTGCTCCGATTTGCCTATCTCTGCACTGTCGGGTTAGCTTCATCCAGCGACCATCTTTCAAAGTTATTGGCACACTATATAGTTCTTGTGCCATAGTTGCACGTTTTGGAAAAAAGCTACTAGTGGGTTGTACTATCTATTTAGGAATAGAAGACGTATACATGGAAGTTGTAGGGAAAGAGATGACATGGAGCATCTCAATTCCTATGAGTAGGGATTGGAAAAGAGATGTCATTTGGTTCACATCATAGGAACTTTTCTATTGAATATAGATATGACATGTTTCTCAATTCCTATGAGGAGGGATTAGAAAAGAGATGTAATTTGGTTCATATCATAGGAACTATTCTATTGAATATACGCTAATGTTTATTTTTCTTTGAAATTAAGGGAGTATAGGAATCCATTCATATGAACCAAGTGGCTCTAAAGCTATAGAAATGATATCATGTTTATTTCCTTTGAAATGTGGAGTATATGAATTTTTCCTATGAACCAATTGGCTCTAAAGGAAAAAAATCCTATAAAAATCATATCATATAGAGTTCCTATGATATTCCTCGACACTAAAGGATGCTTGAAATTGCTGCGGGTGATACGATGGTCTTTCTTTGTAGACTCCTCACCCAACTTTATAGTTACCTCTCGAAGATGAATGAAATGATATATACATCGTATTCTACATGTGCAATTTGGTACACGAAAACTCGGTAAAAGTTTGCGAGGTTCGAATTTTCAATAAAGCTATATGCACTGCATTTCGGAACGGAGGGAGCATACGGCAGTTGCTAACACTCACGTGGAAGATTTGTGTGTAGGAGGAGTGGCTGTTCTGTTAAATGACATGGCAAAACTGACACTGTCGGATGCCGATCTAACGGTCCTTACGGCGTTCGTCAGGAAAAGGCTTGTGGCGAACGTTTGTCGGATAATGATTTACGGACACATGCATTGCATTGATACGTGCCCCCTCTCTCTCACGCACACGCACCCTCACGAGTCACGACTCTCCCGAGTCCTCTCGCAGACTCGCATGTCGCACCCACCGTCTATCTGCAGGTAGACGTCATGCACATATGTGCTCTTCACACCCTACCCTCAGAACTTCTAAAAAACAAAAGACGACGCGCACTTTTTATTTTAGCTCACACGTCACACACTTGTACTATTACTCTTGTGGCGAATGTTCTTTGGGCATAGTATATTGTACTCTGACGAAGAGAAGCGCTGCACGCACGCACTAGTTCTCTCACACCCACTCGCGGGTACATGTAGGAGCGCATTTTTTTGAAGCTGGTACAATAAAATCACTCCACTATATATAAAAGCAGGAGCCTTAGCGCTTGCTTTACTAGGGTTCCTCTCGTTCACTCTCTCATGCTCTCCAGATCTAAGCAACACATAGGTGGCCACACTCTCTCTCAGCTCACGGCTGGTCACAAATCTGGCCGGACAACCTCGACCGGGGCAGGGGTGTAGGTGCATCGTTCACGCTGTCGTCGGCGGCGAGGGAGGAGACCAACGGCTGCCCGCGCGTCCCGATAGGCGGCCGTGCCGTTCTCCCCGAGAGAGCGCCGGCTCGGGACGTAACTCCCTCGATGCGGCTATATCTCCTATGTGTCGAGGCACGACTTAGAGGCATAACCGCATTGAAAGCAATGTCGCAAGTGAGGTAATCTTCGCAAACAACCCATGTAATATAAATAAAGCGGAAAAGATACATAGTTGGCTTACACTCGCCACGTCACACAAATACATGAATAGCATTACAATCATCCAATACACTCATGGTCCGACTACGGTACCAAAATAAAGGTCAACCCCCACATGCAACACGGTCCCCGATCGCCCCAACTGGGCACCACTACTGATCATGTGGGACAGACACATAGTAACGACGAGAGTCTTCATCAAACTCCCACTTGAGCTCAAGCGCATCGTCTGGGACGGTATCATCAGTCCCTGCATCTGGTTTGGAAGTAATCTGTGAGTCACGGGGACTCAGCAATCTCGCACCCTCGCGATCAAGACTATTTAAGCTTATAGGTAAGATAAGGTATGATGTGGAGTTGTAGCAAGCGACTAGCATATATGGTGGCTAACCTATTCGCAAAAGAGAGCGAGAAGAGAAGGCAAAAGCACGGTCGAACAACTATGATCAAGAAGTGATCCTAGAACAACCTACGTCAAGCATTACTCCAACACCGTGTTCACTTCCCGGACTCCGCCGAGAAGAGACCATCACGGTTACACACGTGGTTGATGCATTTTAATTAAGTTAAGTTTCAAGTTATCTACAACCGGACATTAACAAATTCCCATCTGCCCATAACCGCGGGCACGGCTTTCGAAAGTTCAAATCCCTGCAGGGGAGTCCCAACTTAGACCATCACAAGCTCTCACGGTCAACGAAGGATATTCCTTCTCCCAAGACAATCCGATCAGACTCGGCATCCCGGTTACAAGACATCATTGACAATGGTAAAACAAGTCCAGCAACACCGCCCCAATGTGCCGACAAATCCCGATAGGAGCTGCACATATCTCGTTCTCGGGGCACACTCAGATGAACACTACGTACAACTAAAACCAACCCTCAAGTTTCCCCGAGGTGGCGCTGCAAGTGGCTCTGTTTTGGACCAACACTCAAAGGAGCACTGGCCCGGGGGGTTTAATAAAGATGACCCTAGGGCTCCGGAAACCCAAGGGAAAAAGAGGCTAGGTGGCAAATGGTAAAACCAAGGTTGGGCATTGCTGGAGGAGTTTTATTCAAGGTGAACTATCAAGGGGTTCCCATTATAACCCAACCGCGTAAGGAACGCAAAATCCGGGAACATAACATCGATATGACGGAAACTAGGGCGGCAAGAGTGGAACAAAACACTAGGCAAAAGGCCGAGTCGTCCACCCTTTACCAAGTATATAGGTGCATTAAGATAAACAAGATAATATGGTGATATCCCAACAATAAACAATGTTCCAACAAGGAACGAACTCCAATCTTCACCTGCAACTAGCAACGCTATAAGAGGGGCTGAGCAAAGTGGTAACATAGCCAAACAACGGTTTGCTAGGACATGGTGGGTTAGAGGTTTGACATGGCAATATGGGAGGCATGATAAGCAAGTGGTAGGTATCGTAGCATAGGCATAGCAAAAGAGCGAGCATCTAGCAAGCAAAGATAGACGTGATTTCGAGGGTATGGTCATCTTGCCTGCAAAGTTGTCAGAGTTGACTTGATCCTCGTAAGCGAACTCAACGGGCTCCTCGTTCATGAACTCTTCTCCCGGCTCTACCCAAACAAGAACAACAAGCAAACGGAACACAATCAACCACGTGCAATGCGCAAACAACATGATGCAAACATGGTATGATATGCGGGATGCGGTATGTGATGCATAGGCAAGATTTGCAAAGGAATGACTGAACCTGGCCTCAACTTGGAAATCCAACAGTGCCACTAGAAATGTGAGGTGATTTCGATTGAAATCGATATAAAGATCACCGGAATCGGATGCATGGTTTGGAAATGTCAAGCAAAACAAATATGGCACCAGTCTGCGATAAACAGCAAGTGACCAACTAAATACATCAAGATAAATATGCTACAGCACTCAAACATGACAACAAAATACATGACAGGGATACACTCATGAAGCTTGACAAAAGATGAACACTGAGCTATGGCTAAATCATCCATTAATAGGTTCAAACAAGCATGGCAAAAGTGCAAATGACAACAAGTTTCAGACTTAGTGAAATTAACACAAGTCTGGAATTTATCATCAGGAAGCACACTTGAGAGCATGAAAACTACAAGCTACAGGATCTTAACATGGAAAATCAAGGCATGGCATGAAGATACTAAAAGCATTTAACAAAAGTCCCTTAGTGACCTTGAGCCAAAAGGGATCAGAAAATACAATTGCAAGCATGTGAACATGGCAAAAACATAAACAGATTCAGACTTAGTGAAAAACTAGAGCATGCAAAACAGTTAACGAGTAGGCATGTTTACGAGCTCGATGCACTCACTGCAGAGTATGGCATGACAAACTAAGCATACACCCATCAAGAATAAATGGCATAGAAGCTAGACATGGCAAGAACAACAACATAGCATGCACGGATCAATAGCAACATCCTCGGCAAAATCGCTAAACATGTCAACAATCTGCCAGGATCAATTTATAGCAAAATTAGAGCTCAATTGACTCAAGCTAGGTTGCTCCATAAATGCAAACAAAGACATTTTGATATGCTACACGCACAAATCGGATCTACGATGAGACAGTTATGACATGCCAAAGTTTGCCAAAAAACAAATTAGGGTTCGGGGATGAAAAAGTCAACCCGCGGGAAATGGATCTGGATCTGGAACTCGAGCACTGTAGCACGTACATGCCTCCCGAGGTCTCCGGCAAGGTTGCAGGGCTCCGGCGAGGAAGTAGAGGCGGCGGGGAGGCCGGATCCGGCCTGGGACACGGAAGCCGGCGATGGCGCGGTCGGCGGCGCGCTCCGTAGGGCGGCGCGGCGAGCTCCGTGGGGCGGCGCGGCGAACTCCACCGGGTGGCGTGGCGAACTCCAGCCACCGGAGTGGGGCGGCGTGGCGGATAAACAAGCGCGGGCGGCGGCGCGAGGTTGGGGATGAGGCGGCGCGGCGCGGGCGCATCTAGCCTGGGCGCGGCGCGGGCGGACCGGCCACGGGCCCGGCGGGCTTCGGCGGCGGCGGGGCAGGAGCTGCCACATGGCGAGAGGTGGTTGGCGTGCGGCGGTGCGTCCGGCGCCGGCGGACAATGTCCGGCGCGCTGAGGACGAAGGGGACTAGGGTTAGGGGTGGATCTGATCCGGAATTTCGGAGGAGGACCTATTTATAGAGGTAGAGGGAGCTAGGAGGCTCCAAATTGAGCATGGTTTTTGGCCACGCGATCATGATCGAACGCTCTAGATGATGGGAGAGGTTTAGGTGGGTTTTGGGTCTAGTTTGGAAGGGTGTTGGGCTGCAACACACACGAGGCCTTTTCGGTCCCTCGGTTAACCGTTGGAGTATCAAACGAAGTCCAAATGGTATGAAACTTGACAGGCGGTCTACTGGTAGTAAACCAAGGCCGCAAGGCAAGTCTCGGTCCAATCCAGAAATGTTTAACCCCCCCACACAAAAAGAGGTAGGAAGGGACACCGGGTGACATAGGAGCGCCAGAATGCAAAACGGACAACGGGGAAAATGCTCGGATGCATGAGACAAACACGTATGAAAATGCAATGCACATGATGACATGATATGAGATGCATGACAAAGACAACAACACACGGAGACAAAAACCCGACACCGAGGAAATAAAATAACCTAGTGCCGGAAACGGCAAGAGTTGGAGTACAGATAAGGTAAATTACTTTCGGGGTGTTACAACACTCCACCACTATGAAAGGATCTCGCGAGATCTAGGACTGGAAAAACTCCGGGTACTCAGAACGGAGGTGATCCTCGCGTTCCCAGGTGGCTTCACGGTCGGAATGGTGTGAGCACTTGACTTTGGGGAATTTGATTGACTTGTTGCGAGTCTTGCGCTCAGTCTCTTCAAGAATATCAACTGGGTGCTCACAATAAGAAAGGTCTTCTTGGAGATCAATGTCTTAGAAGTTGACGGTGCGGTCAGGGGTCTTGAAGCACTTGTGGAGCTGAGAGACATGGAACATGTCGTGCACATTTGCAAAGTTGGAGGGAAGCTCGAGTTGATAGGCGAGATTGCCTCTCTTGCTGACGATCTTGAAAGGGCCCACGTATCTAGGGGCAAGCTTCCCTTTGATACCGAAGCGATGAGTACCTTTCATTGGAGAGACACGGAGGTAAACATGGTCTTCGATCTCGAAAGCCAAATCACGATGCTTACTATCATAGTAGCTCTTCTGGCGCGATTGCGCTGCTTTGAGGTTATCACGAATGACTTTGCACATCTCTTCTTCCTCTGTGATCAAGTCATTTCCAAGAAGTTGACGTTCACCAGTCTCTGACCAGTTAAGAGGAGTACGGCACTTCCTTCCATAGAGAATTTCAAATGGTGCCTTGCTCGAACTCGCTTGGAAGCTGTTGTTGTAGGAAAACTCGGCATATGGAAGACAATCTTCCCACTTCATACCGAAAGAGATAACGCAAGCCCTGAGCATATCTGCAAGAATCTGATTGACACGCTCGACTTGGCCGCTAGTTTGAGGATGAAAAGCTATGCAGAAACGGATGTTGGTGCCCATGGCCTTCTGAAAAGAATCCCAAAACTTCGAGGTGAAGATGCTGCCATGATCTGAAGAAATCAACTGCGGAATACCGTGTAGAGAGACAATCCGAGAGGTATAAAGCTCCGCCAATTGAGCTGCAGTGATAGACTCTTTGATAGGCAGAAAGTGAGCCACTTTAGTGAGTTTGTCGATGACAACGAAGATAGCATCATTGCCACGCTTGGACTTTGGAAATCCCGTCACGAAGTCCATCTCAATGTGGTCAAACTTCCATTCTGGAATGGCAAGAGGTTGGAGGAGACTAGCTGGTCGTTGGTGTTCTGCCTTCACTCTTCTGCAGACATCACATTCATTCACGAACTGAGCAATCTCACGCTTCATTCGGGTCCACCAATACGCCTGCTTGAGGTCCTGGTACATCTTTGTACTTCTAGGGTGGATAGAGAGGAGTGAATTGTGAGCCTCGTTCATAATGACTTTACGAAGGTCACCTTTAGGCACAACAATGCGATCCTCGAAGAAGAGAGTATCCTTGTCATCAAGGCGATAGCACTTGTACTTGGATTGACTCTTGGTAATCCCAATCTTCACCTTCTTCACCATAGCATCAAGAAGTTGAGCCTCGCGAATCTGATCTTCCAAAGTAGGAGAGACTTGGAGGTTGGCGAGGAAACCTTGAGGAACAACTTGCAGATTGAGTTTGCGGAAAGCTTCACGAAGCTCGGGTTGGTAAGGCTTGAGAATCAAACTGTTCCAGTAAGCATTCCTGCTCAATGCATCAACAATTACATTGGCCTTGCCTGGAGTATATTCGATACTCGGATTATACTCTTGAATCATTTTGACCCAATGAGTCTGCCCGAGGTTGAAATTAGGCTGAGTGAAGATGTACTTGAGACTCTTGTGGTCAGTGAAGATGTCCACTTTCCTTCCCAATAAGAGATGTCTCCAAGTCAAAAGAGCATGCACAACTGCCGCCAACTCGAGGTCATGAGTGGGGTAGTTCCTTTCATTGGGCTTCAACTGGCGAGAAGTATAGGCCACAACTTTCTTCTCTTGCATCAACACTGCACCAAGACCTTGAAGAGAGGCATCATAGAAGACCTCGAACGGTTTGGATTCATCAGGAGGAGTCAGAACTAGAGCAGTGACTAACTTCTCTTTCAGGGTGTTGAAAGCGATGTCACATTCAGGAGACCAAACGTACTTCACGTGCTTCTGTAGAAGGTTTGAAAGAGGCTTCGCGATCTTTGAGAAGTTCTCAACGAACCTTCGACAATAGCTTGCGAGACCAAGGAAGCTGCGGAGTTGCTTCACGTTCTGAGGTGGTTCCCAATTCACAATTGCAGACACCTTCTCAGGGTTCACCGCTATGCCCTTGGCAGAGATGATATGTCCAAGATAGAGAACCTCATCGAGCCAAAACTCGCACTTTGAAAACTTGGCGTAGAACTGATGTTCTCTGAGCTTATCTAGCACCAAACGCAAGTGCTTGGCATGATCCTCCTTGTTCTTGGAAAAGACCAAAATGTCATCGAGGTAGACCAAGATGAAGTCATTGGTGTAGGGGTTGAAGATGAAGTTCATCATGCGAGAGAAAGTCGGAGGAGCGTTGACGAGGCCAAAAGACATGATAGTGTATTCATATGAACCATAGCTTGTTTTGAATGCCGTCTTGGGGATATCTTGCTCACGAATTCGAATCTGGTGATAGCCCATACGGAGATCAAGCTTGGAGAATACTTGAGCACCTTTGAGTGGTTCAAACAGCTCGTTGATGTTGGGAAGTGGGTACTTGTTCTTTATAGTCTTCTTGTTCAAGGACGGTAGTCAACACAGAGTCGGTCTGTTCCATCCTTCTTCTCCACAAAAAGAACTCCACAACCCCACGGAGAAGAACTAGGTCGGATGAGACCCATTCGCTCTTGAATATCGAGTTGCTTCTTCAGCTCCTTCAACTCTTCAGGTCCAAGCATGTAAGGACGTTTGCAAACAGGTTCCGTGCCAGGCTCAAGATCCATGACGAATTCAACTGGCCGGTGCGGAGGCATTCCTGAAAGCTCTTCTGGAAAGACGTGTTGATATTCGCAAACGACCGGAATTTGAGAGATGGCGTCCAGTTCACCTTTCTCATTGAGAGAAAACAGACGGATGGTATCATCACGAGCGGCAAAGAAAATTACATCCTCAAACGAATGGGTCAATTGAATCTGCCTGGCAGCACAATCAAGATGAGCCTTGTGCTTAGAAAGCCAATCCATTCCAATAATAAGATCAATATCCGAGTTACCAAGGACCACTAGAGAGGACAGAAACTTATACTCACCCAACGTGATAGTAACATCCGGGACGCAATTGTTAGATGCCATTTGCTTGCCTGGGGACACAATCTTCAACGGAAAAGGAATCCTTTCGGTCACAAAATCATGCTTGGCAACAAATGGTCTTGAAATAAAAGAAAGCGATGCACCAGTGTCAAAAAGAACTTTTGCAGGAACATCTTTAATAGGAAGGTTACCCATGATGACATCTGACGAGTCCTCTGTTTGAGCTGCATTCATCAAATTGACCTTGGCGTGCTTTGGGTTATGCTTGACCACTGCGGTACTTGCCGATCTCACAGGAGGAGGAGGAGGGAGACGCCTCTGATTGAAGCATTTGTTGGCATAGTGACCCTTCTGTTGGCACTTGTTGCACGTGACCTCTGAAAGCGGACGGTGATACGAAGCACTTGATCTTGGAGCTTGAGACGAAGTCTTGTTTTGAAAGCCTGGGTTGGGTGGGTGGGAAGATCCACCGCCACCTTTGCTCTTCTGCTGATAAGGCTGACGGAACGGAGGAGGAGGAAGCCAATACTTTTGCTGCTTAGCCACTTGAGTTGAGGAAGAAGGAGTTGCATCTCTGACTCACTTCTTGGAAGCATCGCACTTCCGTTGAGCAGTCTCTTGCTTCATTGCCATGTTGTAAAACTCATCATACTTCTTCGGCTCAAAAAGGACGAGAGCTAGCTGGAGTTCTTCTCTGAGACCACCCCTGAACTGGTATATCATGCTCTTCTCGCCAGGGATGTCCTGCTTAGCAAAATGGGCGAGCTTCTGGAACATGATGTTGTACAGGTAAACAGACATAGTGCCTTGCTTCAGGTTGCGGAATTCCTCACGCTTACTCTCAACCACACTCTGAGGAATATGATGAGCTTTGAAGTCTTGATGGAATTCATCCCAGGTAATCACACGACCTCCTCTGGAATCTTTGTACTGCTGAAACCATTCTGCAGCTTGGTCTTTGAGTTGGAAGGAGGCAAACTTGACAAAGTCCTCAGGCATGACGTTACTACACTCGAAATGCTTGCATATGTCCACGAGCCAATCATCAGCGTCTGTTGCCTCAACACAATTGCTGAAGGTCTTTGGCTGATTAGCGAGGAACTGGTTGAGTGTAGCAAACTGATTCTGATTGTTGCCATGGCCCTGGTTTCCTTGGTTGCGCTCTTGAAGAAGTTGCATGATCAGCTGCGTGTTTGCATTGGTAGTGGCCATCACAGCTTGCCATGCCTCCGGAGGTGGAGGTGGTGGTGGCGGATCAGGATTCGGAGTCGTGCACGTTGGAGGATCCATCCTGAAGAGGGTGACATCCATTAGCATCATGACAGACATATATTTGAGCTGAATCAAATGAATTGAAATTGCAACATAAAGTCTTCACATCCGAACAAAAAGAATGAATGCATTCCAATTGAAATGGTCACATATCCATAAATTGAGAAGCCACTTAGAATTGAGGAAGAAGAATAAAACCAACAAGGTACGGACAAGAACGAATACTTGGTGAGGATTACCCAATCCCAAACCAAATATCCGCGGAAGAAGAACTAGAGCTACAAGAATTCCCACCTATGAAACTCTCGAACCTTTCCGGTTATGCAATCAGGTGTTGGGAACACAGGGGAAGCATAATATCTCACCCAAATCTAGCAAATCCTACATCCAGCTGTATCCATCCTTCAACACATAACCGAGAAAAACTTCAGAAATCATTTACCTCAACCTTTGAAAAGCATCCGTTATACGAGTTATGGCAATACTCCCGAACTCCCGCCCCAGTACTGGGTGGCGTCGAGGTTATCTCACCAACAACTGCATAAAAGAGATTTTCGATGTCGGCGAAACTCAGGTATTCCAGAATCTCAACGATAAAATTGTGACGACAACACCTCGGAGCTCAACTCCCCGGGACACTGCCACAACCCCTAAATGACACGAGGCACCAAGAACAATGTTCTCGTCACAAATCCATCGAAACGATTCCAAGATACCCGCGTGATCCTAAATTTTTTTAGTGAAATTTGAGAAGAGAAGAGTCAAAACTCTACATCAGGATGCCTCACCAGAGCGATGAAGGGACTGGGGAGTAAAAAGAATTCCTAAACTCTCCGATATATATAATCCTAAATGACTCAAAACATTTTTCTAGACTCAACAACGCCAATGATTCGATCAAGCAGGGGGCTCCTAAGGTCGGGGAAGGCTCTGATTACCAACTTGTAATGCCCTCGACGTGGCTATATCTCCTACGTGTCGAGGCATGACTTAGAGGCATAACCACATTGAAAGCAATGTTGCAAGTGAGGTAATCTTCGCAAACAACCCATGTAATATAAATAAAGCGGAAAAGATACATAGTTGGCTTACACTCGCCACGTCACACAAATACATGAATAGCATTACAATCATCCAATACACTCATGGTCCGACTACGGTACCAAAATAAAGATCAACCCCCACATGCGACACGGTCCCCGATCGCCCCAACTGGGCACCACTACTGATCATCTGGGAAAGACACATAGTAACGACGAGAGTCTTCATCGAACTCCCACTTGAGCTCAAGCGCATCGTCTGGGACGGTATCATCAGTCCCTGCATCTGGTTTGGAAGTAATCTGTGAGTCACGGGGACTCAACAATCTCGCACCCTCGCGATCAAGACTATTTAAGCTTATAGGTAAGACAAGGTATGATGTGGAGCTATACCAAGCGACTAGCATATATGGTGGCTAACCTATTCGCAAAAGAGAGCGAGAAGAGAAGGCAAAAGCACGGTCGAACAACTATGATCAAGAAGTGATCCTAGAACAACCTACGTCAAGCATTACTCCAACACCGTGTTCACTTCCCGGACTCCGCCGAGAAGAGACCATCACGGTTACACACACGGTTGATGCATTTTAATTAAGTTAAGTTTCAAGTTATCTACAACCGGACATTAACAAATTCCCATCCGCCCATAACCGCGGGCACGGCTTTCGAAAGTTCAAATCCCTGCAGGGGAGTCCCAACTTAGACCATCACAAGCTCTCACGGTCAACGAAGGATATTCCTTCTCCCAAGACAATCCGATCAGACTCGGCATCCCGGTTACAAGACATCATTGACAATGGTAAAACAAGTCCAACAGCACCGCCCGAATGTGCCAACAAATCCCGATAGGAGCTGCACATATCTCATTCTCGGGGCACACTCAGATGAACACTACGTACAACTAAAACCAACCCTCAAGTTTCCCCGAGGTGGCGCTGCAAGTGGCTCTGTTTTGGACCAACACTCAGAGGAGCACTGGCCCGGGGGGTTTAATAAAGATGACCCTTGGGCTCCGGAAACCCAAGGGAAAAAGAGGCTAGGTGGCAAATGGTAAAACCAAGGTTGGGCATTGCTGGAGGAGTTTTATTCAAGGTTTACTATCAAGGGGTTCCCATTATAACCCAACCGCGTAAGGAACGCAAAATCCAGGAACATAACACCGATATGATGGAAACTAGGGCGGCAAGAGTGGAACAAAACACTAGGCAAAAGGCCGAGTCGTCCACCCTTTACCAAGTATATAGGTGCATTAAGATAACCAAGATAATATGGTGATATCCCAACAATAAACAATGTTCCAACAAGGAACGAACTCCAATCTTCACCTGCAACTAGCAACGCTATAAGAGGGGCTGAGCAAAGTGGTAATATAGCCAAACAACGGTTTGCTAGGACATGGTGGGTTAGAGGTTTGACATGGAAATATGGGAGGCATGATAAGCAAGTGGTAGGTATCGTAGCATAGGCATAGCAAAAGAGCGAGCATCTAGCAAGCAAAGATAGAAGTGATTTCGAGGGTATGGTCATCTTGCCTGCAAAGTTGTCAGAGTTGAATTGATCCTCGTAAGCAAACTCAACGGGCTCCTCATTCACGAACTCGTCTCCCGGCTCTACCCAAACAAGAACAACAAGCAAACGGAACACAATCAACCACGTGCAATGCGCAAACAACATGATGCAAACATGGTATGATATGCGGGATGCGGTATGTGATGCATAGGCAAGATTTGCAAAGGAATGATTGAACCTGGCCTCAACTTGGAAATCCAAGTGCCACTGGAAAGGTGAGGTGATTTCGGTTGAAATCGATATAAAGATCATCGGAATTGGATGCACGGTTTGGAAATGGCAAGCAAAACAAATATGGCACCGGTCTGCGATAAACAGCAAGTGACCAACTAAATGCATCAAGATAAATATGCTACAACACTCAAACATGACAAAAAAAATACATGGCAGGGATCCACTCATGAAGCTTGGCAAAAGATGAACACTGAGCTACGGCTAAATCATCCATTAACAGGTTCAAACAAGCATGGCAAAAGTGCAAATGACAACAGGTTTCAGACTTAGTGAAATTAACACAAGTCTGGAATTTATCATCAGGAAGCACACTTTAGAGCATGAAAACTACAAGCTACAGGATCTTAACATGGCAAAGCAAGGCATGGCATGAAGCTACTAAAAGCACGTAACAAAAGTCCCTTAGAGACCTTGAGCCAAAAGGGATCAGAAAATACAATTGCAAGCATGTGAACATGGCAAATACATAAACAGATTCAGCCTTTGTGAAAAACTGGAGCATGCAAAACAGTTAACGAGTAGGCATGTTTACGAGCTCGATGCACTCACTTCAGAGCATGGCATGACAAACTAAGCATACACCCATCAAGAATACATGGCATAGAAGCTATACATGGCAAGAACAACAACATAGCATCCACGGATCAATAGCAACATCCTCGGCAAAATCGCTAAACATGTCAACAATCTGCCAGGATCAATTTATAGCAAAAGTAGAGCTCGATTGACTCAAGCTAGGGTGCTCCATAAATGCAAACAAAGACATGGATGGATATAGAACCACAATATTAACAAAACATCCTTACTGATCATCCTCAAAAGATGCACGGATCACTAGGAAACAACATGAACATATGGCATAAAAGCAAAAAGAGGACAAGGACTTAGTGAAATTCTAAGTCCCTGAAATCAGCATCAACGATTACACTACTTTGCAAGCTTGTGCTAGTCACCACAAATATCACAAAAATACATGGCATACACCCCTGTAAAGATGGCATGTCATATAACAAAACACATGTAGAGCTCAGGATCATAGCATGCACACATTAATCATGGCAAAAATGACAAAAGGCTATTTGCTGAAACAGATCCGACAAATTCATCACATAGCCCTCTTCCAACAGCATTTCGGGCATTAAGATGAGCTCAAATGAAAATGATGCAATGAGATGAAATGATGTACTCGTCGAGACGAACATTTTGATATGCTACACGCATAAATCGGATCTTCGATGAGAGAGTTATGACATGCCAAATTTTGCAAAAAAATTAGGGTTCGGGGATGAAAAAGTCAACCCGCGGGAAACGGATCTGGATCTGGAACTCGAGCACTGTAGCACGTACACGCCTCCCGAGGTCTCCGGCGAGGAAGTAGAGGTGGCGGGTAGGCCGGATCCGGCCCGGGACGTGGAAGCCGGCGATGGCGCGGTCGGCGGCGCGCTCCGCAGTGCGGCGCGGCGAACTCCACCGGGCGGCGCGGCGAACTCCGGCCACCGGAGCGGGGCGGCGCGGCGGAGGAACAAGCGCGGGCGGCGGCGCGAGGTTGGGGATGAGGCGACGCGGCGCGGGCGGGCCGGCCACGGGCCCGGCGGGCTTCGGCGGCGGTGGGGCAGGAGCTGCCACGTGGCGAGAGGTGGTTGGTGCACGGCGGTGCGTCCGGCGCCGGCGGGCAATGTCTGGTGCGCTGAGGACGAAGGGGACTAGGGTTAGGGGTGGATCTGATCCGGAATTTCGGAGGAGGACCTATTTATAGAGGTAGAGGGAGCTAGGAGGCTCCATATTGAGCACGGTTTTTGGCCACGCGATCATGATCGAACGCTCTAGATGATGGGAGAGGTTTAGGTGGGTTTTGGGCCAGTTTGGAAGGGTGTTGGGCTGCAACACACATGAGGCCTTTTTGATCCCTCGGTTAACCGTTGGAGTATCAAACGAAGTCCAAATGGTATGAAACTTGACAGGCGGTCTACTGGTAGTAAACCAAGGCCGCAAGGCAAGTCTCGGTCCAATCCAGAAATGTTTAACCCCCACACACAAAAAGAGGTAGGAAGGGACACCGGGTGACATAGGAGCGCCAGAATGCAAAACGGACAACGGGGAAAATGCTCGGATGCATGAGACAAACACGTATGCAAATGCAATGCACATGATGACATGATATGAGATGCATGACAAAGACAACAACACACGGAGACAAAAACCCGACACCGAGGAAATAAAATAACTTAGTGCCGGAAACGGCAAGAGTTGGAGTACAGATAAGGTAAATTACATCTGGGGTGTTACACAGGAGGGCCTCCGACCCCTTCTTCCTCCCTGCGGTATTGTGGCCAAGATGCGGCCTCCCAACGCCGTCTTTGCGACATGCCGACGACCCTCAGGTATATATTCCTTCGAAACCTGCCTTGATCTACTGCCCCAGCTCCCTTCGTGTGGATCCTTTTCTACTTCCGTCCGCTGTTCCAAAGCCACCTAGACTTCTACTAAGGC
Organism: Triticum urartu; assembly: GCF_003073215.2. NCBI lineage: Eukaryota > Viridiplantae > Streptophyta > Magnoliopsida > Poales > Poaceae > Triticum > Triticum urartu. Next base: position 533,171,379 of record NC_053022.1, read on the forward strand.
ACGTGCTTTCCACGTATGTTCTGTATGATAGATACTCATATACCTTCTTTTTAGAGAGATAAATGGGTACTCGTATCTTGAGTAGATATCATAGTGTGTTTGTTTGCATGATCTAAGGACTACTCTAAAACAAGAAGCAAATCACTTGCACAAATCAAACTGAGTTCCAAGTAATAATTTGATTACAAGATAAAAGTTGTAGCTTTATTATATGTTGTTTCCTGGGTTCCACTGATGTATAGTTCCAGAGTTGTTTGACGGTTTACATGCATGTTTATGGACTATTTTGTGCAACTAAATAAGTCATTTAGGTCTAACAAACACTCATGTCCTGTATTAGCTTGGGGTATAGCTTATGTATGACTGAAATAAAATATTACACTTTTTCTGCGAATAATAAAAATATTACATTTCTCGATGAAGCAGAATAAAACTTTAGCTAGCATCAGCCATGCAATGTTATGTTATGTGAACAGTGTAAACTTTGCAGTATAGCGGCATCTAAAAAATCCATTTTTACAGTAATCTAAAAAAATTAGTTAGTAGTAGAGTGTTTATTTCCCAGGTGACAATGGGGAACCAAAATGTGCTAGCTATTTGCCAACTTGTCGTACTTGCATGTGAGGAGGTGGCCGCAGTTTCTAGACATTTCTCAACTTCAGTAGGTGCAATCCAGATTCAACGGGGACTTCTTTATTTGTTTACTTGGAGAGCAGAGTCGGCCATGTGCACAAGGAGCGGGAGCTAATCCGGCAGCTCTTAGCCGTCAGATCATGTCATCCTTTGTTTGATGGATGACAGTGATATGCATGAGAGGGGAAATGAACGGTGGATTTTGAGCCAATGCTTGTTTGGGCGGGAGAACCGAAGATGGAGTGGTAAATCCAATTTCAAAACTGCCGCATTATAGTAGTAGTAGATTAGAAGTAAAGCTATTTCATACAGTCGACTCAAAGCGTTGGTTCAAACAGGGAAGAAAGTGGGAAAGCTATAGCATGAATCTAGGACTTGGTTCTAAGAGGAAACGGGGGAAAGTAGTAATATCTGTCACTGTTTAAATAACCGTATATCTTATTTGTGCAAATAGGGATGTTTGTTTCCATATTGTTTCGGGATGTCTGTCTCCGTATCATTTCTATCCGCGCAATCAAAAGCACACACCTCAGTTTTAGTACAACTGCGCAAAATGAGATGGCTATCCCTCGCTGTCATCGTCTAACCTCCCGTCTTCAAGGTATCCCTACATTGGTAGTAACTAAGGTAGAATGACCAACGCAATCTAAAAGAAGTTGATTCGTACGTTTTACTTCCTGATTGCAGTGCAGTTCATCCATGGACCAAGGACCAAGGACTAGTCCGGAATGCATCCTAGTCCGGAATGCACTTTCTACCAGTTCATCCATGGACCAAGGACTAGCTGGCACGGCTACACGACGGTTTTTTGGACAGGTGCGCGGACAAGAGGCATTGTGGTCTTCTTATTTCTGCAAATAGCGGTGCTTAAATTTAGTGGAACGCACAAGCATTTCAGCTGGTCAGTACACTGCATGGTTCAGTTCAGCATTCCAGCTGATACCACAATTATAATTGGTTATTCTGGAATGAGAGAACCTAACCCTGAATGGTGGCAACAAGAAAAAACCAGAGTGAACTCCAGGAAATTTAAGCCTGCCGGGAGGCCCTTTGCTCAGAGAGAAGCCTTGCTTGTTTTTTCCTGATTTGTAAACCTTCTCACAACTTTGTCTTTTGTTGTGAACTAGTATATGTTTGTTATGTTCTATGAATCATTGAGATGTATAAAATGTTGGGGAACGTAGCAGAATTTTAAAATTTTCTACGCATCACCAAGATCAATCTATGGAGTCATCTAGCAACGAGGGAGAGAGGAGTGCATCTACATACCCTTGTAGATCGCGCGCGGAAGCGTTCAAGAGAACGGGGTTGATGGAGTCGTACTCGTCGTGATCCAAATCACCGATGACCTAGCGCCGAACGGACGACACCTCCACGTTCAACACACGTACGGTTGGGAAGACGTCTCCTCCAACTTGATCCAGCAAGGGGGAAGGAGAGGTTGATGAAGATCCAGCAGCACGACAGCGTGGTGGTGGAAGCAACGGTGATCTCGGCAGGGCTTCACCAAGCACAGGGAGAGGGAGGAGTGTCACGGGAGGGAGAGGGAGAGGCCAGGGGCTAGGGTGCGGCTGCCCTCCCTCCCCCCACTATATATAGGGTCCCTAGGGGGGGCGCCGGCCCTAGGAGATCCAATCTCCAAGGGGGGCGGCGGCCAAGGGGGTGGCTTGCCCCCCAAGCCAAGTGGGGCGCCCCCCACCCCTAGGGTTTCCAACCCTAGGCGCAGGGGGAGGCCCAAGGGGGGAACACTAGCCCACTAGGGGCTGGTTCCCCTCCCACTTCAGCCCATGGGGCCCTCCGGGATAGGTGGTCCCACCCGGTGGACCCCCGGGACCCTTCCGGTGGTCCCGGTACAATACCGAGTACCCCCGAAACTTTCCCGATGGCCGAAACTTGACTTCCTATATATAAATCTTCACCTCTGGACCATTCCGGAACTCCTCATGACGTCCGGGATCTCATTCGGGACTCCGAACAACTTTCGGGTTACTGTATACTAATATCTCAACAACCCTAGCGTCACCGAACCTTAAGTGTGTAGACCCTACGGGTTCGGGAGACATGCAGACATGACCAAGACGACTCTCCGGTCAATAACCAACAGCGGGATCTGGATACCCATGTTGGCTCCCACATGCTCCTCAATGATCTCATCGGATGAACCACGATGTCGAGGATTCAATCAATCCGTATACAATTCCCTTTGTCAATCGGTATGTTACTTGCCCGAGACTCGATCGTCGGTATCCCAATACCTCGTTCAATCTCGTTACCGGCAAGTCACTTTACTCGTACCGTAATGCATGATCCCGTGATCAACCACTTGGTCACATTGAGCTCATTATGATGATGCATTACCGAGTGGGCCCAGAGATACCTCTCCGTCATACGGAGTGACAAATCCCAGTCTCGATTTGTGCCAACCCAACAGACACTTTCGGAGATACCTGTAGTGTACCTTTATAGTCACCCAGTTACATTGTGACGTTTGGCACACCCAAAGCACTCCTACGGTATCCGGGAGTTGCACAATCTCATGGTCTAAGGAAATGATACTTGACATTCGGAAAAGCTATAGCAAACGAACTACACGATCTTTGAGCTATGCTTAGGATTGGGTCTTGTCCATCACATCATTCTCCTAATGATGTGATCCTGTTATCAATGACATCCAATGTCCATAGTCAGGAAACCATGACTATCTTTTGATCAATGAGCTAGTCAACTAGAGGCTCACTAGGGACGTGTTGTGGTCTATGTATTCACACATGTATTACGATTTCCGGATAACACAATTATAGCATGAACAATAGACAATTATCATGAACAAAGAAATATAATAATAACCATTTTATTATTGCCTCTAGGGCATATTTCCAATAGTCTCCCACTTGCACTAGAGTCAATAGTCTAGTTACATTGTGATGAATCGAACACCCATGCAGTTCTGGTGTTGATCATGTTTTGCTCTAGGGAGAGGTTTAGTCAACAGATCTGCCACATTCAGGTTCGTATGTACTTTACAAATATCTATGTCTCCATTTTGAACACTTTCACGAATGGAGTTGAAGCGACGCTTGATATGCCTGGTCTTCTTGTGAAACCTGGGCTCCTTGGCAAGGGCAATAGCTCCAGTGTTGTCACAGAAGAGAGTCATCGGGCCCGACGCATTGGGTATGACTCCTAGGTCGGTAATGAACTCCTTCACCCAGATTGCCTCTTGTGCTGCCTCCGAGGCTGCCATGTACTCCGCTTCACATGTAGATCCCGCCATAACGCTTTGCTTGCAACTGCACGAGCTTACTGCCCCACCATTCAAAATATACATGTATCCGGTTTGTGACTTAGAGTCATCCAGATCTGTGTCGAAGCTAGCATCGACGTAACCCTTTACGACGAGCTCTTCGTCACCTCCATAAACGAGAAACATATCCTTAGTCCTTTTCAGGTACTTTAGGATATTCTTGACCGCTGTCCAGTGTTCCATGCCGAGATTACTTTGGTACCTTCCTACCAAACTTACGGCAAGGTTTACATCAGGTCTGGTACATAGCATAGCATACATGATAGACCCTATGGCCGAGGCATAGGGGACGACACTCATCTTTTCTCTATCTTCTGCCGTGGTCGGGCATTGAGCCGTGCTCAATCTCGTACCTTGCAATACAGGCAAGAACCCCTTCTTTGACTGATCCATTTTGAACTTCTTCAATATCTTGTCAAGGTACGCACTCTGTGAAAGACCAATGAGGCGTCTCGATCTATCTCTATAGATCTTGATGCCTAATATATAAGCAGCTTCTCCAAGATCCTTCATTGAAAAACACTTGTTCAAGTAGGCCTTTATGCTTTCCAAGAATTCTATATCATTTCCCATCAACAGTATGTCATCCACATACAATATGAGAAATGCTACAGAGCTCCCACTCACTTTCTTGTAAATGTAGGCTTCTCCATAAGTCTACGTAAACCCAAACACTTTGATCATCTCATCAAAACGAATGTTCCAACTCCGAGATGCTTGTACCAGCCCATAAATTGAGCGTTGGAGCTTGCACACCTTGTCAGCATTCTTAGGATCGACAAAACCTTCCGGCTGCATCATATACAATTCTTCCTTAAGGAAACCATTAAGGAATGCCGTTTTGACGTCCATTTGCCATATCTCATAATCATAGAATGCGGCAATTACTAACATGATTCGGACGGACTTCAGCTTCGCTACGGGTGAGAAAGTCTCATCATAGTCAACCCCTTGAACTTGTCGATAACCCTTAGCGACAAGTCATGCTTTATAGATGGTTACATTACCATCCGCGTCTGTCTTCTTCTAAAAGATCCATTTATTTTCTATGGCTCGCCGATCATCGGGCAAGTCAGTCAAAGTCCATACTTCGTTTTCATACATGGATCCTATCTCGGATTTCATGGCTTCCAGCCATTTGTCGGAATCTGGGCCCGCCATCGCTTCTTCATAGTTCGAAGGTTCACCGTTGTCTAACAACAAGATTTCCAAGACAGGGTTGCCGTACCCCTCTGGTGCGGAATGTGTTCTTGTGGACCTACGAAGTTCAGTAGCAATTGATCTGAAGTTTCATGATCATCATCATTAACTTCCTCTCTAGTCGGTGCAGGCACCTCAGGAACAATTTCCTGAGCTGCGCCACTCTCCGGTTCAAGAGGTAATACTTCATCAAGTTCTACTTTCCTCCCACTTATTTCTTTCGAGAGAAACTCTTTCTCTAGAAAGGATCCATTCTTGGCAACAAAGATCTTGCCTTCGGATCTGAGGTAGAAGGTATACCCAATAGTTTCTTTAGGGTATCCTATGAAGACGCATTTTTCTGACTTGGGTTCGAGCTTTTCAGGTTGAAGTTTCTTGACATAAGCATCGCACCCCCCAAACTTTTAGAAATGACAGCTTAGGTTTCTTCCCAAACCATAATTCATACGGTGTCGTCTCAACGGATTTCGACGGAGCCCTATTTAAAGTGAATGCGGCAGTCTCTAAAGCATAGCCCCAAAATGACAGCGGTAAATCGGTAAGAGACATCATAGATCACACCATATCCAATAGAGTGCGATTACGACGTTCGGACACACCATTACGCTGAGGTGTTCCAGGCGGCGTGAGTTGTGAAACTATTCCACATTTCCTTAAGTGTGTGTGCCAAATTCGTGACTCAAGTATTCTCCGCCACGATCTGATCGCAAGAACTTGATTTTTCTGTCACGTTGATTCTCAACCTCACTCTGAAATTCCTAGAAATTTTCAAAGGTCTCAGACTTGTGTTTCATTAAGTAGACATACCCATATCTACTCAAGTCATCAGTGAGGGTGAGAACATAACGATAGCCACCGCGAGCCTCAACACTCATTGGACCGCACACATCAGTATGTATGATTTCCAATAAGTTGGTTGCTCGCTCCATTGTTCCTGAGAATGGAGTCTTGGTCATTTTACCCATGAGGCATGGTTCGCACGTGTCAAATGATTCGTAATCAAGAGACTCCAAAAGTCCATCTGCATGGAGCTTCTTCATGCGTTTGACACCTATGTGACCAAGGCGGCAGTGCCACAAGTATGTGGGACTATCATTATCAACCTTACATCTTTTGGTATTCACACTATGAATATGTGTAACATTACGCTCGAGATTCATTAAGAATAAACCATTCACCAGCGGAGCATGACCATAAAACATATCTCTCATATAAATAGAACAACCATTATTCTCAGATTTAAACGAGTAGCCATCTCGAATTAAACGAGATCCTGATACAATGTTCATGCTCAAAGCTGACACTAAATAACAATTATTGAGGTTTAAAACTAATCCCGTAGGTAAATGTAGAGGCAGCGTGCCAACGGCGATCACATCGACCCTGGAACCATTCCCGATGCGCATCATCACCTCGTCCTTCACCAGTCTCTGCTTATTCCGCAGCTCCTGCTTTGAGTTACAAATGTGAGCAACCGCACCGGTATCAAATACCCAGGAGCTACTACGAGTACTGGTAAGGTACACATCAATTACATGTATATCACATATACCTTTAGTGTTGCCGGCCTTCTTGTCCGCTAAGTATTTGGGGCAGTTCCGCTTCCAGTGACCACTTTCCTTGAAATAAAAGCACTCAGTCTCGGGCTTGGGTCCATTCTTTGGCTTCTTCCCGGCAGCTTGCTTACCGGGTGCGGCAACCCCCTTGCCGTCCTTCTTGAAGTTCTTCTTACCCTTGCCTTTCTTAAACTTAGTGGTTTTATTCACCATCAACACTTGATGTTTCTTTTTGATTTCCACCTCCGCTGATTTCAGCATTGAATATACCTCAGGAATGGTCTTTTCCATCCCCTGCATATTGAAGTTCATCATGAAGCTCTTGTAGCTCGGTGGAAGCGACTGAAGGATTCTGTCAATGACCGCATCATCCGGGAGATTAACTCCCAGCTGAGTCAAGCGGTTATGCAACCCAGACATTTTGAGTATGTGCTCACTGACAGAACTATTTTCCTCCATCTTACAACTGAAGAACTTGTCGGAGACTTCATATCTCTCGACCCGGCCATGAGCTTGGAAAAACATTTTCAGCTCTTCGAACATCTCATATGCTCCGTGTCTCTCAAAACGCTTTTGGAGCCCCGGTTCTAAGCTGTAAAGCATGCCGCACTGAACGAGGGAGTAATCATCAGCACGTGACTGCCAAGCGTTCATAACGTCTTGGTTCTCTGGGATGGGTGCGTCACCTAGCGGTGCTTCTAGGACATAATATTTCTTGGCAGCTATGAGGATGATCCTCAGGTTCCGGACCCAGTCCGTATAGTTGCTGCCATCATCTTTCAGCTTGGTTTTCTCTAGGAACGCGTTGAAGTTGAGGGCAACATTAGCGTGGGCCATTTGATCTACAAGACATAGTGTAAAGATTTTAGACTAAGTTCATGATAATTAAGTTCATCTAATCAAATTATTCAATGAACTCCCACTCAGATAGACATCCCTCTAGTTATCTAAGTGAAACATGATCCGAGTTAACTAGGCCGTGTCCGATCATCACGTGAGACGGACTAGTCAACATCGATGAACATCTTCATGTTGATCGTATCTTCTATACGACTCATGCTCGACCTTTCGGTCTTCCGTGTTCCGAGGCCATGTCTGTACATGCTAGGCTCGTCAAGTCAACCTAAGTGTATTGCGTGTGTAAATCTGGCTTACACCCGTTGTATTCGAACGTTAGAATCTATCACACCCGATCATCACGTGGTGCTTCGAAACAACGAACCTTCGCAACGGTGCACAGTTAGGGGGAACACTTTCTTGAAATTATTACGAGGGATCATCTTATTTAAGCTACCGTCGTTCTAAGCAAATAAGATGTAAAACATGATAAACATCACATGCAATCAAATAGTGACATGATATGGCCAATATCATTTGCTTCTTTTGATCTCCATCTTCGGGGCTTCATGATCATCGTTGTCACCGGGATGACACCATGATCTCCATCATCATGATCTCCATCATCGTGTCTTCTTGAAGTTGTCTCGTCATCTATTACTTCTACTACTATGGCTAACGCTTTAGCAATAAAGTAAAGTAATTACATGACGTTTATGTTGACACGCAGGTCATAAATAAATAAAGACAACTCCTATGGCTCCTGCCGGTTGTCATACTCATCGACATGCAAGTCGTGATTCCTATTACAAGAACATGATCAATCTCATACATCACATATATCATTCATCACATCCTTTTGGCCATATCACATCACACGGCACATGCTGCAAAAACAAGTTAGACGTCCTCTAATTGTTGTTGCAAGTTTTTACGTGGCTGCTATAGGTTTCTAGCAAGAACGTTTCTTACCTACGCCAAAACTACAACGTGATATGCCAATTTCTATTTACCCTTCATAAGGACCCCTTTCATCGAATCCGATCCAACTAAAGTGGGAGAGACAGACACCCGCCAGCCACCTTATGCAACTAGTGCATGTCAATCGGTGGAACCAGTCTCACGTAAGCGTACATGTAAGGTCGGTCTGGGCCGCTTCATCCCATGATACCGCCGAATCAAGATAAGACTAGTAACGGCAAGCAAATTGACAATATCGATGCCCACAACTGCTTTGTGTTCTACTCGTGCATAGAAACTACGCATCGACCTAGCTCATGATGCCACTGTTGGGGAATGTAGCAGAATTTTAAAGTTTTCTACGCATCACCAAGATCAATCTATGGAGTCATCTAGCAAGGAGGGAGAGAGGAGTGCATCTACATACCCTTGTAGATCGCGCGCGGAAGCGTTCAAGAGAACGGGGTTGATGGAGTCGTACTCGTCGTGATCCAAATCACCGATGACCTAGCACCAAACAGACGGCACCTTCGCGTTCAACACACGTACGGTTGGGAAGACGTCTCCTCCAACTTGATCCAGCAAGGGGGAAGGAGAGGTTGATGAAGATCCAGCAGCACGACGGCGTGGTGATGGAAGCAACGGTGATCTCGGCAGGGCTTCGCCAAGCACAGGGAGAGGGAGGAGTGTCACGGGAGGGAGAGGGAGAGGCCAGGGGCTAGGGTGCGGCTGCCCTCCCTCCCCCCACTATATATAGGGTCCCTAGGGGGGCGCCGGCCCTAGGAGATCCAATCTCCAAGGGGGGGGCGGCGGCCAAGGGGGTGGCTTGCCCCCACCCCTAGGGTTTCCAACCCTAGGCGTAGGGGAAGGCCCAAGGGGGGCGCACCAACCCACTAGGGGCTGGTTACCCTCCCACTTCAACCCATGGGGCCCTCCGGGATAGGTGGCCCCACCCGGTGGACCCCCGGGACCCTTCCGGTGGTCCCGGTACAATACCAAGTACCCCCGAAACTTTCCCGATGGCCGAAACTTGACTTCCTATATCTAAATCTTCACCTCCGGACCATTCCTGAACTCCTCGTGACGTCCGGGATCTCATCCGGGACTCCGAACAACTTTCGGGTTACCGTATACTAATATCTCAACAACCCTAGCGTCACCGAACCTTAAGTGTGTAGACCCTACGGGTTCGGGAGACACGCAGACATGACCGAGACGACTCTCCGGTCAATAACCAATAGCGGGATCTGGATACCCATGTTGGCTCCCACATGCTCCTCGATGATCTCATCGGATGAACCACGATGTCGAGGATTCAATCAATCCGTATACAATTCCCTTTGTCAATCGGTACGTTACTTGCCCGAGACTCGATCGTCGGTATCCCAATACCTCGTTCAATCTCATTACCGGCAAGTCACTTTACTCGTACCGTAATGCATGATCCCGTGATCAACCACTTGGTCACATTGAGCTCATTATGATGATGCATTACCGAGTGGGCCCAGAGATACCTCTCCATCATACGGAGTGACAAATCCCAGTCTCGATTCGTGCCAACCCAACAGACACTTTCGGAGATACCTGTAGTGTACCTTTATAGTCACCCAGTTACGTTGTGACGTTTGGCACACCCAAAGCACTCCTACGGTATCCGGGAGTTGCACAATCTCATGGTATAAGGAAATGATACTTGACATTCGGAAAAGCTATAGCAAATGAACTACATGATCTTTGAGCTATGCTTAGGATTGGGTCTTGTCCATCACATCATTCTCCTAATGATGTGATACCGTTATCAATGATATCCAATGTCCATAGTCAGGAAACCATGACTATCTTTTGATCAACGAGCTAGTCAACTAGAGGCTCACTAGGGACGTGTTGTGGTCTATGTATTCACACATGTATTACGATTTCCGGATAACACAATTATAACATGAACAATAGACAATTATCATGAACAAAGAAATATAATAATAACCATTTTATTATTGCCTCTAGGGCATTTTTCCAACATAAAATTGCTTAACTTATGCTTTTCAAGTTTTTTATGAAGACGAGTGTCGGTGTCAAAACCGGCGGATCTCAGGTAGGGGGTCCCGAACTATGCGTCTAGGCTGGATGGTAACAGGAGGCAGGGGACACAATGTTTTACCTAGGTTCGGGCCCTCTTGATGGAGGTAAAACCCTACGTCCTGCTTGATTAATATTGATGATATGGGTAGTACAAGAGTAGATCTACCATGAGATCAGAGAGGTTAAACCCTAGAAGCTAGCCTATGGTATGATTGTATGCTGTATATGATCTATCGACTAGCCCGGCCTTGGTTTATATAATGCACCAGAGGCCTAGGATAACAAGAGTCCTAGCCGAATACGCCGATGGGGAGGAGTCCTTGTCTTGATCGCCAAGTCTTGTGGAATCTCCCTTGTATATGGCAGTTGTCCGAACTGGCCCATGAGTATACGGCCATGGGGGTCCTCGGCCCAATCTAACAGATCGGGAGATGACGTGGTGAGTACCCCCTAGTCTAGGACACCGTCAGTAGCCCCCTGAACCGGTCTTCAAGTTAGGGACGCTCCTCGATTCTTCCGGACCGTTCTTCATCTTCGGTCGTCAGTCTTGAAAACTGGTTCAACAAATCTTCTCATCTTTGATCTTGAGGATCGCCGAAACGCATTCGACGAGTTTACACGTCGGGTATCCGAGGAGCCCCTTTAAGTTTCCGGCCTCTATCAATGCCTTGTTATTTTATGCCACACCTCGGGCTTGAAGTTGTTCCCGGGCGGCAGCGTCCTCTTGCATCCGAGCTCCAACGCCAGACTGCATTCGAGGTATCTTTTGCAGCCGAGCACCAACGCTGGACCGCTTCCCAGCTCTAACGCCGGAATGTATCCGAGCTCCAACGCCGGACTATGTATCCGAGCTCCAACGCCGGACTGTATCCGAGCTCCAACGCCGGACTATGTATCCGAGCTCCAACGCCGGACTATGTATCCGAGCTACAACGCCGGACTGTATCCGAGGTGTCGTAAATCACCTTGGTTCAAAGAAGTTTGAAGGAGTTTAGCCGAGCTTAATGCCGGAAATGCCCTCTATGGAGCCAGTCACTAGCGCCCGAGCTTTATGCCGGACTGCTTCCGAGGTGGTGCACCACCCCGAATGTGGGCCGATTTTGGTCAATATTTTTTATTGGTGCAATTTATTCTCTGCCGAGATATATAGCCAGTAGCCCTAAAGGGGGGTATCGGTCTAAAACCTGAGATGCACATGAAGGATGACATAAGACCGCTGATCCCAGTAGCCGCTGAGACTCAGGTTGATTTGCAAAATCGGTCTGAGGATCAAGTCCTAGCTCGGCAGAATACTTCGGGACACAAAAAGCGGCGTGCTCAGTCCTCGAGACTTAGGTTGGGTGCGGCCGACCAACCTGAGGATCAAAATCTCCTCAGAAACTGTATTACACTTAAAATTTTCTGCATTGGACAGGGAATGCAGTAGCCCCTGAGACACTGGTCGGGTGGCAACACCAGATCAGGGGATCGATGTGCCCCTTTAATATTTGTAAATAATAAGCCCGAAGCCTAGTAGCCCCCGAGCCTTAATGCGGGCACGAGTGGCCGAATTAAGGATTGATATCCATAGTAAAATCACAAATTATGTGTAATGATTCTATGTATCCAAGTGCTTTACGTCATTAATGCTCGGATACGCATTGTACAAAACTTTGTTGACCGACCATCGGCTTCCACCTCCTCGGCCAATAGCCGAGGAGTGTTTGTCCTACTTTATAAAGTCTTTATGAGGGCAAAGATTTACAACAAACAAGGCAATCTGGCCATACGGTTTTATAAACAAAGGTACGCAGAGAGATATGTTATATTACTGTTTAACAGAAGAAATGTCTTCCAAAGAAAATTGTCCCGCTATCGGTTTCTTTCTTCGGGTTGTCATGCTAAGCATGATCATGAAACCTCAGCTCCAATGTAAGAGAAAAATATCGAGGATTTAGTTTGGGAGGCCAGTTAATAGCCCCCGGTAGTGTTCGGCGACAGTCGAGGTCAAGCCACAAACACTTCGGCCATTGTTATGAATGACCCATCATTTAACACCATCATCGGATCGCTGACCAGTTTACGCTTATTGTGACAGTCATTTTTCGGCTTTCTTCACTAAGGTGCTTAACCATGTGAGCTGGAAGCACAATCGCAGTGGTTCTCCCTTTGCACACCTAGCGGAACGTAGGAGGCAAGTGCAGGAGCCGGGCAACCCAACTATTGACCGAAGACACAATTCAAAACCGATGCATATATAGCAATATCCGAGAATTTTTTTGCCGAATCTCTAAAGGTGTCCGGCGTTGCACTGCGAGACTTGTGCTGGAAACACACAAATAGTTTAAAAGTGCCATAAGCTTGGAAAACCAAAAAATGTCAGTAAAAACTTGACGTCCGAACAAGATCAAGTGTTCGGTGCCAATCCGAAAATTGGCCTTAGCAAAAGAAGTGCTTCTGTCATGCTTTAACATGATACATCCTATCTCAAGACTTCAAGCGGGTCAGCCTATGGCTTCAACCTCCTATCCCGAGGGCGGAGTACTTCTCATTAGGCCAGTTTAGCAAACTAAACTCTAGCGGCTTTGAGAGAGAAATTAGGCTCCCCAGCTAGTGACCATACGCTCATGTCGAAAAAAGGAGTGATAGATAATAATAATAATAATAATAATAATAATAATAATAAAACTTTGCAACGACTAAGAAGAAGAACACTTATCATAAAACGACTCATATAAATTTAAGAGCCCCCAAGTGACTTGGGTAAAAGAATGATTGCATGTACCGAAGTACTTATGTCATATCTATGTTCAACCGAACTTTAAACGCATCTTAACCGACCGTCGGCTTCTCCCTCTTCGGTCAAGGACCGAAAAGTGTTATGTACTCCATCTGTCGAGAATATCGACGGTGTTTCCAATAACCAGGCAATCAGGCCATAAGGCTGTAACAGACAAAGCGCGCTCAGGGAACTTATGCTATATTACTACGAAGTGTAAGAAGCATCTTCGAAGAAAATAGTACCCCCACCGATACCTTTCTTTGGTGCTCATTGTTATTATGAGACTTGTGCAATAGATTTTTTGTACTCATGAGTTCCGTTGTGTGCCGACCATCATTCAAAACTATAAGAGCGCTAGCTTTCGGCTTCACCCAGTGTGAGGTACGGCTCGGATGACCCGATCGTGACAATCGCAGAGGTGCTCCCTTTACTCCCTAGCCGAACAATCAGGAACATAGGGGTAAACACAGGAGCGAGGCAACCCAGCTTGCAAATCGCTTAAGTCAATATGGTGCATATTGTGGCGTAATACACGAACAAGGAACGAAGCCGTACAAGTATAATCATATGCAAGAGGAAAAGCTTCATGAAGGAAGCCCCCAAATGAATTGGGTATTTGAATTTATGCATCACAAACAAAGTTTGGATAAGGAAATTTTTTACAGGCAACTTTTTTCCAAAAAAGTATAATGCTTGGTCGAACCGAACACAAGTTAGAAATTAAAGCTTTGAGCATGAAAGTGACTTAGCTGGTTAATGTGTTCGGTATTGATGATGCGGTCCGAGCTTGATGCGGGACAAGGTTCCATCCCCCAAGCCGGTCCCGAGGTGACGAAGCGGAGAGCTCAACACGCCGAAGTGATGACATAGCATGGTCAATGCAGACCGGCAGAGTGACGCCGAAGTCCCTGGATCATTTTCCTGTGCACAAAAAATAGTGCAAACCGGAGATAATAGTAATAATGATAATTAAAAAAATCGTTGCATAATAAATAATTTATGCAAAGTGAGTAATAAAAGAAATATGGCCTAGCGCCAAAGTCAATGTCGATGCAGGGCGTCGGCGTGATGCGGTAAAGGCGTGGCAAAACCTGAATTCACAGGTCGGTCCGAGCTCCGGGTGCGGCGTTCGTCGGACTATGTACGGAAACTGACCGAACCACCATGCGACTGTCGTTAATGCAGCCACCATTTGATAGACCTGTGTACATATGATGGACAAACCAGAGTAATAATTCCTTGGGAAAAATGAACCCAAACAAGCAAAAAATACTGGGATTAATAGCACCTACTTTATTTGTTGTAGCAATCCGAAGGAAGGTGATTCCCAAAATTGGGACTCGATCCTCACACCCATTGCCTGATGGGCGATAAAACGACAGCATGGCAATGCTAGCAAAGGTTGGCTCGCCGAGGCAAAGCCCTCGGTCCAGCTAACGTGACGAAGCTGGTCGGCTAGTGACGCCGAAGTGTCCGGAGTAGGTTGATGAAGAGATGGTGAAGCCCCCGGTCCAGCCGAGATGTCGAAGCCTCGATGTCAGCCGATGGGTCGAAGTAGGTTGGCGTGATGGACACCAGCTTGAAGAAGCAATAGTGCGGCCCTGCCGATGCAGGTCGTGACGTGGTCGATGCCGGCTTGATGAAGCGACCGTGCGGCGATGCCGGTATGCCCGCTCCGTGTAATCCATGGGGCGGCGATGTTGGTGATGATTTATCCTTCGCGATGCCGGACTCTTGTTCGGCTTGCCGAGATGATGATCCGAAGAAGTTGAGCTCGGCTCAACAAAGTGACGACGTGTCTAGCGCAGGTCGGCAGCCGTGGAGCAATATTGTCGGACTGGTTTGACACCAGTATGATGTTGAAGATCATGTTCAAAAGATTTTAAAGTTAGTGGGATGTGTTCGGGAACAAAACACAATACCCCATACAAAACTTCCTTCAAAAGGGATGTCCGAAATCCCGTTCATAAAAAAGACGAACTCGGGTCGGATTCGTTTTCGCGCAGAAAACAGATCCAAAAAGTGATGCACTAATCGGAAGGTTCCCGGAGTTTAGACGGTCGGATCGATCTGAAATTTTGAGAGGTGGTAGATATAGGAATTCCTCAGCCGATCAACGGTTGGATCTTCCAAAGGACGTCCAAGATAGAAGCTGGACACCATGCCCTAAACTCATCCAAATTCCCGTCCAGATTTGACAGGGCTCCGGTATATCGTGGATTGCCAGAGATTCCTCCATCGGAACTCGACGAAATTTTCCAGGGTTGTTGTAGACTCAATTCCGCAAAATTCCACCAAAGCGATCGTTAAAAAGACACTTGAGGAGGCGGTGACGGCGGACACAAGTTTGCTGTCCAGAAAAACAACACGGTCGCCCGAGGGCAATGTTGACGTTGAGCCCCCGGGCTCCCTGGATGATTCCTCCATGATCTTGATAGAGATCGGAGTTGATGTTTATAAAGGCCCTTATCCGAACATGACGATCGGAGGTAGGGCGCAGTCCTTGGTCAAACCAAGGTGACCAGTCGAGCTGGTGACGAAGATGCCGAAGTCGCAGTTGATCTGCAGGCGAGCCATCAACCTTTTGCCGAACACATAGCGGAACTCTCAATGAAAGCACCAATGTCGGTGTCAAAACCGGCGGATCTCGTGTAGGGGGTCCTGAACTATGCGTCTAGGCTGGATGGTAACAGGAGGCAGGGGACACAATGTTTTACCCAGGTTCGGGCCCTCTTGATGGAGATAAAACCCTACGTCCTGCTTGATTAATATTGATGATATGGGTAGTACAAGAGTAGATCTACCACGAGATCAGAGAGGTTAAACCCTAGAAGCTAGCCTATGGTATGATTGTATGTTGTATATGATCTATCGACTAGCCCGGCCTTGGTTTATATAATGCACCAGAGGCCTAGGATAACAAGAGTCCTAGCCGAATACGCCGGTGGGGAGGAGTCCTTGTCTTGATCGCCAAGTCTTGTGGAATCTCCCTTGTATGCGGCAGCTATCCGAACTGGCCCATGAGTATACGGCCATGGAGGTCCTCGGCCCAATCTAACAGATCGGGAGATGACGTGGTGAGTACCCCCTAGTCCAGGACACCGTCAATGAGTTTAATGTGAGTATTCCACATGAGCGCTGGACTAGTGTGTGAACGTTTGGAATTTATTACATTGTGGCCTCAATTAACTGCATGAACCACTGTAACAAGATACATAGTTGCTTATATGTCAGACAGCAGATTGTTGATTGTTAGCTGGTCAATAGCCTAGTGTTGAAGCGAGCTGAGCCAATGTGTCGTGTTTTGCACAACTGCTTACAAGTGGGGTAGCACCAATAGTGTTTACAAGTACTTATGTATATGTCAGCGCACGGTTCTCAAACGAGTGCTCTATTTCATCAAAACACACACTGCTCGTATGATAAACCGTGACAACTTATGTCTTACCATGCCATATTCATGAAAAAACTAGTGAGGACGCATCTATTTCGGCAACAATTACGATGGTTCTCACATGATTCACGGGCACACAAAAGTAGCAGCAGTTCCCATAGACGGATTCAAACAGAGTACTAGCCCAGAGGGGTCGATAACAGGCAAGGTTCGGATAATTAGACATAATCCAAACTACTATTAAACACTAGCTGGGGCAACTATTTCATGCCTCGATCTAATTTGGGCTGGACACAAGACGGACCTTGCCATGAACATCATCGAGGACGTCCCACAACAGCTCAATCCTGTGAACCTTCATGAAGACAACCTTGTGGCCTTGCCACTGATAAACTTGTTTGTGGAGGCATGCCACGTCATCTTCCCGCGTAAGCTTGACAAGAACAGTATTTCTCACAAACGAAGGAGTAGCTTTGAACTTCTTGTGCTTCAGTACACCGTGGACAACACGCCTGACAACAGTGAGGCTGGAATACAACTCTTCATTGGTATAACCGCAAATGGCTTCCAGGATCCAACAGCCTAAGAACTCTGTTTTCCCAGTGCGTATATTCAGGTCGTCCGCCTCATAGCGAGTGACATGTACAACCACACAATCCTTGTCTGCATCAGGGCTCTAATTGAAATAGAAACAAATTTTGAATTACTTTTCAGTATAAGAAACACAAGTTATTTAAACCACTACGTATACCATGGCATCAAAGCTAATAAAATTGTGCATTATTAATCACCACATACTTCCTTTTCTAAAAAAATCACCACATACTTAGATGAAAAACCACATTCGAGATCGGCAAAGAAGGAAATCACCTTGGGCAGCTCAGTGGGGGGGGGGACACATCCTCAAAGGGGGAAAACTGCTCCTGCAGTGCCATGGGGGCTATAACCTCAAACAGGGCGTTGACCATCTCAGTATGTGGGGTCGCCTTGGTGGTTGCCTCCATCTTCTTGGAGCTCTCTGTCTCGTGGGGATCAGCCTCCCGCGTCTGCTCCAATATCGGCAGATCTTTTCCTGGTTCTCCTTGGTCCATCATGAAACTGACGAATACTAGGAGTCCATTGAAAGGAAAACACAATCTCAATGACAATGAAACAAAAAAGAGAGTGAGGATCGGTTACTACTTTGCAAAAGTTCTTTTTTTTCCTCTGAACCAAAATATACCAACATCACGGATACGCTTACCTTCCCTTCGTTCGGAGAGAAGAACAGTGGCAGATGCAAGTGTTGCCTTTCTTGAAGACGGCGACGGAGAAGGGGATTCAGCAAAGAGTTAAATGATGGTTGCTTCGTCCGTCAAACTTAGACTGCGGGGAGGTGGGGTTTTGTGATACGACGGCTTGTTACTGCCGCGCTACAATCGGGGTGACTCTCCGCCTGCATACTGCCTTCTAATTTGGTGGATGGCATTTGGGCCCGCGCGCTGCATGGCCCGCATGTCGGTGAACAAAAGTATAACGGCATTCAATAGAGGGCGATGTTTCAATGACCTAGGAGGAGCCAGAAGCGGTAGAGTGTCTCCACTGTACTAGTAGTAATTGTTTTTCTGGGTAGCTGTAGAGTGTCTCCACTATACTAGTCGTAATTGTTTCTCGGGTCCCAAGACAAAACAGCCCATCCACACTAGTAAATAGTAAAATCAATTCAAAAACCTGGGTGCTCTTCTTCCTCCTCGCTCCCACCCACCTCACGTCAGCTCGCTCCACTCGTACCCCTAAATTCTTCACCTCACTCCTACAGAAAACCCCAGCTCCCCTTCTTCCTCACTCCTACAGAAAACCCCCAGCTCCCCTTCTTCTTCGCTCGCACTACAACTAGGCTCGTCATTCGTTACTCTGCTCAAATCCGTGAGCGCGACGCGACGCCCTCGAGGAAAATGGAGTCGGCTGACCCCAGCGCCAAGAAGATGAGGCTCCCACCAGCGGCGACGCTTGTTGTAGATCCCGCACCCGGCAGCGCGGGGAGAAGCGGCGACCCCGCCCCCACTGGATCCCAGGAACCCGTAAATCTCGGGTGGACCGCATCAGCGATCTCCCGGACGCCATCCTTGGGGAGATCATCTCGCTTCTCCCCACCAAGGATTGCTGCCGCACCCAAGTCCTCTCAATTCGGTGGCGCCCTCTATGGCGCGCCGTTCCCCTTAATCTCGACTGTCGTCAGCTATCTCTCTTCAATGATTTTGAAATTCCCAGAGCAATCATCTCCTCCCACCAGGGCTCTGTTCAAAGCCTCTGAATCCCGTCATGCTACCTGAGCAAGCATACCATGCCCTGCATGGTGGACGCCTGGCTGGAATCCCCTGAATTCACAGAACTACAGCTGCTTGAGTTCTACTATTCCCTAGGAAATCACATACCACATACCGAACGCCATGAACTTGTGCCCTCAGCACCGATGTCCATCTCGGGGTTTTCGTCCTCTCTCCACACCGCCACCTTTGCGCAGTGCTACCTACCAGACAATCTGGTACTAAACCTTCGACTCCCATTTCTCAAGAAACTTTCACTTGTGCGGGTTCGTATATCGGAGGCCTCATTGCACAGCATCATCCACTCCAGTTGCCCTGCGTTGGAGTGCTTGGTGCTTGTTTTCACAGTTAGAATCGGTTGTCTCCAAATAAAGTCGCCTAACCTTGTAAGAATTGGAATTTCTTTTGATGGAAGGCAGCTCATCATCCAAGATGCCCCTTCACTTCAAAGGTTGACCCTTGATTCTAGTTATTCACCGTTGCAAATAACCGTCCTCTCTGTGCCTAAACTGGAGGCCTTGGGTGTAATACATGATCTCTGTGCTCATTTCAATATGGTGGTTGGCTCCACAGTTCTTCAGGTACTTTATATTATTATCTACACTTGTAACCATAAGCTGCATTTTAAATTTCTGCGCATAATTTATATATCATCTTGGAGTACACATTTTGTACTAATATTATGTTCTATGCTCAATGAAGAGTTTCTCCATGGATGGCCTATCAATGGTGCTGGATTCTGTTAAGATCTTATATATCCAAATGAATAGTTTTGATCTGAAAAAGATTATAGGCTTGTTGCAATGCCTTCCATGTCTGGAGAAGTTGTATATAAAGGTGATAATTTCACGCACATTGGAAACCCGCATATAGTGTACTAGAATTAACCGTTCAGCTGTTGCTCTTTCGACACTCTTCTTTTAGACCTTAACTGTTTTCAATCTTCATGTCTATTTAGGCAACAGGATGGGGTAAGAAAGTTATAACCAATCGGTGGATTCGTAAGCATCGGGATTTTCTCACTTCTCATGAGATTCGATTGAAGACAATAATGCTTGAACGATATGTAGCCAACCATGCAAACACAAGATTTGTCACATTCTTCCTGCTGAATGCGAGGTTACTATTGTCCATCAGGCTTAAGTTTATCAGCAGCATGGTTTTGACGGATGGGTATGTCGAAGAGCAAAAAAGGATTTTCAGGTGGGCAAAAGAGCTTCTGAACGTGCCGGGCTTCTATTTACAACATATTGTGGTCATAATCCAGTAAATTTTATGACCCAGGATGTTCATTCTATGGACCTGACCGATCCATTTGACTGTGACTGCCGAAAACAGTGCTGGAGTTAGATGTTGTTGCCCTTTTCAATCTGGTTTTTTTGTAAACCTGATGAACAATTAACCCTCGTGCTTTTGTACAGTTTGTAAGCTGGAGTTAGATGTTCCCGCCCTTTTCAACTCGGTTGTGACTGTCATATTTTCTTTGAAACAAGGCAAATGGCTTGCCATTCGTTTAATTTAGAGTGAAATATTGTAACAAATCCAAACCAAGGGAAATAACATAGCTCTCGCCGGCTGCTTGAGCTCACTGTGCATTACAGACGCCAAGTGATTAGCCCCCATCAGCACCCACAAACTTGCGGCCTTGGTTCGCTCGCCGTGCGCGGTGCGCCGCCCTCTTGCGTTGTCAATGTCGTCAACAACCGAGAGGAACAAGGAGATGACTGTACGTGTAGAGGATGACAGTAGGGACCCACCAGCGTCATGGCAGTACGCAAGCAAGTGCCTATATAGTACAAGCCCAAAATATGGTTCCTCCTAATTGGTTGGACATTTGGGGCTCACGCCATTGTTAACGTAGTCAATAAATGAGAGAATTACACTACGAGCGGCTGACACCAGGGACCCAGCAAGTCGTGTAGTTTTTTTTAGGAACAAGCAGTTGTTATTTATACTAGTTTTAGCGACGGATCAGGGTAACAACGGGGCTGTGCGGGGGCTGTGGCCCGTCTAGCCAGGGTTTTATTTATGTTTACCACATCATGAGCCCAGTTGTGTTTTTTTCTTGCTGAAAATGGCTAGCCTAGTTCTATTTTTTAAAGAAATACCCAAACAAGGCCTACTTGCTTTATCAGCCCTGCTGGGCTGCAAATCATTCAAGACGAGGAGAGTTTCATTCGGTTTGCCCAGAAATGGGTTGTACAATTTTAAAACACATCAAACCGGGAATTAGTTTCAATTTTTTTTCATTACGAGATCTTAAATTCCATTGATTTTTATGCGTGGACAATTATTTGGATTTTATATTTATATAAATTATTTTTCAAAATAGTTTGAATGTGAATCGATATTTCTGGATTAAAAACAGTTGACCGCACGGAAATATGCAAAATTTCGTATACTTTTTAACCGTGGCCACAATATGGGGTGTGATGCTAACAAAAGAAGATGGGCTCCAAAAAAGTTCTTACGAATTAGCAAATGGGCTGTACATTATTAGAAATAATGGCAGATGGGCCGTATGCTGTTTTCCACAGATTTGAGGCTGACTCGTGCGCCTACTATAGGTTGATGCATATGCTTTCATAAAAAAAAGGTTGACGCACACGCAACGCCCTGTCAACTTAGTCAACACACTAGAGCAGTGACTGTTGGATGTCCATCCAACGGCTGTCGTGCTTCTTCAATCTCTGCTCTTCATGCTCAAGCCGCTCAAACAAGCGTCGGCAAGACTGCCTGCTCCCTCCTCCCGCGGCCGGCTATGCTGCCGTGCAGGCCTCACGGCCCCACCGTACTCCCATCACTGGCCTAGCCATCCCTCTACTCACCCACACCTGATGTTATTCTCTGGTGACGGCAGACGAACCAGTAAACCCTCGTACTCCTCCGCGTGGGAAACAATTGCCGAGTATTCCCTGGCTCCGTCTCGTTCCCTTCCTAGGCCTCGCCGTCGTCCACCGCCCTGGTGCTCTCGGCGCGGCCTGGTCAACGTGGTCAATGAATGACATCCATCGGAACTGGACTGTACATGGAGAGGCTGACAGCTGGGTCCACGGCCGCACGCAAGGAAATGCTTCCTTATTACGCGCAAAATAATGATTCCTCCACCTGACAGCTAGGACCCACAGGAAGGGCCTCTGTATTTCGTGAAAAAACGTTCCCCCCGCTGACAGGTCGGACCCACCAGCTATATCTTCGCACGCAAGGAAGTGCCTCCTTATTACGCCCAAAAAAATGAATACCCCCTGCTAGCTGGGACCCACCATATTGTTGGGCTGACTTGTGGGCCTACTAAGTTGACAGGGACGAAGAGCTTTGTCAACTTAGTCAATACTCCAGTGACCTTACGATGTCCATCCAACGGCCATAGTGCTTCTTCAACCTCTGGTCTTCTTGCTCCAGCCGCCCAAAGCAGCGCCGGTCGTGCCGCCTGCTCCTGCCTCCCGTGGCCGGCTATGCTACCGCGGAGGCCTCACCGCCCCCATACTACTCCCACCACTGGCCAGGCCATCCCTCCACTCACCCACACCCCCTGTTATTCTGCAGCGACGGTAGCCTCACACCGCAGCCGAACTAGTGAACGCTCGTACTCCTCTCCGCGTGGGCATCCACTGCCGCGTCTCGCACGGCTCCGCGTCGTCCCCTTCCTAGGCCTTGCCGTCGTCCACTGCCGTGGTGCTCTCGGCGCGGCGTGGTCAATGTGGTCAACGACCGACTTCCATCGGAAGAGTACTGTACCTGGAGAGGCTGACAGCTGGGTCCACGGCAGCCGCAAGGAAGTGCCTCCTTATTACGCGGAAAATAATTATTCCTCCACCTGACAGCGGAGACCCGTCGGACAGGCCACCAATATTTTGCGAAAAAAATCGTTTCCTCCTGACTGCTGGGACCCACCGGACGGGCCACCGTATTTCGTGAAAAAAACATTCCCCCCGCTGTCAGCTCGGACCCACCGGAAGTGCCTCCTTATTACGCACAAAAAAATGAATACTCCCCCGGCTAGCTGGGACCGACCTTGCTGGGAGGCTGACTTGTGGGCCTACTAAGTTGACGGGGACGAAGGGCTTTGTCAACTTAGTCAATATGAACGATTCTAGCTCTAGTGACCGTACGATGTCCATCCAACGGACGTAGTGCTTCTTCAACCTCTGGTCTTCTTGCTCCAGCCGCCCAAAGCAGCGTCGGTCGTGCCGCATGCTCCTGCCTCCCGTGGCCGGTTGTGCAGCCGCAGAGGCCTCGCCACCCCCTACTATTCCCACCGCTGGCCAGGCCCTGCGGCGACGGCAGCCTCACACCGCAGCCGAACCAGTGAACCCTTGTAGTCCTCTCCGCGCGGGCTTCCACTGCCGCGTCGTCCCCTTCCTAGGCCTCACCGTCGTCCAGCGCCATGGTGCTCTCCGCGCGGCGTGGTCAATGTGGTCAAGGAACGACTTCCATCGGAAGAGTACTGTACGTGGAGAGGCTGACAGCTGGGTCCACGGCCACAGCCCAGTTTTTTTGTGATTTGCCAAGTAAGTCGCTTTGCCAGGCCTGTTGGGCTGCAATTCTTTCAAGACGGGGAGAGCTTTCATTCGGCTGGCTGAGAAAATGGCCCATCAGTAATGAGAAATAGGTTGTACATTTTTAAAACACATCAAACCGGCAATTAGTTTCAAATATCTTTTTTTCATTTCAAAATTTTAAATTACATTAATTTTTATGCGTGGAGAATTTGTTGGATTTTATATTGATATACATTTTTTTAAATCAGTTTGAATGTGAGTCGAAATTTCGGGATTAAAAACAGTTCGGACCGCACCGAAATATGCAAAATTTCATATATTTTTTTAATAGTTGCCACAATATGGGCTGTAATGCTAACAAAAAGAATACGGGCTCCAAAAAAACCTTAAGAATTAGCACATGGGCTGTAAATTATTAGAAATAATGGTAGATGGGTTGTATGCTGTTTTCCACAGATTGGAGGCTTTCCTAAAAAAAGGTTGATGCACAAGCACTGACTGTTGGATGTCCATCCAACGGTCGTCATGCTTCTTCAATCTCTGCTCTTCCTGCTCCAGCCGCTCAAACAAGCGCCGGCGGGACTGCCTGCTCCCTCCTCCTCGCGGCCGGCTGTGCTGCTGCACAGGCCTCACCGCCCGACCGTACTCCCATCGCTGGCCTAGCCATCCCTCTACTCACCCACACCTGCTATTATTCTCCGGCGACGGCAGACGAACCAGTAAACCCTCGTACAGTCGTACTCCCCTCCGCGTGGGAAACAACTGCCGAGTCTTCCCTGCCTCTGTGTCGTCCCCTTCGTAGGCCTCATCGTCGTCCACCGCCCTGGTGCTCTCGGCGCGGCCTGGTCAACGTGGTCAACGACCGACATGCATCTGAAGTGGACTTTATGTGGAGAGGCCGACAACTGGGTCTACGGCCGCACGCAAGGAAATGCCTCCTTATTACGCGCAAAATAATGATTCCTCCCCTGACATCAGGGGCCCACCGAAAGGGCCTCTATATTTCGCAAAAAAAATGTTACCGCTGTTGACAGCTCGGACCCACCAGCTATATCTTCGCACGCAAGGAAGTGCCTCCTTATTATGCTCAAAAAAATGAATACCCCCTGCTAGCTGGGACCCACCTTGGTGGGAGGCTGACTTGTGGGCCTACTAAGTTGACGGGGATGGAGGGCTTTGTCAACTTAGTCAATATGCACGATTCTAGCTCCAGTGACCGTACGATGTCCATCCAACGGTCGTAGTGCTTCTTCAACCTCTGTCTTCTTGCTCCAGCCGCCCAAACCAGCGCCGGTCGTGCCTCGTGCTCCTGCCTCCTGTGGCCAGCTGCGATGCGGCGGAGGCCTCACTGCCCCCTACTACTCCCACCGCTGGCCAGGCCATCCCTGTACTCACCCACACCCCCTGTTATTCTGCGGCGACGGCAGCCTCACACCGCAGCGAACCAGTGAACCCTCGTACTCCTCTACACGTGGGCATCCACTGCCGCATCTTCCCCGGCTCCGCGTCGTCCCCTTCCTAGGCCTCGCCGTCGTCCACTGCCCTGGTGCTCTTGGTGTGGCTTGGTCAACGTGGTCAAGGAACGGCTTCCATCAGACGTGGACTGCACGTGGAGAGGCTGACAGCTGGGTCCACGGCCGCAACAAGGAAGTGCCTCCTTATTACGTGCAAAATAATTATTCCTCCATCTGACAGCGGGACCCACCAGACGGGCCACCGTATTTTGCGAAAAAAAGTTTCCCCTGACTGCTGGGACCCACCAGCTACATCTTCGCACGCAAGGAAGTGCGTCCGGGCAAAAAAAAACGATTCGCCCCCTGACTGCTGGGACCCACCAGCTACAACTTTGCAGGCAAGGAAGTGCCTGACAGTCGGGACCCACCTGGTCGAAGCGTACGTAGCGTTGTCATTCTGGTCGCGAACGTGTACGTACATACTGGTCGATGTAGAGGCGCGCACGTGTCGTAGTAGAGGCACGCACGTGTCGTAGTAGAGGCGCGCACGTAGCATTTACACGTACGTACAACGGCCAGGGTGCAAGAAAGAAAATACGGCCACGTATGTATACATACGGGCGGGGTCTCAAACGCCTACTCGCGCATACGTACGGCCAGGGCTCGTGTACATGGCTGGGTCGGAACGGAGAAACAACGTCGTCGTCGTGTTCATGGGGAGGCAACGGAATGCGTCATGTTCATGGGGAGGCAACGGAATGCGTTGTGTTCATCGGAAGGGCTTGGACGGAACAGGCGATGGAAACGAGGCCTGGCGTACCGCAGAACGGAGGAAATGGCCTTGTGTTCGACCGGCCACGTTAGAAACGGGGTCCTACCCCAAGTATTTAGCGGATAAGAAGGATGGCAAGGTGAACAAAGGTATATGTGATATACATGTTATTGATGTGTACCTTACTAGAGCTCGCAGTAGCACCTGGGTATTTGATACTGGTTCTGTTGCTAATATTTGCAACTCGAAACAGGGACTACGGATTAAGCGAACACTGGCGAAGGACGAGGTGACGATGCACGTGGGAAATGGTTCCAAAGTCGATGTGATCGCGGTCGACACGCTACCTCTACATCTACCATCGGGATTAGTATTGGACCTAAATAATTGTTATTTGGTGCCAGCGTTGAGCATGAACATTATATCTAGATCTTGTTTAATGCGAGACGGTTATTCATTTAAATCAGAGAACAATGGTTGTTCTGTTTATATGAGTAATATCTTTTATGGTCATGCACCCTTGAAGAATGGTCTATTCTTGATGAATCTCGATAGTAGTAATACACATATTCATAATGTTGAAACCAAAAGATGTAGAGTTGATAATGATAGTGCAACTTATTTGTGGCACTTCCGTTTAGGTCATATCGGTATAAAACGCATGAAGAAACTCCATACTGATGGACTTTTGGAATCACTTGGTACTTGCGAACCGTGCCTCATGGGCAAGATGACTAAAACACCGTTCTCCGGTACTATGGAGAGAGCAACAGAGTTGTTGGAAATCATACGTACTGATGTATGTGGTCCAATGAATGTTGAAGCTCGTGGCGGATATCGTTATTTTCTCACCTTCACAGATGATTTAAGCAGATATGGGTATATCTACTTAATGAAACATAAGTCTGAAACATTTGAAAAGTTCAAAGAATTTCAGAGTGAAGTTGAAAATCATCGTAATAAGAAAATAAAGTTTCTATGATCTGATCGTGGAGGAGAATATTTGAGTTACGAATTTGGTCTACATTTGAAACAATACGGAATAGTTTCGCAACTCACGCCACCCGGAACACCACAGCGTAATGGTGTGTCCGAACGTCGTAATCATACTTTACTTGATATGGTGCGATCTATGATGTCTCTTACAGATTTACCGCTATCGTTTTGGGGTTATGCTTTAGAGACGGCCGCATTCACGTTAAATAGGGCACCATCAAAATCCGTTGAGACGACGCCTTATGAACTGTGGTTTGGCAAGAAACCAAAGTTGTCGTTTCTGAAAGTTTGGGGCTGCGATGCTTATGTGAAAAAATTTCAACCTGATAAGCTCGAACCCAAATCGGAGAAATGTGTCTTCATAGGATACCCAAAGGAGACTGTTGGGTACACCTTCTATCACAAATCCGAAGGCAAGACACCTTCTATCGAAAGAAGTGAGTGGGAGGAATGTAGAACTTGATGAGGTAACTGTACCCGCTCCCTTATTGGAAAGTAGTACATCGCAGAAACCGGTTTCTGTGACACCTACACCAATTAGTGAGGAAGCTAATGATAATGATCATGAAACTTCAGAACAAGTTACTACCGAACCTCGTAGATCAACCAGAGTAAGATCCGCACCAGAGTGGTACGGTAATCCTGTTCTGGAAGTCATGCTACTAGATCATGATGAACCTACGAACTATGAAGAAGCGATGGTGAGCCCAGATTCCGCAAAATGGCTTGAAGCCATGAAATCTGAGATGGGATCCATGTATGAGAACAAAGTGTGGACTTTGGTTGACTTGCCCAATGATCGGCAAGCAATTGAGAATAAATGGATCTTCAAGAAGAAGACTGACGCTGACGGTAATATTGCTGTCTACAAAGCTCGACTTGTCACAAAGGTTTTCGACAAGTTCAAGGAATTGACTACGATGAGACCTTCTCACCTGTAGTGATGCTTAAGTCTGTCCGAATCATGTTAGCAATTGCCGCATTTTATGATTATGAAATTTGGTAGATGGATGTCAAAACTGCATTGCTGAATGGATTTCTGGAAGAAGAGTTGTATATGATGCAGCCGGAAGGTTTTATCGATCCAAAGGGAGCTAACAAAGTGTGCAAGCTCCAGCGATCCATTTATGGACTGGTGCAAGCCTCTCGGAGTTGAAATAAACGCTTTGATAGTGTGATCAAAGCATTTGGTTTTGTACAGAATTTTGGAGAAGCCTGTATTTACAAGAAAGTGAGTGGGAGCTCTGTAGCATTTCTGATATTATATGTAGATGACATATTACTAATCAGAAATGATATAGAATTTCTGGATAGCATAAAGGGATACTTGAATAAGAGTTTTTCAATGAAAGACCTTGGTGAAGCTGCTTACATATTGGGCATTAAGATCCATCGAGATAGATCAAGACGCTTAATTGGACTTTCACAAAGCACATACCTTGACAAAGTTTTGAAGAAGTTCAAAATGGATCAAGCAAAGAAAGGATTCTTGCCTATGTTACAAGGTGTGAAATTGAGTAAGACTCAATGCCTGACCAATGCAGAAGATAGAGAGAAAATGAAAGACGTTCCCTATGCTTCAGCCATAGGCTCTATCATGTATGCAATGCTCTGTACCAGACCTGATGTGTGTCTTGCTATAAGTCTAGCAGGGAGGTACCAAAGTAATCCAGGAGTGGATCACTGGACAGCGGTCAAGAACATCCTGAAATACCTGAAAAGGACTAAGGATATGTTTCTCATATATGGAGGTGACAAAGAGCTCATCGTAAATGATTACGTTGATGCAAGCTTTGACACTGATCCGGACGATTCTAAATCGCCAACCGAATACGTGTTTACATTAAACGGTGGAGCTGTCAGTTGGTGCAGTTCTAAACAAAGCGTTGTGGCGGGATCTACATGTGAAGCGGAGTACATAGCTGCTTCAGAAGCAGCAAACGAAGGAGTCTGGATGAAGGAGTTCATATCCGATCTAGGTGTCATACCTAGTGCATCGGGTCCAATGAAAATCTTTTGTGACAATACTGGTGCAATTGCCTTGGCAAAGGAATCCAGATTTCACAAGAGAACCAAGCACATCAAGAGACGCTTCAATTCCATCCGGGATCTAGTCCAGGTGGGAGACATAGAGATTTGCAAGATACATACGGATCTGAATGTTGCAGACCCATTGACTAAGCCTCTTCCACGAGCAAAACATGATCAGCACCAAAGCTCCATGGGTGTTAGAATCATTACTGTGTAATCTAGATTATTGACTCTAGTGCAAGTGGGAGACTGAACGAAATATGCCCTAGAGGCAATAATAATGTTATTATTTTATTTCCTTATATCATGATAAATGTTTATTATTCATGCTAGAATTGTATTATCCGGAAACATAATACTTGTGTGAATACATAGACAAACTAAAAGTCACTAGTATGCCTCTACTTGACTAGCTCATTAATCAAAGATGGTTATGTTTCCTAACCATAGACATGTGTTGTCATTTGATTAACGGGATCACGTTATTAGGAGAATGATGTGATTGACATGACCCATTCCATTAGCTTAGCACCCGATCGTTTAGTATGTTGCTATTGCTTTCTTCATGACTTATACATGTTCCTATGACTATGAGATTATGCAACTCCCGTTTACCGGAGGAACACTTTGTGTGCTACCAAATGTCACAACGTAACTGGGTGATTATAAAGGAGCTCTACAGGTGTCTCCAAAGGTAAATGTTGGGTTGGCGTATTTCGAGATTAGGATTTGTCACTCCGATTGTCGGAGAGGTATCTCTGGGCCCTCTCGGTAATGCACATCACATGAGCCTTGCAAGCATTGCAACTAATGAGTTAGTTGTGATATGATGTATTACGGAACGAGTAAAGAGACTTGCCGGTAACGAGATTGAACTAGGTATTAAGATACCGACGATCGAATCTCAGGCAAGTAACATACCGATGACAAAGGGAACAACGTATGTTGTTATGCGGTCTGACCGATAAAGATCTTCATAGAATATGTAGGAGCCAATATGAGCATCCAGGTTCCGCTATTGGTTATTGAACAGAGACGTGTCTCGGTCATGTCTACATTGTTCTCGAACCCGTAGGGTCCGCACGCTTAAGGTTTTGATGACAGTTATATTATGAGTTTATTAGTTTTGATGTACCGAAGTTAGTTCGGAGTCCCGAATATGATCACGGACATAACGAGGAGTCTCGAAATGGTCGAGACATAAAGATTGATATATTGGACGACTATATTCGGACACCGGAAGTGTTCCGGGAAAGTTTCGGATAAAACCAGAGTGCCGGGGGGTTACCGGACCCCCTCGGGGGGTTAATGGGCCTCATGGGCCTAAAGTGGAGAAGAGGAGGGGCGGCTAGGGCAGGCCGCGCGCCCCCTCTCCCCCTAGTCCGAATTAGACAAGGAGGGAGGGGCGGCGCCCCCCCTTTCCTTCCTCTCCTCTCTCCCTTCCTTCCCCCTCTCCTACTTGGACAAGGAAAAGGAGGGAGTCCTACTCCCGGTAGGAGTAGGACTCCTCCCTAGTGCGCCTCATCATGGCCGGCCGCCCCTCCCCCTGGCTCCTTTATATACGGGGGCAGGGGGCACCTCTAGACATGACAATTGATCCTTGAGATCTCTTAGCCGTGTGCGGTGCCCTCCTCCACCATAATCCTCGATAATATTGTAGTGGTGCTTAGGCGAAGCCCTGCGACGGTAGAACATCAATATCGTCACCACGCCGTCGTGCTGACGGAACTCTTCCCCGACACTTTGCTGGATCGGAGTCCGGGGATCGTCATCGAGCTGAACGTGTGCTAGAACTCGGAGGTGCCGTAGTTTCGGTGCTTGATCGGTCAGGCCGTGAAGACGTACGACTACATCAACCGCGTTGTTATAACGCTTCCGCTTTCGGTCTACGAGGGTACGTGGACAACACTCTCCCCTCTAGTTGCTATGCATCACCATGATCTTGCGTGTGCGTAGGAATTTTTTTGAAATTACTACGTTTCCCAACACCTTCCGCATGGACTGGTCCGAATTGGACTAGGGAAAGGGGGCACCCCCTTCCTTCCTTCTCCTTCTCCCTTCCCTTTTTCCTATTCCATGTGGGAGGTGGAATCCTACTAGGAATAAGGAGTCCTAGTAGGACTCCACACTTTGGGCGTGCCCTATGAGGGCCGACCTCCTCCTCCCTCCATCCTTTATATACGTGGCCAGGGGGCACCCCATAGACACACAAGTTGATCATTGATCTCTTAGCCGTGTGCGGTGCCCCCTGATACGTCCATTTTGCATCATGCTTTTATATCGATATTTATTGCATTATGGGCTGTTATTACGCATTATGTCACAATACTTATGCCTATTCTCTCTTATTTTACAAGGTTTACATGAAGAGGGAGAATGCCGGCAGCTGGGATTCTGGGCTGGAAAAGGAGCAAATATTAGAGACCTATTCTGCACAGCTCCAAAAGTCCTGAAACTTCACGGAAGTTATTTCTAGAATATATAAAAAATACTGAGCGAAGAAAGTTCCAGAGGGGGGCCACACCTTGGCCACGAGGGTGGGGGGGCGCCCCCTGCCTCGTGGGCCCCCTGGTGGCTCTCCGATGCCCATCTTTGGCTATATGGAGTCTTTTGTCCAAGAAAAATCATAAGGAAGCTTACGGGACGAAACTCCGCTGCCACGAGACGGAACCAATCTAGGGCTCCGGCTGAGCTGTTCTGCCGGGGGAACTTCCCTCCGGGAGGGGGAAATCATCACCATTGTCATCACCAATGATTCTCTCATCGGGAGGGCGTCAATATCCATCAACATCTTCACCAGCACCATCTCATCTCAAACCCTAGTTCATCTCTTGTATCCAATCTTTGTATCCAAACCTCAGATTGGTACCTGTGGGTTGCTAGTAGTGTTGATTACTCCTTGTAGTTGATGCTAGTTGGTTTACTTGGTGGAAGATCATATGTTCAGATCCATTATGCATATTAATACCCCTCTGATTATGAACATGAATATGCTTGGTGAGTAGTTATGTTTGTACCTGAGGACATGGGAGAAGTCTTGCTATTAGTAGTCATGTGAATTTGGTATTCGTTTGATATTTTGATGAGATGTATGTTGTCATCCCTCCAGTGGTGTCATGTGAACGTCGACTACATGACACTTCACCATTGTTTGGGACTAGAGGGAGGCATTGGGAAGTAATAAGTAGATGATGGGTTGCTAGAGTGACAGAAGCTTAAACCCTAGTTTATGTGTTGCTTCGTAAGGGGCTGATTTGGATCCATATGTTTCATGCTATGGTTAGGTTTACCTTAATACTTCTGTTGTAGTTGCGGATGCTTGTAATAGGGGTTAATCATAAGTGGGATGCTTGTCCAAGTAAGGACAGTATCCAAGCACCGGTCCACCCACATATCAAATTATCAAAGTACCGAACGCGAATTATATGATCGTGATGAAAACTAGCTTGACGATAATTCCCATGTGTCCTCGGGAGCGCTTTCCTTCATATAAGAGTTTGTCCAGGCTTGTCCTTTGCTACAAAAAGGATTGGGCCATCTTGCTGCACCTTATTTAATTTTATTACTTGCTACTTATTACAAATTACCTTATCACAAAACTATCTGTTACCGATAATTTCAGTGCTTGCAGAGAATACCTTGTTGAAAACCGCTTATCATTTCCTTCTACTCCTCGTTGGGTTCGACACTCTTACTTATCAAAAAGGCTATGATAGATCCCCTACACTTGTGGGTCATCATGACTCTTTTCTGGCGCCGTTGCCGGGGAGTGAAGTGCCTTTGGTAGGTGGAATTTGGTAAGGAAAAATTTATATAGTGTGCTGAAATTTACTGTCACTTGTTACTATGGAACATAATCCTTTGAGGGGTTTGTTCGAGGTATCTTCACCTCGTACGGAACCAAAATTAGTTACCCCTCAACCTACTGAACCTACTGAAAATGTTTACTTTGAAATCCCTTCGGGTATGATAGAGAAACTGCTAGCTAATCCTTTTGCAGGAGATGGAACATTGCATCCCGATTTGCACTTAATCTATGTGGATGAAGTTTGTGGATTATTTAAGCTTGCAGGTATGCCCGATGATGTTATCAAGAAGAAGGTCTTCCCTTTATCTTTGAAGGGAGATGCATTGACATGGTATAGTCTATGTGATGATATGGGATCATGGGACTATAAGCGATTGAAATTGGATTTTCACCAGAAGTTTTATCCTATGCATCTTGTTCATCGTGATCGTAATTATATATATAATTTTTGGCCTCGTGAAGGAGAAAGCATCTCTCAAGCTTGGGGGAGGCTTAAGTCAATGTTATATTCATGCCCCAATCATGAGCTCTCAAGAGAAATGATTATTCAAAATTTTATGCTCGGCTTTCTGACAACAATCGCTCCATGCTCGATACTTCTTGTACTAGTTCTTTTATGATGAAGACTATTGAATTCAGATGGGATTTCTTGGAGAGGATTAAACGCAACTCTGAATATTGGGATCTCGACGAAGGTAAGGAGTCAGGTATGACACCTAAGTTTGATTGTGTTAAATCTTTTATGGATACTGATGTTTTCCGTAAGTTTAGCACTAAATATGGACTTGACTCTGAGATAGTAGCTTCTTTCTGTGAATCTTTTGCTACTCATGTTGATCTCCCTAAGGAGAAGTGGTTTAAATATAATCCTCCCATTGAAACAAAAGTAGTTGCACCTATTAAAGTTGAAGAAAAAACTATCACTTATGATGATCGCGTTGTTCCCACTGCTTATGTTGAGAAACCACATTTCCCTGTTAGAATTAAGGATCATGCTAAAGCTTCAACTGTAGTCAACAAGAGTAATATTAGGACACACAAACCTCCTGAGAAAATTAAAGTTGAACCTAATATTTCTATGGTTAAAGATCTCTTGGCCGATAATATTGATGGGCATGTTATTTATTTCTGTGAAGAAACTGCTAGAATTGCTAAGCCTGGTGCTAAGGATAAACATAGACCTGTTATAGGCATGCTTGTTATTTCTGTTAAAATAGGAGATCATTGTTATCATGCCTTATGTGATATGGGTGCTAGTGCTAGTGCAATACCTCATACCTTATACAAAGAAATTATGCATGATATTGCACCTGCTGAGATAGAAGATATCGATGTTACAATTAAGCTTGCCAATAGAGATACTATTTCACCGATTGAGATTGTTAGAGATGTTGAAGTCTTGCGTGGGAAGGTTAAATATCCTGCTGATTTTCTTGTTCTTGGTTCCCCACAAGATAGCTTTTGTCCCATTATATTTGGTAGACCCTTCTTAAATACTGTTAATGCTAGGATAGACTGCGAAAAGGATATTGTTACTATTGGTTTGGGTGATATGTCTCATGAGTTTAACTTCTCTAAATTTCGTAGACAACCTCGTGATGAGGAATTACCTAGTAAGGATGAAATTATTGGTCTTGCTTCTATTGATGTGCCTCCTAATGATCCTTTAGAACAATATTTGCTCGACCATGGAAATGATATGTTCATGAATGAAAGAAGGGAAATAGATGAAGTATTCTTTAAACATGGACCTACTCTGAAACACAACTTGCCTGTTGAAATCCTAGGGTATCCTCCTCCACCCAAGGGTGATCCCGTGTTTGAGCTTAAACCATTACCTGATACTCTTAAATATGCTTATCTTGATGAAATGAAGATATATCATGTTATTATTAGTGCTAATCTTTCAGAGCATGAAGAAAACAAATTATTGAAAACTCTAAAGAAACACTGTGCTGCTATTGGATATACTCTTGATGATCTTAAGGGCATTAGTCCCAGTCTATGTCAACACAAAATAAATTTGGAAAAAGATGCCAAACCAGTTATTGATCACCAACGATGGCTAAATCATACGATGAAAGAAGTGGTAAGAAAGGAAATATTAAAACTCCTTGAGGCAGGTATAATTTATCCCGTTGCTGATAGTCAGTGGGTAAGTCCTGTCCATTGTGTCCCTAAGAAGGGAGGTATTACCGTTGTTCCTAACGATAAAGATGAATTGATCCCACAAAGAATTATTACAGGTTATTGGATGGTAATTGATTTCTGTAAATTAAATAAAGCTACTAAAAATATCATTACCCTTTGCCTTTTATTGATCAAATGCTAGAAAGATTATCCAAACATATAATTTTTGCTTTCTACATGGTTACTCTGGTTTCTCTCAAATACCTGTGTCAGCTGATGATCAAGCAAAGACCACTTTTACTTGCCCTTTCGGTACCTTTGCTTATAGACGTATGCCTTTTGGTTTATGTAATGCACATGCTACCTTTCAAAGATGCATGATGGCTATATTATATGACTTTTGTGAAAAGATTTGCGAGGTTTTCATGGATGATTTCTCAGTTTATGGATCCTCTTTTGAGGATTGTTTGGGCAACCTTGATCGAGTTTTCCAGAGATGTGAAGAAACTAATCTTGTCTTGAATTGGGAGAAGTGCCACTTTATGGTTAATGAAGGAATTGTCTTGGGGCATAAAATTTCTGAAAGAGGTATTGAAGTGGATAAAGCTAAAGTTGATGCTATTGAAAAGATGCCATGTCCCAAGGACATCAAAGGTATAAGAAGTTTCCTTGGTCATGCCGGTTTCTATAGGAGGTTCATTAAGGACTTCTCAAAAATTTCTCAGCCTCTGACTAATCTATTACAAAAATATATTCCTTTTGTCTTTGATGATGATTGTGTAGAAGCATCTGAAATAATTAAGAAAGCATTAATTTCTGCACCTATTGTTCAGCCACCTGATTGGAATTTACCCTTTGAAATTATGTGTGATGCTAGTGATTATGCTGTAGGGGTTGTTCTAGGACAAAGAGTTGATAAGAAATTGAATGCTATACGGTATGCTAGTAAAACTCTAGACAATGCCTAGAGAAATTATGCTACTACTGAAAAGGAATTCTTAGCAGTTATATTTTCTTGTGATAAGTTCAGACCTTATATTGTTGATTCTAAAGTAACTATTCACACTGATCCTGCTGCTATTAAATATCTTATGGAAAATAAAGATGCTAAACCTAGACTTATTAGATGGGTTCTCTTGCTACAAGAATTTGATTTGCATATTATTGATAGGAAGGGAGTTGATAACCCCGTTGCAGACAACTTGTCTAGGTTAGAGAATGTTCTTGATGACCCACTACCTATTGATGATAGCTTTCTTGATGAATAATTAAATGTCATAAATGCTTCTCGTACTGCTCCGTGGTATGCTGATTATGCTAATTACATTGTTGCTAAATTTATACCACCTAGTTTCACATACCAGCAAAAGAAAAAGTTTTTCTATGATTTAAGACATTACTTCTGGGATGACCCACATCTTTATAAAGAAGGAGTAGATGGTATTATTAGACGTTGTGTACCTGAGCATGAACAGGAACATATCCTACGCAAGTGCCACTCCGAAGCTTATGGAGGACACCATGCTAGAGATAGAACTGCACACAAGGTATTGCAATCCGGTTTTTATTGGCCTACTCTCTTCAAGGATGCCCGTAAGTTTGTCTTATCTTGTGATGAATGTCAAAGAATTGGTAATATTAGTAGATGTCAAGAAATGCCTATGAATTATTCACTTGTTATTGAACCATTTGATGTTTGGGGCTTTGATTATATGGGACCTTTTCCTTCCTCTAATGGGTATACACATATTTTAGTTGCTGTTGATTACGTTACTAAGTGGGTAGAGGCTATTCCAACTAGTA
Source organism: Triticum urartu (assembly GCF_003073215.2). Classification (NCBI taxonomy): domain Eukaryota; kingdom Viridiplantae; phylum Streptophyta; class Magnoliopsida; order Poales; family Poaceae; genus Triticum; species Triticum urartu. The sequence continues at coordinate 533,207,905 of NC_053022.1, forward strand.
GTGCTGATCATAACACCTATATTAAGATGCTTAAAGAAGTTATTTTTCCGAGGTTTGGAGTCCCTAGATATTTAATGACTGATGGTGGTTCAAATTTTATTCATGGTGCCTTTCGTAAAATGCTTTCTAAGTATGATGTTAGTCATAGAATTGCATCTCCATATCACCCACAGTCTAGTGGTCAAGTAGAATTAAGTAATAGAGTGCCCAAATTAATTTTGCAAAAGACTGTTAACAGATCTAGAAAGAATTGGTCCAAGAAACTTGATTATGCATTATGGGCTTATAGAACTGCATATAAAAATCCTATGGGTATGTCTCCGTATAAAATGGTTTATGGCAAAGCATGTCACTTACCTCTTGAGCTAGAACATAAGGCATATTGGGCCATTAAAGAGCTCAATTATGATTTCTAACTTGTTGGTGAGAAGAGGTTATTTGACGAATGGAGAACCCAGGCCTATGAGAATGCCAAGCTGTTTAAGAAAAAAATTAAAAGATGGCATGACAAAAGGATACAAAAGCATGAGTTCAATGTAGGTGATTATGTATTGCTATACAACTCTCGTTTAAGATTTTTTGCAGGCAAACTTTTCTCTAAATGTGAAGGCCCTTACGTCATCGAGGAGGTCTATCGTTCCGGTGCCATAAAAATCAACAACTTCGAAGGCACAAATCCGAAGGTGGTGAACGGTCAAAGAATCAAACATTATATCTCAGGTAATCCCATAAATGTTGAAACTAATATTATTGAAACTGTAACCCTGGAGGAATACATAAGGGACACTTTCCGAAACATTTCAGACTCCGAAAAGGAATAGGTACGTGGTACGATAAGTAAACCGACTCCAAAACAGTTCTAATGGAAAAATTTCTTCGTTTTGGAATATTTAAGAAAATAGGAAAATAAGAAGCAGACCGGAAAGGACACGAGGCTTCCACGAGGGTGGAGGGCGCTCCCCTTTCCTCATGGGCACCTCGTGTGCTCTCTGGACTCCGTTTTCTTACACGATACTTCTTTTGGTCAGTAAAAATTCATTATATAATCCCCCGAGGGTTTTGACGTCTGTATCACGCAATTATCCCCTGTTCTTGTTTCGAGTTGTTTCTGCCGCAGATTAGCGCAAGATGTCTTCTCAAGAGTCGGTCGGGGAGAGTCGGGTGTCTCATCCGACACCAGGTCCAGGGGCAAACATCGATGCATATCACTTTGGGCCCTCAACGGAGGAGGAGATGGAAGCTGACTTGAAAAGGATAGATGCCATGGAGGAGGACCAAGAAGTTACATCTCGTTTCCGGGCAGGATTCACGATAGGGGAACTATAGAGCTCACTATTCCAAACTCGTTCATCCCTTCTAATGTTAGATTTCTTTCTTATGAAAACATGAAAAAGAGTGTTACTTGTTCTCCCGCAGCTATGCAATATCCTTGGGTGAAAGGAGCTTTAGCCGTCACGGGCAAGCTTCGCAAGGAAATAATGGGCCTCAAGCAGCAAGTCAATAAGCTTGAAGAAGAGAATCGTATCTTGAGGGGCATCATCGCCAAGAATATCACATCACCACCCCCGAAGAAGGAGACATAAACACATGGGCATGGGCACTCCCCTTGGCAACTGCCAAGCTTGGGGGAGTGCCCCGGTATCGTATCACCATCACTTTTATCTTCACCATTTTTCTTAGTTCGATCCTTTTGATAATATCTTGATCTAGTAGAATAAAGTTTTAGTGTGATCTAATTGTGAGTTTTGCTTTATGATCCTTCTATGTAATCGAGTCCGTGAGCTATATATAATAAAGATTAGTGTTGAGTCAAGGGCTTTATTATTTTGCTATGATCTCGAGGGAATAAAATAAAAGAGAATAAATAAAAAGAAACAAAGAGATCATATGGATCTTATGGAGAGTAATGAGCTCACATATAAAGAGTATGATGAATAAAAGTTGTTGAGAGTTGACAAACATAGTTTTGGTCATTGTTGCAATTAACAGGAAGTAATAAAGAAAGAGAGGTTCACATATAAATATACTATCTTGGACATCTTTTATGATTGTGAGCACTCATTAAAGTATGACATGCTAAGAGTTGATGTTGGACAAGGAAGACAACGTAATAGGTTATGTTTTCTTACATCTGAGATAAATTATATTGTCATGGATCATCCAACATGTTGAGCTTGGCTTTCCCTCTCATGCTAGCCAATTTCTTTGCACCAAGTAGAAATACTACTTGTGCTTCCAAATATCCTTAAAACCCAGTTTTGCCATGAGAGTCCACCATACCTACCTATGGATTGAGTAAGATCCTTCAAGTAAGTTGTCATCGGTGCAAGCAATAAAAATTGCTCTCTAAATATGTATGACTTATTAATGTGGAGAAAATAAGCTTTATACGATCTTGTGATATGGAAGAAATAAAAGTGACGGACTGCATAATAAAGGTCCATATCACAAGTGGCAATATAAAGTGACGTTCTTTTGCATTAAGATTTCGTGCATCCAACCATAAAAGCGCATGACAACCTCTGCTTCCCTCTGCGAAGGGCCTATCTTTTATTTTTATCTTCTACCTTATATAAGAGTCATGGTGATCTACACCTTTCCTTTTACATTTTATCCTTTAGCAAGCGCAATGTGTTGGAAAGATCCAGATATATAGCTAATCGGATGTGAGTTTTCATGAACTATTATGGTTGACATTACCCTTGAGGTAAAACATTGGGAGGCAAAACTATAAGCCCCTATCTTTCTCTGTGTCCGATTAAAACTCCATACACGTAAATATTGTGTGACTGTTAGCAATTGTGAAAGATTAAATGATAGTTGAGTATGTGGACTTGCTGAAAAGCTCTTACATTGACTCTTTCCTATGTTATGATAAATTGCAATTGCCTCAATGACTGAGATTAGAGTTTGTTGGTTCTCAATAAAGTTTATGATTCATACCTGAAATTGTGATTGAATTGTTACTTTAGCATAAGAGATCATATGACAATATATATATATTGTTGTTCTAAGAATGATCATGATGCCCTCATGTCTGTATTTTATTTTATCGACACCTCTATCTCTAAACATGTGGACATATTTTTCGATTTCGGCTTTCACTTGAGGACAAGCGAGGTCTAAGCTTGGGGGAGTTGATACGTCCATTTTGCATCATGCTTTTATATTGATATTTATTGCATTATGGGTTGTTATTACACATTATGTCACAATACTTATGCCTATTCTCTCTTATTTTACAAGGTTTACATGAAGAGGGAGAATGCCGGCAGCTGGGATTCTGGGCTGGAAAAGGAGCAAATATTAGAGACCTATTCTACACAGTTCCAAAAGTCTTGAAACTTCACAGAAGTTATTTCCAGAATATATAAAAAATACTGAGCAAAGAAAGTTCCAGGGGGGCCACACCCTGGCCACGAGGGTGGGGGCGCGCCCCCTGCCTCGTGGGCCCCCTGGTGGCCCTCTAATGCCCATCTTTGGCTATATGGAGTCTTTCGTCCGAGAAAAAATCATAAGGAAGCTTACGAGACAAAACTCCGCCGCCATGAGGCGGAACCAATCTAGGGCTCCGACGGAGCTGTTCTGTCGGGGTAACTTCCCTCCGGGAGGGGAAAAAAATCACCATCATCATCACCAATGATCCTCTCATCGGGAGGGGGTCAATCTCCATCAACATCTTCACCATCACCATCTCATCTCAAACCCTAGTTCATCTCTTGTATCCAATCTTTGTATCCAAACCTCAGATTGGTACCTGTGGGTTGCTAGTAGTGTTGATTACTCCTTGTAGTTGATGCTAGTTGGTTTACTTGGTGGAAGATCATATGTTCAGATCCATTGTGCATATTAATACCCCTCTAATTATGAACATGAATATGCTTCGTGAGTAGTTACGTTTGTTCTTGAGGACATGAGAGAAGTCTTGCTATTAGTAGTCATGTGAATTTGGTATTCGTTCAATATTTTGATGAGATGTATGTTGCCATCCCTCTAGTGGTGTCATGTGAACGTCGACTACATGACACTTCACCATTGTTTGGGCCTTGTGATGCCCCTGATTTGACCGTACACTAATCATACACGCAAATGTGTACGATCAAGATCAAGGACTCACGAGAAGATATCACAGCACAACTCTACAAATAAAATAAGTCATACAAGCATCATATTACAAGCCAGGGGCCTCGAGGGCTCGAATACAAGAGCTCGATCATAGACGAGTCAGCGGAAGCAACAATATCTGAGTACAGACATAAGTAAACAAATTTGCCTCAAGAAGGCTAGCACAAACTGGGATACATATCGAAAGAGGCGCATGCCTCCTGCCTGGGATCCTCCTAAACTACTCCTGGTCGCCGTCAGCGGCCTGCACGTAGTAGTAGGCACCTCCAGTGTAGTAGGAGTCGTCGTCGACGGTGGCGTATGGCTCCTGGACTCAAGGTTGTCAGAATCGCGATTCTGTTATACGATTCTAAGACTCTATGATCCAAACTAACCCCTATGATTCTACAATTTTAGTTCTTAGAATCTACGTTTCTACGATCCTGATAGTGAAGATTCTACGATTTGCGATCCTACCATCGAGGCTTCGATCCGATTCAAAATCGTGATTCTGACAACCTTGCCTGGACTCCATCGTCTGGTCGCAACAATCGGGTATAGAAAGGGGAAAAGGGGGAAGCAAAGCAACCGTGAGTACTCATCCAAAGTACTCGCAAGCAAGGAGCTACACTACATATGCATTGGTATCAATGAAAGGGGGTAGTATATGTGGATTGAACTGCAAAATGACGGAATAAGAGGGGGATAGCTAGTCATGTCGAAGACTATGCTTCTGGCCGCCTCCGTCTTGCAGCATTTAGAAGAGAGTAGATGGTAAGTTCACCAAGTATCATCGCATAGCATAAACCTACCCGGTGATCCTCCCCTCGTCGCCCTGTGAGAGAGCGATCACCGGTTGTATATGGCACTTGGAAGGGTGTGTTTTATTAAGTATCTGGTTCTAGTTGTCATAAGGTCAAGGTACAACTCCGGGTCGTCCTTTTACCGAGGAACGCGGCTATTCGAATAGATAAACTTCCCTGCAGGGGTGCACCACATTTCCCAACACGCTCGATCCCCTTTGGCCGGACACACTTTCCTGGGTCATGCCCGGCCTCGGAAGATCAACACGTCGCAGCCCTACCTAGGCACAACAGAGAGGTCAGCACGCCGGTCTAACTCCTATGGCGCAGGGGTCTGGGCCCATCGCCCATTGCACACCTGCACGTTGCGTGGGCGGCCCGAAGCAAACCTAGCCTCCCTAATACAAGAGCAGGCGTTCCAGTCCAATCCGACGCGCGTCGCTCAGTCGCTGACGTCATTAAGGCTTGGGCTGATACCACGACGTCGAGTGCCCATAACTGTTCCCGTGTAGTTGGTTAGTGCGTATAGGCCAATGGCCAGACTCACATCAAATACCCAGATCTCGTTAAGCGTGTTAATTGAATTAACCGCGGACGCCGACCAGGGCCACGCCCACCTCTCTCCTAGGCGGCGTCAACCTGCCATGTCGCTCCGCCACAAAGATCCACTCAGAGGGCCATCGGGACAAACGTCCTTTCGGACCCAATCCGTGAATCACTCGTGGGTACTCTACGAGCCGACCCGACTTTAGTCACCACAAGTATCATATATTATGTATATAAATATATACCCATGATCACCTCCCGAGTGATCATGGACCGATAGTATAACATGGCAGACAGACAAGAATGTAGGGCCACTGATGATAAACTAGCATCCTATACTAAGCATTTAGGATTGCAGGTAAGGTATCAATAACTGTAGCAACAATGACAGGCTATGCATCAGGATAGGATTAACGGAAAGCAGTAACATGCTACACTACTCTAATGCAAGCAGTAGAGAGAAGAATAGGCGATATCTGGTGATCAAGGGGGGGGCTTGCCTGGTTGCTCAGACGAGAAGAAGGGGTCGTCCGTGACGTAGTCAATCAAAGTGGCATCGGCAGCCATCACGGGGTCTACCGAAGAGAAGAGGGGGAGAAACAGTAAATACATACAAATCAAGAGCATAACAGGACAGCATGCAGAGCTAGACATGCTCTAACGTTGTGCTACACGCTACCGGAGAAGGGGGATAACATCCGGGAATGCTTTCCCGAAGTTTGGCATTTTTGGACAGACGAACTAGAGGGGAAAGGTTGCATGTCCGCTATGATAGGGACATGCGGCGGACGAACTGACCGCGTATTCGAATTCGTCTCGTCGTTCTGAGCAACTTTCATGTATAACACTTTTCATCCGAGTTACGGATTATTTTATATTATTTTTGAATGATTTACTAATATTCTAGAATTTCTGGAATTTATTATATTTAATTAATTCAAATTTATATAGCTAAATGCTAGGGGTACTCAGAAATGTACCCAACAGTATGTATAAGAGGGTGACAGTGGGTCCAGGGGGGTCCCAGTTGACCAGTCAAAGTTTGACTGGTCAATAGGGGATGGGGTCCCCGTGTCATAGACTAGGTTTAATTAATTAATTCCAGTTTTAGCTAATCCAGTGATTAGGCTAATTAAGTAATTATATTAATTAAACAAATTAATTAAGTTAATTATATATTTATTATTTATTATAAATATATATATATATTTAAAAATCTTTTTTACAGAGAAAGGCGTGGGCCCCACTGGGCAGTGGCCCAAAGGCCACGGGCTGGGAGCGTTCGCCCTGCCCGCACACGTCTAGTGGACGGCGAGGCGAGGCCATGGCCAGCAACGGCCGGCCGGAGCAAGAGGATGGGAGTGCGGCCTCCGGCGCGGACGCGCGCGCACGCGGCGTGGCTGGACGGGGAGGGCTTGGAGCGCGGGGGGGAGAGACAGCGACGTGGTGGATGCAGTCGCCGGGCGCGGGGGCGGAGTGGCGCGCAGCGGCGACAGGGCGGCGGACAGGGGCGAGGCGCCGCAAGCGGAGCGGCGGGACGAGGAGCAGTAGGCAAGAGGGGCGTGGCCCGGGCGGTCGCGGCATGGGCGAGCGGGGAACTGGCTGTGGTCGGGCGCAGCGCAGAGGGCGCCGCTGACGCCAGGCAGGGCGGCCGGCAGCAGCGAAGACAGCGGCGGTAGCGACAGGTAGCAAGGCAGGGGCTAGCGGCAACAACAAATAGAGCAGCAGCAGTGGCGCCTAGGAGTAGTAGCACGCAGTGGCCAGCAGCAGAAAGGGGTAGCAGTAGCTCATAGCGAGCACGCACGCACATACGTACGCGTTCGTCCGAGATCGGGCACGACAGTGAAGGCGACCTACAGCGTCCAAATCAAACGGGAAAAGGGGATCCGAGGGAGGATCTCACTGAGAGGCACAAGAAGGCCCGGTGATGGCTTTGTAGCGCAGCGAGGTGGCAGATCGAGGCAGAAATCGACAACCGTAGAAGGAAGAAGATGATCTCGATCCCGTCGTTCGGCGGCGTCCCGACTCGATCTGGACCTTGAAGACGACGTGGAAGACAACGGGGAAGCCGGGGGACACACTATCTTGGCGCGGGGATGACGGTGGTCGCGACAATGACGACGGCGAGTGCGGTCACCGCACGAGCTCCGAGCTCGTTTCCGAGCCGAGGAAGAGTGGGTGCGATGGGGAACGGGAGGGAATCGGATGAGCACAAGCTAGGGTTTTCGAGGGACTTATTTGTAGGTTCAGAGGGGCAACGTGGAGGCCATCAATGGCCAAGGCGCCATGGATGTGTGACACGCACTCCCTCTGTCTCCTGTAGCGGGAGGTGGAGGAAAAGCCAGTTGGGCTGGGCTGAAAGCACTATGGTCATCAATGACCCAGTTGCACAGCAGTTTAGTAAGGCCATTTTCTATTTTCCCCTTTTATGTATTTCAGTTAGCCACTTTTCGTATTTATTTGAGTGAAAAAAATGAATTTAGTCAAACTTGAAATTTGGCACACACTTCAAAAACAACATTGTAGTGTCGCATAAAAAGTTTTAGAGCCAACAGAATTGTTCAAGCATTTTTAGAAATTGAATAGGTCAATTAATATGCTACCGGGTCACTTTATATTTTCCTAGGGATTAAAGGGAGAGCCAAATGATGTTGGTTGCCACGTGATAATAAGTTAGTGAATATTTGCAACCCAACGAACATTTTTTTTTGACTTTTGAAAACTTTATTTGTTTGATTTAACTTTAAATTTGAAATTTGAACTAGGTCTCGAACCAACGCGAGTTTACCAACAGTAATCGTGGTGATGTGGCACCATTAGCAGAGGAATAATGTAGCTTAATTATCCGGGCGTTACAAATCTCCTCCACTAAAAGAAATCTTGTCTCGAGATTTAAGGGGTGGAGTAAGGGGGGAAAACTCGGGAAGGACGGAGCTCAACACAAGATAGGTACCTCAACATGGCATAGAGGCATCTCTCGAGTTGAAATTCAAGAAAGTCATCAAGAGCAAGGCTGGAAGGTGCCATAAGAAGCTTCAAGCGGATGGACAATCGTGATGTCCGATACAGAGTGTGAAAGGGGTTCAGAGCATCGAGAATAAGTATTGCATCTGATAGCAGAATGGATAACAAGGAGGTGGCTCGTGAATTACATAGGAAGCCAAGTGTGACGAACAATTTCGGAAGACATGGATGTACAAGAGAGTCAGGTCTCGATCCTGTGGAACTGTGGGTTATGGGCCCACCATGTGGGTTAAAAGTAGAAAGAGTGGTGACATCTTGCACGGTCATGGTAGCAAGGCATGTCAGAGGATAGCCTGTCAGTTATGTTGGCAACAACGTTGGTACCAAGGGCGAGGGACGAAGAACCATTTTCCTGCTCGCTGAAACGAGGCAGACCAATAGGCAAAGTTCTCGTCCATCGGTGATTACCAGAATGTCATCAACAATAGTAACAGGGTCTTACTGATAGAGTTGTACACCGAGGTGTTTACATAAGCAGGGAAATATTACTGCTTATACCATATAGATCACGAGAAAGGTTAAACAAAACAATAAAAAGGAAAATGTGATTATTAATATTAATCAGAATAATGGAAAGGAAAATGTGGTTAAACACAATTATCAGGAGTATATCCTTTCCAAGGACAAGTAGAGGATGATATCCATGACAGGATAGTAAGTAGATAACCAATTAGGTAAAGGGGAGAGGAAAATTCATGACGTTACCCATACAACAGTGTTTGGATAAGTGATCAAGAAACATTTAGCATTGCGCCTCCAAGGTTCTTAATGATGTTCGGAGTACCACAGTCATGCTTCGGGATAGCATTGACATGGTCATGAGGTAAAGGTCGGACCTTGGGAACACAAAGGATCCATCGGGAATTACTAGAACACCTCATGCAATTTTACCAGGAAAAAGATGAGGATGTGGCCGATGGGTTCAGCAGCAATCAATCAACATGTCTCAAAGGATGTATTTCCAAAATTTATACGAACAAGTTTGTTTTTAGGGGGGAAGACGAGAATGTTGTCGATGATAAAACAAATCATCGAGGGGCAAGGATTTTATTTCTCACCATGAATTTCAATTGACATCTCAACAGAAGTCAAAATGTTGATGCTGATTGAGGGAGTCCTGGATTAGGGGGTGTTCGGATAGCCGAACTATACCTTCAGCCGGACTCCTGGACTATGAAGATGCAAGATTGAAGACTCCGTCCCGTGTTCGGAAGGGACTTTTCTTGGCGTGGAAGGCAAGCTTGGCGATACGGATATGAAGATCTCCTACCATTGTAACCGACTCTATGTAACCCTAACCCTATCCGGTGTCTATATAAACTGGAGGGTTTTAGTCCGTAGGACAACATACACATCAACAATCATACCATAGGCTAGCTTCTAGGGTTTAGCCTCTCTGATCTCGCGGTAGATCTACTCTTGTACTACCCATATCATCAATATTAATCAAGCATGACGTAGGGTTTTACCTCCATCGAGAGGGCCCGAACCTGGGTAAAACTTCGTGTCCCTTGCCTCCTGTTACCATCCGGCCTAGACGCACAGTTCGGGACCCCCTACCCGAGATCCGCCGGTTTTGACACCAACATTGGTGCTTTCATTAAGAGTTCCTCTGTGTCGTCGCCGTCAGGCCCGATGGCTCCTACGATCATCAATAGCGATGCAGTCCAGGGTGAAACCTTCCTCCCCGGACAGATCTTCGTCTTTGGCGGCTTCGCACTGCGGGCCAATTCACTTGGCCATCTAGAGCAGATCGAAAGCTACGCCCCTGGCCGTCAGGTCAGATTCGGAAATTTAAACTACACGGCTGACATCCGCGGGGACTTGATCTTCGACGGACTCGAACCACCGCCGAGCGCGCTGCACTGTCACGACGAGCATGATCTAGCTCTGCCGCCGAACAGTGCCCTGGAGGCCACACCCGCGTCGGCTCCGACCCTTAGTTCGGAGCCAGCCGCGTCGATCGAGGATGGGCGGTTGGACACCACCTCGGGGGCTGTGATCCCAACGGCGGTTGAGCCGAACACCAGCCCCGTACTCTGCGAGAATCGTGACTCCACGAAGCCGGATTCTTCTTTGGACTCCGAACCCTCCGCGCCCCTGCCGATCGAATCCGATTGGGCGCCGATCATGGAGTTCACGGCCACGGACGTCTTTCAGCACTCGCCTTTCGGCGATATCCTGAAGTCACTAAAGTCTCGTTCTTTATCAGGAGAACCCTGGCCGGACTACGGTCAGCAAGGTTGGAGTACGGACGATGAAGAAATTCAAAGCCCACCCACCACCCACTTTGTAGCCACTGTCGACGATTTAACCGACATGCTCGACTTTGACTCCGAAGACATCGACGGTATGGACGCCGATGAAGGAGACAATGAAGAACCAGCGCCTGTTGGGCCCTGGAACGCCACCTCGTCATATGACGTATACACGGTGGACGCACCAAAAGATGACGACGAGGAGCGGAAGGACGCACCGAAGGCCTGTTCCCTCGAAAAGCAGTCAAAACGGTGACGTAAGCGCCGCCACAAATCCCGCCTCGACAGAAATAGCGATCACACAGATCCAGCGCTGGAGCAGGGCGAACCGCTGCCGGACAATGGCAATTCGAATATCCAAACCGAACAAACAAATCCTATCAGGGATAATGGTCCGGACGACATAACGCCGGATAGGCACCCGGAGCATCAGAATGCCCGCGAAAGGCTCATTGCCACCGCAAGGAGCCTTAAAAAGCAGAAGCGAAGGCTCAAGGCCGCGCAAAACAAACTCCAATTCAGATGGAGTAAAATACTTAATACATCAGCAATGTACGGCGATGATCGCCCCTCAAAGAGCTACCCAAAGCGGAAGCTGCTACCCGAATTCGATGAGGAGGCCTCCAACCCCCCACAACCAAATGTCAAAGCAACCACCTGGTCGGATAGACGACCCCTCTATCAACACAGAACGGCATACAATGCCGCTCACAATACAACACGCGACCCACGCGAGGGCTCGCACCCAAAGGATGGCGCAACAAGATCCATCTATGGACCACGTAAGCGCGCCCCGGCATACAATGCAACACAACAAGCATCAGAACAACGCGGTAAACCCAGTTATAGGGGTGCCGCACACCCCCTATGTTTCACCGATGAGGTGCTGGACCATGAATTTTCAGAGGGATTCAAGCCCGTAAACATAGAGGCATACGATGGGACAACAAACCCTGGGGTTTGGATTGAGGACTATATCCTTCATATCCATATGGCTCGAGGAGATGATCTCCACGCCATCAAATATTACCCCTCAAGCTCAAAGGGACAGCTCGTCACTGGCTCAAAGGCCTCCCCGAAAGCTCCATTGGAAGTTGGGAAGAGCTCGAAGATGCCTTTCGGGCAAATTTTCAAGGAACTTATGTCCGACCTCCGGATGCGGACGATTTGAGTCATATAACTCAACAGCCCGGAGAGTCAGCCTGAAAGCTTTGGAACAGGTTTCTCACTAAAAAGAACCAGATTGTCGACTGTCCGGACGCTGAAGCCTTGGCAGCTTTCAAGCATAGCGTCCGTGACGAATGGCTCACCAGACACCTTGGCCAAAATAAGCCGAGAACGATGGCCGCATTAACAAACCTCATGACCCGCTTTTGCGCGGGTGAGGATAGCTGGCTAGCCAGATGCAGCACCAGCAACCCCAGTACATCTGAAGTTAGAGATGGAAACGGGAAATCACGGCGCAACAGCAATAGCAAACGCCGAAATAAAGAAGAAAACACGAAGGGCACGGCGGTAAATGCCGGATTCAAAAGCTCCCGGCCAGGTCAAAATCCGCCCACTAAAGGCACCAGGGATGAACCGTCCAACCTCAACAAAATTCTGGACCAGGTATGTCAGATACATAGTACCCCTAGCAAGCCCGCTAATCATACCCACAGAGAATGTTGGGTCTTCAAGCAGTCCGGCAAGCTCAACGCCGTACACAAGGGGGAGGATACACCAAGTGAAGACGAGGACGAGCCTCCCAAGCAAGACACTGGGGAACAAAAGAAATTCCCACCAGAAGTCAAAACAGTAAACGTACTACACATGATCAAGGGAAAAAACAATACGGCACCCCCAGGAAAATATACCCAAGTGCCTGTCACCACAAAGTCCTGCCAATGGTCGTCTCAACCGATCATTTTCGACCATCGCGATTACTCAGCAAGTATCTAAAACGCGGGATGGGTTGCCTTGGTATTAGACCCAGTAATTGGCGGATATCACTTCACTCGAGTCTTGATGGACGGCGGCAGCAGCCTAAACCTAATATACCAGGATACAATCCGCGGGATGGGGTTAGACCCAACACAAATTCGCCATAGCAACACTACCTTCAAAGGAGTAACGCCAGGCCCAGGGGCTCGTTGTACAGGCTCCCTCCTACTACAAGTTATATTCGGCTCCCCCGATAACTTCCGTAGCGAGCATTTAACCTTCCACATCGCTCCGTTTCAAAGTGGCTATCAAGCACTGCTCGGGCGCGAAGCTTTCGCTCGCTTTAATGCAATACCACACTACGCCTCCCTCACACTCAAGATGCCCGGTCCACGCGGCATCATCTCAGTGCACGGAAATATCAAGCGATCTCTACGCGCCGAAGAGAGTGAGGCTGCCTTGGCAGCCACACACTAAAGGCGCCCGGACTAGCCAAAGCGCCCTATAGATCGTCAAGACCTCAGACACAACTAATCGAGTCCGGCGCCACTACTTATACCGAATAAATGGTCACACCCCTATTACAAGGGGCTCAACATGCGCAGACATGTGGCCATTCCTCCTCATCTTGAATTATGCATAGTTTTGTAATTATCTTTTTGCACGACAACCTTTTTCACCTAAATTCCTCTCTTTTGCAGACGATCATCGTGCCACACCCATCCAGGATACGGCACAACGGAGACACAGGCGCAGACGTGCAGCAGGGACCCGCTCCAAGGATTCTTTTCAGATTAAGACCCTGCGTAAACCTTTTTTACTGTCTCTTGTTGTTACATATCCACCGTTGAGAAGGATGCTGACGTCTTGGCATGTGGCCACGCCAGACCAATGCACGTACCTGGACATAAGGGGCTTCTTATGAAGGCCATTATTTAGGCCCGGTTTATACCACAAAGACCGAATACCTTAGGGAGTGTTCGGCGTCGCGAGTTTGGCCCTATATGTATCAGCTCCGAATCATTGTCTTTGGTCAAATGTTGGGTTTGCCCAGCTCCTGTGTTTTGGTGCCTTACGTTCCGCTTTACCGGCTAAGGTAGCACCAGGAGAACTACTGTGATTGTGCCCTGGTTCATCCGGACGAGCACCTCAGTAGAGAAAGCCGAAAACTGACTGTCATGATCTAGCGCGAGACTGGTCAACCACTCGATGACCCATGGGAATGTTAGAATTCCTCCGCCTTAATGAAGGAACGCTTTCCGCCCAGGCATATACGCACCCCGGGATCGGGAGAGTGCGGAGCCACCAGGGGCTATCTAGTAGCCCCACTATCAAACTCCTATGGCTAAGTGAAAGTGTTAAAGCATTATAGTCCGGTTGCCTCGCTCGCTCCGCTATCACCTCCTTAATAGGACCAAGACATTGGGTTAAGTGTGAACGCGTGTTTCTGTGAACACCTCTGCATTATATGCATGGGGGTTGAAGCCGACGACTGCAATCTTTCAGGTTATACACATGTATACATAAACGGCCGCCCAGGAGGCATCACATTACTTTCAGGCAAAAGTATAAAAGTAGCCTTATGAAAATTTATAAAAGCATTTTGCTTACAATGAGATTACATGTCACTCAAACATAATATTTTTTGAGCACTGGGTCTCTATCAAACAAGCACCCTCAAGAACTTCCTCAAAGTAGTGCTCAGCAGCCCTTCGACCTATGGCCGAATCCTGCACTGCAACCGTGGTAGCATCCATCTCTGCCCAGTATGCTTTAGCACGGGCAAAGGCCATTCGTGCGCCTTCTATGCACGCTGACCTCTTCATCGCATTTATGCGCGGCACCACGTCAAGGAACTGCTGCACCAAGCCGAAATAGCTGCTCGGTTTCGACCTTCCCGGCCATAGCTGATCCACAACAGACCTCATGGAGAGTCCGGACAACCTATTTAGTTCGGCCCATTCGGCTAATTGGTCCGCCAATGAAAGCGGACGCTCGGGAGAAAGGAATTGTTTCCAAAACAGCTGGTCTACTTCACGGTCCGTCTGACTCTGGAAGTATTTGGCCGCATCGGCAGCGCTCGCCGCCAAATCCATATACGCATCCCCCGAACTCCACAGCCGATCCACAGGGGCATACCGTGGATCTCCAAACTTCCTCTGCAGCATAAAGGATTTCCCGGCTACAATATCCCCGGCTTCCCGCAGCTCCTCCTTCTTTGCCCTCATAGCAGAGCGGAGGTCTTTTCCCGTTGCAGCAGCCTTCTCAAGGTCCGATGCCTTTGCCTGGTTTTCCTTTTCAAGAGCCCGGCAACGGTCGACGACGGCTTTCAATTCTACGGCCATATTGGCCATCTTATCCCGGCTCTCGCCATGCGTGGCCTTCTCGGCTCGCAACTTTTCAGCCGCCTTCAAAGCAGCCGCATTACCCAATCTCGCTTGTTCCTTGGCTCGGGCAAGTTCCGCCCGCAAGGCTTCAACAGTGGCAGCTCCATCTGCAATAATAACATGTTAAATATACTGGCTTCATGCTGCTCTTACTATGCGGCGTTTACCAGATAATAACACCTACCCTGCGCCTCGTCCAGCCTTTTGTTAACAAGCTCGATGTCAGCATCTGCCGCATCCAACTACCGTTTTAAATGGGCAAACTCGCTAGTCCGGCTAGCCACCGGAGCTTCCATCACCTACTCATAAAAGCAATATGGTTACTACCTGGGATTATGATCCTCTGATCATCGTCGTTCTCAACGACAACCAGAGTCTCAGGGGCTATTATCTACACAGGGCACACTTAGCATGTGCAGGACTATCATACATTATTTTACGTACCTCAAAACCTGTCAGTAGACTCATAAAAGCTTTATGCAATCTGCTTTCGACGGACGAGATTCTCTCCATCACCGTATTCATCAGCACACGGTGTCCATCTAAGATGGCCGCTCGCCCCACCAACTCCCTCAGAACATCCGACCGCACACTAGACGGTGTCGGACTCGCTTGTCTGCTCCCTTCGGGAGCCGGACACTGGGAACTTCGGGGGTCGACGGGATTATCTTCTGGCCTCGCCGGACTCGGAGAGGCCCTCCGCGACGACACTTCAGGGTCGCCCACTTCCGGAGCGGAGGAGTCCGGAGGAGGCATTTCGCTCTCCATCATCTCTGGAAGAAGATCCCCCGAAGACGAGCTCATTTGAGAGGGGCTAAGGCCCGAACTGCAAAGATACATGCAGTGGTTACCTTCTCAGAAGAAAAGATGACATATCTGTACAATCAAGTTATTTTGGGTCACTTACGACTCGTGGGAGAATTGATCCCCCCGCGGACTTTGTGCGGCAACCGCACCCCCCAGGGTAGGACCCTCTGTGGGAGACTTCTTCTCCCGTTTGGAAGCTTCGGCTTCCGAATCCCCAGACGCAATCCTTTTCCTCTTCTGATCATCTTCTTCGTGGAGACGCTCGCTCCCTCGGCTAGAGCGGCCAGCGTTGGGGGCCCACGACCGCCCGCATTTTCCTTCAAAGGCTCCGGGCGAGGTGCGGTCTGGAGCATCTTTTCCAATATCGGATTTTCCAAACCCTCAGGGAGGGGGGCCGAGCACCGAATCAACTTCGCCTTTGTTAGCCAGTCCTGGTCAAAAAGCAAACTCTCAGAAATAACTTAGCATCAAAGAAGAGGTAGTACGCTCGGTCGGAAGACGCCTTACCTGCTCGGCGGCGCGGTTGCTACTCAGGCCCGCGTCCTCGGTGATTTCTGGACACTCCACTTGAGGTCCGAAGAACGACTTGTACATCTCCTTGTGCGTCAGGCCGAGGAAATTTTGAATGGCGCGTGGTCCCTCGGGATTGAACTCCCACAAGCGAAGAGGCCGGCGTTTGCAAGGCTGGACTTGACGAACCAGCATAACTTGTGTTACCGCGACCAAACTGAAATCTCCATTAAAGAGATCTTGAATGCGGCTTTGCAGTATAGGCACGTCCTTGGCCGGACCCCAGCTCAATCCTCTGCTAATCCATGACATTAGTTGTGGAGGAGGGCCCGGGCGGAAAACGGGGGCGGCCGCCCACTTGGCACTTCTAGGAGCCGTGATGTAGAACCACTCCTGTTGCCACAATTCAGACACCTCTGGAATGGAAACTTTGGGCCACGCAGCTCTTGTCATCTTGCGTATTGAGGCACCTCCACACGCTGCATGTTGCCCCTCGATCATCTTCGGCTTTACTTCAAAAGTCTTGAGCCATAGGCCAAAGTGAGGGGTAACCCGGAGGAAGGCCTCGCACACAACAATAAACATCGTGATATGGAGAAAGGAGTCCGGAGCTAGATCATGGAAATCTAGCCCGTAGTAAAACATCAAGCCCCTCACAAAAGGATCCAATGCAAGGCCTAGACCTCGGAGGAAGTGGGAGACGAACACGACGCTCTCGTTGGGTTCGGGGGAGGGGACGGCCTGCCCCCGGGGAGGCAGCCGATGCAGAATCTCGGCGGTCAGATATCTGTCCTCCCTCAACTTTTTGACGTCTTCTTCCGTGACGGAGGAAGGCACCCATTGGCCTTGAAGGCTAGATCCGGACATGACTGAAGGTTCGGAGCACCTGACCTGAACTTTGGGCGTTTGAGCTTGAGGTGGGGGAAGGATTCAATTGAGCACGGGAGGAAAAAATAAAAGGCCTTGTCCCTTTATAAAGAGGGTGGATATCGAGCATCCTCTCCGTGTCCGTTTGGACTTGCCTATGATCTAGGAATCCTAGAAGCGGTTGGGTTACCCACGCCCGTATTGATGAGAATCCCGGAATAAGGGGACACGATCTCTGCTTTGACAAGACATGCCAAGGAAACCGCCTCGCATAACGTGCTGAGGTGGGATACTGAAACGACTCGGATAAAGGCTTGGCCGTGGTATGTCACGCTACGGAATACGTCAGCAGATTAGATTTATGTAAATATTATTCTCTCTATGGCAATATGTGGAAACTTATTTTGCAGAGCTGGACACTATCTTTGTGTTCAAAATCTTCTATGAAGTACTTGGAGGAGGAACCCGCCTTGCAATGCCGAAGACAAACTGCGCGCCGGACTCGTCGTCATTGAAGCCTGGTTCAGGGGCTACTGAGGGAGTCCTGGATTAGGGGGTGTTCGGATAGCCGAACTATACCTTCAGCCGGACTCCTGGACTATGAAGATGCAAGATTGAAGACTCCGTCCCATGTCCGGAAGGGACTTTTCTTGGCGTGGAAGGCAAGCTTGACGATACGGATATGAAGATCTCCTTCCATTGTAACCGACTCTATGTAACCCTAACCCTATCCGGTGTCTATATAAACCGGAGGGTTTTAGTCCGTAGGACAACATACACATCAACAATCATACCATAGGCTAGCTTCTAGGGTTTAGCCTCTCTGATCTCGCAGTAGATCTACTCTTGTACTACCCATATCATCAATATTAATCAAGCAGGATGTAGGGTTTTACCTCCATCGAGAGGACCCGAACCTGGGTAAAACTTCGTGTCCCTTGCCTCCTATTACCATCCGGCCTAGACGCATAGTTCGGGACCCCCTACCCGAGATCCGCCGGTTTTGACACCGACACTGATCATGACGCATTTGGCGAGGGGTTACAAGAAGATGAAGTCGATCAGGAAAATGATCAAAGCAGATGGAATAAAGTTCAAGGTCAATGGGACCACGGATATTACGCTCGAACTCAGGCTATGCAAGCAAAACGATAGGATGATGAAAGTTTGACACCGACTTAGCTCATTGCGAAATAAAATGTGCACCGGAAAAGGAGGACCTATAAGCACGGTTAGGATTAGCACGATAAATATGTAGCCGATCAGGCTAGGGATGGCATGATGGAGTAGTAAACTTCCCAACAACAAGTACTAGGGCTATTGAATCACCGAGCAAAATCGATGCATTGTTCGGTGGTCTCGGTTGACGACAATCCAGAACCCGTGGAGTGACTATGACAGGGAAAAGTATCACTCCATCAGAAAATTCATAGAACGTAGTACAATAGGATGATATCCTCGAGATAGTAGGGGGGTTAATACTCGAGGTGGTTCAGTATAGAGGTTAGACAGGCAGATCGATTTGTTGAAGACAAGTATTCTAACCTGTATGAGAAAGGAATCAAGACATATTAATATGGCCGAAACCATGATTACAAAAGATCAATACACATGTGCAAGATGAATTAGTACCAAGGAAATAATTATTTTTACGAGCAGCTTCCATGATAAGTCCTACATCGGGTCCATGGGCATGAACACAAAGTTCACGGTCGACTCCCACTTCTTCAATGCATAACCTCTCAATTACTTCTCGCATTTGACGAAGTTGTAGTGTAGAAATTTTTATCCGGCATAACACCAGTAGAGTATGACCCATAGAAATTTCCGGGTTCACACAAATTAGGGAAGGCATTGGTTCAACCCATCGGGGCATCTTAGGAACATATACCACAAACTTCAGAGTAAATAATACAAGCTCGAAAGTAGGGTATGGTTAACAAAGCAGAGGATACAAATTACCAAAGGCGTTATATACCCATGCAAAGGCTCACAAGGTTATTGAATAGGAAGGACACTGTCGGATAATAATCCAACAACGGGTCTTGTGGTCTAGAACGGAACTGATGCGAGTATCGATACTCTACCAGAGGAATTAGGAACGAAAGGGCATCGGATTATAGAAAAACTGACTAATTCAAAGCTCAAATACAAAGGAATTATCATTTCCAAATCAAGGGATCAAAAGCCAACGTTCTGATTAAAAAAAGATAAGTTGAATAGACTTAGGGGTACAATCGATGGCAATTTGATTGGTCGATAACCAACTCATGTTCAAAATGACAACTGAGCCAGAAATATAATTTAAAAGGATCAACCGATGATTGTGTGCATTCGCACTCATGTTGAATCAATAGGATCAACATGACGGTGTCAAAGGAGACAAATGAATATTTCTAGGCATATGGGAAGCATCCCTCATGCAAGCAGACAAGTATTTGTAGAGCAATAAGCTGCTAAGGATTTTCAGAGGATCGAATAGTATATCGAAGACTTTTGTGAAACGCCTGAATAACTGGTGATGAGCGGATACTTGGTAAGTGCGAGAAAATATCCATAGGGGTATTCATGTGGCAAAGAACTGCAAGGCAGTAGGCACAAAGTATTCTCAAAACAATAGAGAGAATTTTGAGGTATCTTATAATAACAAGATCAACGAGGAATGATTGTATGAATGGCAGGTGTACTTGGTTATCCATTGGGGTTTATCGATGGAATCGAATTGCAAAAGCGATGGCACAAGGTATCGAGGGAACATCGGAGAGTAACTTCGAAATCTTCTAGGGCATCAAGCGATCATCTGTATCGAGTGCCTCTCCGGGAGGAAGTAGTTACGAGAACATAGAGTTAGAGTTAGTAAAACCATTTAGCTCGAGTAGAAGAGAGATAAGAGTCCTAGAGTATAGACGAGGAATAAAAGATCCTAATACCACCCAATGGCGACATGGGCCCGTGAGACACACATCCATGTTAGTAAAACAGTTTTGGACGATTAGACTCAACTTCGGCCAAGGAGTTGGAAAGGGGGCTACCTACAGGCAGTCGGCTCTGATACCAACTTGTGACGCCCCTGATTTGACCGTACACTAATCATACACGCAAACCTGTATGATCAAGATCAAGGACTCACGGGAAGATATCACAGCGCAACTCTACAAATAAAATAAATCATACAAGCATCATATTACAAGCCAGGGGCCTCGAGGGCTCGAATACAAGGGCTCGATCATAGACAAGTCAGCGGAAGCAACAATATATGAGTACAGACATAAGTAAACAAATTTGCCTTAAGAAGGCTAGCACAAACTAGGATACATATCGAAAGAGGCGCAGGCCTCCTGCCCGGGATCCTCCTAAACTACTCCTGGTCGCCGTCAGCGGCCTACACGTAGTAGTAGGCACCTCCAGTGTAGTAGAAGTTGTCAACGACGATGGCGTATGGCTCCTGGACTCCATCGTCTGGTTGCAACAATCGGGTATAGAAAGGGGAAAAAGGCGAAGCAAAGCAACTGTGAGTACTCATCCAAAGTACTCGCAAGCAAGGAGCTACACTACATATGCATTGGTATTAATGAAAGGGGGTAGTATATGTGGACTGAACTGCAGAATGCCGGAATAAGAGGTGGATAGCTAGTCCTGTCAAAGACTACGCTTCTGGCCGCCTCCATCTTGCAGCATGTAGAAGAGAGTAGATTGTAAGTTCACCAAGTATCATCGCATAGCATAAACCTACCCGGCGATCCTCCCCTCGTCGCGCTGTGAGAGAGCGATCATCGGTTGTATCTGGCACTTGGAAGGGTGTGTTTTATTAAGATTCTGGTTCTAGTTGTCAAAAGGTCAAGGTACAACTCTGGGTCATCCTTTTACCGAGGGACATGGCTATTCGAATAGACAAACTTCCCTGCAGGGGTGCACCACATTTCCCAACATGCTCAATCCCCTTTGGTCGGACATACTTTCCTGGCTCATGCCCGGCCTCGGAAGATCAACACGTCGTAGCCCTACCTAGGCACAACAGAGAGGTCAGCACGTCGGTCTAACTCCTATGGCGCAGGGGTCTGGGCCCATCGCCCATTGCACACCTGCATGTTGTGTGGGCAGTCAGAAGCAGACCTAGCCTCCCTAATACAAGAGCAGGCGTTCCAGTCCAATCCGGCGCGCGCCCCTCAGTCACTGACGTCATGAAGGCTTCAGCTGATACCATGACATGAGTGCCCATAACTGTTCCCGTGTAGTTGGTTGGTGCGTATAGGCCAATGGCCAGACTCAGATCAAATACCCAGATCTCTTTAAGCGTGTTAATTGAATTAACCATGGACGCCGACCGGGGCCAGGCCCACCTCTCTCTTAGGCGGTCTCAACCTGCCATGTCGCTCCGCCACAAAGATCCACTCAGAGGGCCGCCGGGACAAACGTCCTTCCGGACCCAATCCGTGAATCACTCGCGGGTACTCTACGAGCCGACCCGACTTTAGTCACCCCAAGTATCATATATTATGTATGTAAATATATACCCGTGGCAGACAGACAGACAAGAATGTATAGCATGGCAGACAGACAAGAATGTAGGGCCACTG
The DNA here is from genome assembly GCF_003073215.2 of Triticum urartu. Taxonomy (NCBI): domain Eukaryota; kingdom Viridiplantae; phylum Streptophyta; class Magnoliopsida; order Poales; family Poaceae; genus Triticum; species Triticum urartu. The sequence continues at coordinate 533,229,711 of NC_053022.1, forward strand.
ATGATAAACTAGCATCCTATACTAAGCATTTAGGATTGCAGGTAAGGTATCAATAACTGTAGCAACAATGACAGGCTATGCATCAGGATAGGATTAACGGAAAGCAGTAACATGCTACACTACTCTAATGCAAGCAGTAGAGAGAAGAATAGGCGATATCTGGTGATCAAGGGAGGGCTTGCCTGGTTGCTCAGATGAGAAGGAGGGGTCGTCGGTGACGTAGTCAATCACAGTGGCATCGGGAGCCATCACAAGGTCTACCAAAGAGAAGAGGGGGGAGAAACAGTAAATACATAGCAAGCAAGAGCATAACAGGACAGCAGGCAGAGCTAGACGTGCTCTAACCCTGTGCTACACGCTACCGGCGAAGGGGGATAACATCCGGGAATGCTTTCCCGAAGTTTGGCATTTTCGGAAAGACGAACTAGAGGGGAAAGGTTGCATGTCCGCTATGATAGGGACATGCGGCGGACGAACTGACCGCGCATTCGAATTCGTCTTGTCGTTCTGAGCAACTTTCATGTGTAACACTTTTTCATCCGAGTTATGGATTATTTTTCAATGATTTACTAATATTCTAGAATTTCTGAATTTATTATATTTAATTAATTCAAATTTATATAGCTAAATGCTAGGGGTACCCAGAAATGTACCCAATAGTATGTATAAGAGGCTGACAGTGGGTCCAAGGGCGTCCCAGTTGACCAGTCAAAGTTTGACTGGTCAATAGGGGATGGGGTCCCCCTGTCATAGACTAGGTTTAATTAATTAATTTCAGTTTTAACTAATCCAGTGATTAGGCTAATTAAGTAATTATTTTAATTAAACAAATTAATTAAGTTAATTATATATTTATTATTTATTATATATATTTAAAAATCTTTTTTACAGAGAAAGGCGTGGGCCCCACTGGGCACTGGCCCAAAGGCCAGGGGCTGGGAGCGCTCGCCCTGCTCGCACATCATCTAGTGGACGGCGAGGCAAGGCCATGGCAGCCACGGCCGGCCGGAGCAAGAGGGTGGGAGTGTGGCCTCCGGCGCGGACGCGCGCGCACGTGGCGTGGCGTGGCTGGACGTGGCGTGGCGCGCACGTGGCGGTCGCGGCATGGGCGAGCGGGGAACTGGCTGTGGTCAGGCGCGACGCAGAGAGCGGTGCCGACGCGAGGCACGGCGGCCGGCAGCAGCGAAGACAGCGGCGGCAGCGACAGGTAGCAAGGCATGGGCTAGCTGCAACAGCAGATAGAGCAGCAGCAGTGGCGCCTAGGAGTAGTAGCACGCAGCAGCCAGCAGCAGAAAGGGGTAGCAGTAGCTCATAGCGAGCACGCACGCACATACGTACGCATTCATTCGAGATCGGGCACGACAGTGAAGGCGACCTACAGCGTCCAAATCAAACGGGAAAAGGGGATCCGAGGGAGGAGCTCATCGAGAGGCACAAGAAGGCCCGGTGATGGCTTTGTAGCGCAGTGAGGTGGCAGATCGAGGCGGAAATCGACAACGGTAGAAGGAAGAATACGATCTCGTTCCCTTCGTTTGGCGGCGTCCCGGCTCGATCTGGACCTTGAAGACGACGTGGAAGATGACGGGGAAGCCGGGGGACACACTATCTTGGCGCGGGGATGACGGTGGCCGCGAAAATGACGACGGCAAGTGCGGTCACCGCACGAGCTCCGAGCTTGTTTCCGAGCCGAGGAAGAGTGGGTGCGATGGGGAACGGGAGGGAATCGGATGAGCACAAGCTAGGGTTTTCGAGGGACTTATTTGTAGGTTCAGAGAGGCAACGTGGAGGCCATCCATGGCCAAGGCGCCATGGATGCGTGACACGCACTCCCTCTGTCTCCTGTAGCGGGAGGTGGAGGAAAAGCCAGTTGGGCTGGGCCGAAAGCACTATGGTCATGAATGACCCAGTTGCACAACAGTTTAGTAAGGCCATTTTCTATATTCCCCTTTTATTTATTTCAGTTAGCCACTTTTCATATTTATTTGAGTGACAAAAATGAATTTAGTCAAACTTGAAATTTGGCACACACACTTCAAAAACAACATTGTGGTGTCGCATAAAAAGTTTTAGAGCCAACGGAATTGTTCAAGCATTTTTAGAAATTGAATAGGTCAATTAATATGCTGTTGGGCCACTTTATATTTTCCTAGGGATTAAAGGAAGAGCCAAATGATGTTGGTTGCCACATGATAATTAGTTAGTGAATATTTGCAACCCAATGAACATTTTTGTTTTGACTTTTGAAAACTTTATTTGTTTGACTTAACTTTAAATTTGAAATTTGAACCGGTTCTCGAACCAACGCGAGTTTAGCAACAGTAATCGTGGTGACGTGGCACCATCAGCAGAGGAATAATGTAGCTTAATTATCCAGGAGTTATAGGCCTAGAGGGAGGCATTGAGAAGTAATAAGTAGATGATGGGTTGCTAGAGTGACAGAAGCTTAAACCCTAGTTTATGCGTTGCTTCGTAAGGAGCTGATTTGGATCCATATGTTTCATGCTATGGTTAGGTTTACCTTAATACTTCTGTTGTAGTTGCGGATGCTTGCAATAGGGGTTAATCATAAGTGGGATGCTTGTCCAAGTAAGGACAGTACCCAAGCACCGGTCCACCCACATATCAAATTATCAAAGTACCGAACGCGAATCATATGATCATGATGAAAACTAGCTTGACGATAATTTCCATGTGTCCTCGGGAGCGCTTTCCTTCATATAAGTGTTTGTCCAGGATTGTCCTTTGCTACAAAAAGGATTGGGCCATCTTGCTGCACCTTATTTACTTTTATTACTTGCTACTCGTTACAAATTACCTTATCACAAAACTATCTGTTACCGATAATTTCAGTACTTGCAGAGAATACCTTGTTGAAAACCGCTTATCATTTCCTTCTGCTCCTCGTTGGGTTCGACACTCTTAGTTATCAAAAAGGCTACGATAGATCCCCAACACTTGTGGGTCATCAGCCCTGTCGGTGTCAAAACCGGCGGATCTCGGGTAGGGGGTCCCGAACTGTGCATCAAGGCCGGATGGTAACAAGAGACAAGGGACACGATGTTTTTTACCCAGGTTCGGGCCCTCTCGATGGAGGTAATACCCTACTCCTGCTTGATTAATATTGATGATATGGGTAGTACAAGAGTAGATCTACCACGAGATCAAGGAGGCTAAACCCTAGAAGCTAGCCTATGGTATGATTGTTGTGTATGGAGTTGATTGCCTACGGACTACAACCCTCCGGTTTATATAGACACCGGATAGGGTTAGGGTTACATAGAGTCGGTTACAAGGGTAGGAGATCTTGAATATCCGCATCGCCAAGCTTGCCTTCCACGCCAAGGAAAGTCCCATCCGGACACAGGACGAAGTCTTCAATCTTGTATCTTCATAGTCCTGGAGTCCGGCTGAAGGTATAGTCCGGCTACCCGAACACCCCCTAATCCAGGACTCCCTCAGTAGCCCCCGAACCGGGCTTCAATGACGACGAGTCCGGCGCGCAGATTGTTCGGCATTGCAAGGCGGGTTCTTCTCCAAATCTTGTGTACCTGTAGGAATAATGTCCGATTTTTGTAATGTAGTGCTCCTCGGCTTCCACGCCCAATAATGGCTATCTTCCACGTGTCAAACAAATGCGAAAAGCCGGGGTGTTTTTACATCCACACCCCTAGCCGCATAAAAGAGCCGCCTATTTAACGGGATGAGGATTTAGGTCCAAACCACATCTTCTCCGCGAGTTATCATCAGAGCGCTTCCAGCAAAGGTCCATTCCAACATGACCAGCCGTCGCAGCTCCTCCCCTCGCCCCTCCGGTCCCAAACCCGGGGACTGGGAGAGTTGCACCATCCCACATAGCAAGTTAGCGTCGCTTCAGGCCAAGGGATTCCTCCCTCAGGCATACATGGTCCCGGTCCGAGCCGGTCTCGCCACCTACAATGGCGGAAAACAAGCGGAGAGCACCCCCAATCCTTCTAACGGAGAGCGGGTGTGCCTCGTCCCCTATCTAATAAGGGGAATGGGATTTCCAATTCACCCATTTCTCCGCGGGCTTCTGGAGTTCTACGGCCTCCAGCTGCACAATCTCACGCCCGCCTCCGTACTGCATATTGCGGGTTTCGTCGCCCTTTGTGAGCTATTTTTAGGCATTGAGGCTCATTTCGCGCTGTGGAAGAGGTTATTCTGTCTGGTGCCCCGTTCTAAAGAGGGGTCTATTTACCAAGTGGGCGGGGCCGAAGTATGGCGTATCGCCGGGACCGGATACCTATCCGGAACCCCAAAGAAGGCGTCCGAGGATTGGCCTTCGGAATGGTTCTACATAGATGATGTCCCGCTACCAGACCCTATCCGGGTCGGTCTCCCTGAGTTCAACAGTGCTCTATTGAAGAAACGCTTGAGCTGGCATCCGAGGAGCTCTCAGAGAGAAAGTGACAAAGACGTCCTTTACCTGATGGGCCGGATAAGACTGTTGGCTCATTCCAGACTAACCATGATTGGAGTCATGGCCGCATGCATTATGCGGGGGGTGCAGCCACTTCAATACAGAGGCCACCCCATGTGGGATTTCAACGGGGAGGATGACGCCACCCATTACGGTCGTAAGGGGCCGGCCTCGGCTGCCGCTCTAGTAAAGATCTTATCCTCTTTGTACAAGGGAGAAAAGGAGGAATTCCTCCGCGTCAACCCGCAGGCCGGATTTACTATGTACGATCCTCCAAGTTGGGTAAGTGAACAACTGCGCTTGCCCGTTTGTTTTATACTCCCACGGTTAAATATGTAGTCTAACAACTTCAATGCAGGAACTGCGATAGGTGGTAAAGGATATAAACAGCCGCCCTCCACAGCCCGAGGACCCAGAACGGTCCCTCGATCCGGACTCCGAAGAGGATCTGGACATATCGGTGGAGCTTATCGACGGGGTGTTCCATCAGCTAAGCAAGGACAATACCTTGGTAGCCATCACGGCTGATTACCCAGGGTTAATCCCGGCCTCCCAGGTGACAGAAACTGGAGTCTCATTCCCTTGAGAGAGATTCCACTCTCACGTATTCTGGTGTTTCTGACGACAACCGTGTTTTGCAGGGGAGATTTCCGAGGCAGGAGGCCGAACCTGCGGCGGCTAGCCAACGAGGGGCCGCAGGGCCCCGTGGGGCAAAAAGGAATGTAGTCCGGACTGAGATGCCGGCGCAAAGGTATAGCGCACCCTCTGTCTCCCTGGTGTTATTCTGTCAGGGCATATTAACGTTCGTGCTATCTTCAGAACGAAGAGACCTCGCCGGACTACATCCGGAGAGGTTGCCAATCGCGCCTCCACCAGCAAGGCTCCAACGTCTGGCCAGGAAGCGGAGGCGAGCACAAGGCGTGCGTCGGACGCTCCTCCGACAGAGGATGCGGACAGGCTGTCCGCCACAAATTCTGAAGTGGAGAGTGCCATGAACCACAGGCGTCGCCGGACAGTTCTACGCGACGCTTGTTTCTCCCAAGAGGCTTTAGATGCCTTTAATTCGGGAGATGCGTACCTCCGTGCCGCTCGAAATGGTTTAGCCAGAGCCATGGAGCAGTATGTAAAAGACATACGGGTAAGAAAATTTTGGTCAAATATATATATACCAATAGCCCCTGAGACTTGAAACAGTTAGAGCAACTGATTTAAGGATCATTTAATATGCAGGTTCTTACAGAGAAGAATATTATACTGTCCCAGGAGCTGGAAAAGTGCAAGGCCCAACTAGAGGCCGCACTAGCCGCAGCGGGGGAGCCCAAAGAGACCCCCTCGGGTAAGATACACTTCGAAAGATTAGTATTGTGCGGTGTGGGTGCAAATCTAACAAATCATGTTGCAGATGGCGCCGGACTCGATCCGGAAAAGCAACAACTCTTACGCCGGCTAAAGGCCGGTGAGAGTACGTTGACAAAGGTGAGGCGAGAGAAGAATGATCTTCAGGATGCCAACACCAGGCTGGACGTCAAACTTAAAGATGTTCGTGGCCAGCTGTCGGACTCCACGAAGGAGAATCAGTGGCTTCGACGCGGCATATTTAGTAAGTGCTTGAACGAACTTTGAAAAAAGAGTTCGGCGAGGAAGTCGACTAACAGAGTAATGTCTGTAGGTATGCTCACAGGTCGTCCTGCAGAGGAGATGCCCGGTTCTACGGGTGACCTTCTTCCCAAACTCATGCAACTGCACGAGCGAATTTGGCAGGCGATGCGAGGTGTTGCCCAAGCCTTATGGCCTGCCCACTCCATGCCCGAGGGCCTTGGAGAGCTCGCGGAGAAGCTGAAGGGAGCTCGGCGGCGCTTCCGGTTGTGGAAGATATCAGCCTGCCGACAAGGCGCTAGGGAAGCCTGGGCCATGGTGAAGACCCGTTTTACGAAGTCTGACCCAAACCACATGGCCGAGGTCGGACCAGTGGGGCCTGACGGGAGGGAGATTCCTGTGAGCTTAGTATACGGCCAAGTAGAATTGGCCGCGAAGTATTCCCAGCAGGACTGTAAATTAGACAGCCTGTTAGATGGTATAGAAGAGGAATACAATCAGTCAGAATGACTATGTAATTTTGAATTGACATGTGTAATGCCTTCTAGCCGGATTGTAGATCGTTTGTCGTTGCCGACCTTTTCGCTTCAACCTCGGGACCTGACGGTCCGGAGTGTGTCCGAATACCATAGCGGTTATATAAGAACCGTGGTATGCGTGGAGACCAGGCATAGGGGTCATTAGTGCGTTATCAGACAAGTGCCCAACTAGTTATGTTATATTACATGATTAGTAAGAAACATCTTCCAGGGAGAATAGTTCCGTTAGGGGTTCCTTTCGCTGGGAGGCATGCCCTAAAGTGCATGTCCAGACTGCATAAAAAGACGCAGAAAAAAGCATCTGGGGGCGCATAAAATGAGTAAAAAGATCATCTTTTATCTCACCGACCGAATATTCCCTTAAGAACGCTAGCTTTCGGCTTCACCCAGTCTGAGGTACACATCCGGCTGACCCGGCAGTAACAATCGCAGAGGTGCTCCCTTTACCGCCTAGTCGAACAATCGGGAACGTAGGGGTAAGCACAGGAGCCAGGCAACCCAGCTTGGCCAAAACTTAAGTCATATCGATGCATATAATGGTGAAGAAAAAGGTACATGCGGAAGTTTGACGCATGTGTTGGGCGTGAAGCCCGTATAAGCTTCTGTTAAAGAAGCCCCCAGGTTTAATGAGCGCGAGTGGCGCGTCACTAGATAAGCCTTTAAGGGCTATAAAAGAAAAGAGGGGAAGGAGAGAAATGTAAGACAGAAAAATGCAAAAAATGGACAGAGGAAGGAGACGAACGCAGAGTCCGGCGCTAGGCATAGAATCTTCGGAGACGGGTGGCGTTCCACGGGTTCGGCTCGAGTCGGTTATCCGACGCATCTCGCAGGCGGTACGCCCCGCCAGTCAGGACTTGGTCGATTATGAATGGACCTTCCCACTTGGGCTTGAGTTTGTCCTTTTTCTTATCCGGCAGGCGTAGAACTAGTTCGCCAACATTGTAACTTTTGGCCCGTACTTCTCTGCTTTGATATCTTCTGGCCTGCTGTTGATAAAATGCGGAACGGGCTTTTGCCACGTCACGCTCCTCCTCCAGGGCGTCCAAGTTGTCCTGCCGATCGAGCTCGGATTCTCTTTCTTCGTACATGCGCACTCTAGGTGAGTCATGAATTATGTCGCAGGGCAGAACTGCCTCTGCGCCGTACACCATAAAAAATGGTGTGTATCCGGTGGTGCGATTTGGCATGGTCCGCAGCCCCCATAGCACGGAGTCGAGCTCCTCTACCCAGTGCGTGTTAGATTCCTTGAGGGACCGCACCAGTCTGGGTTTAATGCCGCTCATAATAAGACCATTTGCACGTTCGACCTGGCCGTTGGTTGTGGGTGATAGACGGAAGCATAATCGAGCTTGATGCCCATGTTTTTGCACTAGAGTTTTACCTCGTCGGCGGTAAAGTTTGTACCGTTATCGGTTATGATGTTGTGGGGGACGCCATAACGGTGTACAACCCCGGATATGAAGTCTATCACAGGTCCGGATTCGGCCGTTTTAACAGGCTTGGCTTCTATCCATTTGGTGAATTTATCCACCATGACCAGTAAGTATTTTTCCTATCGGTCCCACCTTTAAGGGGTCCGACCATGTCAAGCCCCCAGACCGCAAAAGGCCAGGTGATGGGTATAGTTTGGAGTGCGGTGGGTGGCATGTGGCTTTGGTTGGCAAAAAGTTGGCAACCAGCGCATCGTTGGACTAGGTCCTGAGCGTCTGCCCGGGCCATCGGCCAATAAAAGCTTGTACGGAAAGCCTTGCTAACAAGGGACCGAGCAGCGGCGTGATGACCACCGAGTCCGGCATGAATTTCAGCCAAAAGGTTTCGCCCTTCCTCTTTGGAGATGCACCTTTGAAGGACTCCGGTAGTGCTTTTCTTATAAAGCTCTCCCTCATGGACTCTATAGGCTTTAGATCGCCGCACTATGCAACGGGCCTCATTTTGGTCCTCTGGGAGTTCCTACCTAGTAAGGTAGGCTAGGAATGGTTCTGTCCACGGGGTGATAACTGCCATTATTACGTGGGCTGAAGGTGTAATTTCATTGGCAGAGCCTCCAATTGTGTCAGATTGTTCGGCGTCGAGTTGTGCGGCTGGGTCCGGGCTGTTATTTGCGGGTTCCCCCTCCCATGCTACGGATGGCTTGAACAATCTTTCCAAAAAGATGTTGGGGGGGACTGCATCGCGTTTTGCTCCGATGCGTGCCAGGACGTCCGCTGCTTGATTGTTTTCTCGAGCTATATGGTGAAACTCCAGCCCTTCGAACCGAGCTGACATTTTTAGGACGGCGTTGCGGTAAGCTGCCATTTTTGGGTCCTTGGCATCGAAATCTCCATTTATTTGGGATATCGCGAGGTTTGAATCCCCGCGTACCTCTAGGCGCTGGATACCCATGGATATTGCTATCCGGAGACCATGTAGGAGGGCCTCATATTCAGCTGCACTGTTGGAATCCGTGTACATGATCTGGAGCACATATTGGACTATGTCTCCTGTGGGGGACGTCAGGACGATGCCAGCCCCCAGTCCGACCAACATTTTGGAGCCGTCGAAATGCATAATCCAGTTTGAATATGTGCCGTACTCTTTAGGGAGCTCGGCCTCCGTCCATTCTGCGACGAAGTCGGCCAGAACTTGCGATTTAATAGCTCGCCGTGGCATATAGGTTATATCGAACGGGAGAAGCTCGATGGCCCATTTTGCAATCCGGCCCGTTGCATCACGGTTGTTGATAATATCGTTTAGTGGCACTTCCGAGGCTACTGTTATGGAACACTCTTGAAAGTAGCGTCGTAGCTTCTGGGATGCCATGAATACCGCGTATGCAATCTTTTGATAATACGGGTACCGTGATTTGCATGGAGTGAGGACATTGGACACGTAGTAGACCGGCCTTTGAAGGGGTAATTTGTGTCCGTCCGTTTCCCGCTCGACAACGAGCACTGCGCTGACAACTTGGTGTGTTGCTGCAATGTACAATAACATTGGTTCGCCGATGATTGGCGCGGCCAGGACTGGGTTTGTTGCCAATATGGCTTTTATTTCATCCAGTCCGGCCGTGGCGTCATCCGTCCACTTGAAGTGTTCGGTGCGCCGAAGGAGGCGATAAAGGGGTAGTGCCTTTTCTCCCAAGCGGGAGATGAAGCGGCTTAAAGCCGCCACGCACTCGGTTAATTTTTGTATTTGTTTAAGGTCCTTTGGGACATCCAATTGTGACAAAGCTCGGATCTTGGCTGGGTTTGCTTCAATTCCTCTACCGGATACAATGAAGCCCAAGAGCTTTCCGGCTGGAACGCCGAAGACGCATTTTTCTGGGTTGAGCTTGATGTCATATTGTCGGAGGTTATCGAATGTACGCCCCAAGTCGTCTACTAGAGATTCGACATGTTTTGATTTGACGACCACATCATCCACATACGCCTCTACTGTTTTGCCGATCTGGTTTGCCAGACATGTCTGGATCATGCGCTGATATGTTGCGCCGGCGTTTTTCAGCCCGAAGGGCATTGTGTTGAAGCAGAATGGGCCGTATGGTGTGATGAATGCTGTTGCGGCTTGGTCTGATTCTGCCATCTTGATTTGATGGTAACCGGAGTATGCGTCGAGGAAACACAACGAATCGTGTCCTGCGGTGGCATCGATAATTTGATCGATACGGGGGAGGGGGAAGGGATCCTTTGGGCAAGCCTTGTTAAGGTTTTTAAAATCGACACACAGGCGCCAGGATTTGTCCTTCTTTGGTACCATCACCAGGTTTGCTAGCCAGTCCGGATGTTTTATGTCTCTAATGAATCCGGCCTCCAATAGCTTGGCTAGCTCCTCTCCCATAGCCTGTCTCTTGGGTTCGGAAAAACGCCGAAGGGCTTGTTTAACAGGTTTGAATCCTTTTAGGATATTTAAGCTGTGTTCAGCCAGCCTGCGTGGGATCCCTGGCATGTCTGAAGGGTGCCAGGCGAAAATGTCCCAGTTCTCTCGTAGGAACTCTCGCAGTGCGGCGTCTATATCGGGGTTCAGTCATGCCCCGATGGAAGCTGTTTTATTGGGGTCCGTTGGATGGACCTGGAATTTGACTATTTCGTCAGCTGGCTTGAAGGATGTGGATTTGGATCTTTTATCGAGTATCACATCATCCCTGTTAACCGTGGAGCACAGCGCAGTCAGTTCCTCGGCCGCTAAGGCTTCGGATAGTGCCTCAAGGGCTAATGCGGCCGTCTTGTTTTTGGCGCGGAGTGCTATGTCCGGATCACTAGCTAGGGTGATAATTCCATTCGGCCCGGGCATCTTAAGCTTCATGTACCCGTAATGGGGTATTGCTTGGAAGATTGTGAATGCTTCCCGCCCTAGTAAAGCATGATATCCGCTCTTAAACGGGGCCACCTGAAACGTGACTTCTTCGGACCTGCAATTATCCGGCGTGCCGAACACCACATCTAGTGTGATTTTTCCTGTGCAGCGCGCTTCCCGACTAGGGATTATTCCTCTAAAGGTTGTGCTGCTTCGCTCGACGTGGTTCCAGTCTATTTCCATTTTTTGAAGGGTTTCCTCATAAATGAGGTTCAGTCCGCTGCCTCCATCCATGAGCACCTTGGTGAGGCGAAAGCCGTCCACTATGGGACTGAGGACCAATGCGGCTGGTGCTCGGGCTGTTCGGAATCTAGGTTCATCACTTGCGTTGAAGGTAATGGCAGTGTCGCTCCATGGATTTATTGTTGCAACTTGATAGACTTCGGCGAGGCTGCGGAGTGTTCTTTTTCGCCCATTGTTTGATGCGAAAGTCTCGAAGACTGTGAGAACGGTACTGGTGTCCTTGGGCTGGCTTTCAGCGGCCTCCAGAATTAAGAGGTCCTCGCCGATTTTGGCCACCTGCCGGAGTATCCAACATGCTCTAAGTCTGTGAGTTGGTGTGGCGTCCTCTGTACTGTGAATTCTACAGGGTCCATCAAGCCATCTTTCTAGTACGGTTCCATGCCCTGTAGGGGTTTTTGGCTTTTTGGAGTTTATCCCGGGTGTCCTATGATGATGCACCCTCTTAGTTCGGACGGGATTACTATTCAAGGCCGAATTATCCCAAAATTTTATTTCGGTTTTCCAGACGCTTTCCATCGCACAGTATTTTTGTACTATGGACGCCAAGTAAGCGAAGCGTGTAATATCGCGACAACTTACGGTGTTAAGGATTCCCTCGTCCGTGCAATTACTGCAGAAAATTGAGATTGCATCTCCCTCGCGGCAATCCTTTATCCTGTTCATAACCAGGAGGAATCTGGCCCAGTAATGATGTACTGTTTCCTCAGGCCTCTGCCTGATTTGGGAGAGATCGCTTATGTTTGGGTGGGCGGGTGTCGTTGAATCTGAAACCTCACCCAATCCAAGATTCAGAGGCCGAAGAGTTTCCGAACTCTAAAGTTCGGATTCTTGGATGTTGTCCAACGAATCTATCCCGTTGCCTGATCCTAAGCTCAGGTCTTGAGTTACATCCTCCTCTCCGCGGGTATCCGGCTTGGAGGGGTCGGGAATTCGGACGTAGCTAGTCCTTAAAATAGATGAAGGGTCGCCGCACTGCGCCTCTACCACGGCAACGTGGTGGGTGACTTGGGGAGAGTTAATTTCTCTTAGATCGGGTTTAAGCCCAACCTGGTCGTAATCCGTAGCGACCCCCAGGGCGGCGATGCGATCCAAGAGCTCGTTTACGGAAGAGAGCTCCATTGGATCTAGTTGCTCGACGAGCTCCGAGCTGACGTGTAGGTTGCTTTTGATGACCCGAGAGGTCACCGTCGGTGCAACAGCCGAACAGGCGGTCATGAGGAAACCACCTAGCCGGAGGATTTGGCCAACAGCCAAGGCTCCCTTAGCAACGGCGCTGTCTTTAAAGACGGGAGAAGGCATCCTTCCTGATTGTGACGGCACAGAGGAACTCTCAATGAAAGCACCAATGTCGGTGTCAAAACCGGCGGATCTCGGGTAGGGGGTCCCGAACTGTGCGTCAAGGCCGGATGGTAACAGGAGACAAGGGACACGATGTTTTTTACCCAGGTTCGGGCCCTCTCGATGGAGGTAATACCCTACTCCTGCTTGATTAATATTGATGATATGGGTAGTACAAGAGTAGATCTACCACGAGATCAAGGAGGCTAAACCCTAGAAGCTAGCCTATGGTATGATTGTTGTGTATGGAGTTGATTGCCTACGGACTACAACCCTCCGGTTTATATAGACACCGGATAGGGTTAGGGTTACATAGAGTCGGTTACAAGGGTAGGAGATCTGGAATATCCGCATCGCCAAGCTTGCCTTCCACGCCAAGGAAAGTCCCATCCGGACACGGGACGAAGTCTTCAATCTTGTATCTTCATAGTCCTGGAGTCCGGCTGAAGGTATAGTCTGGCTACCCGAACACCCCCTAATCCAGGACTCCCTCAACCCCCCTCCACCATAATCCACCTCGGTCATATCGTCGTAGTGCTTAGGCCAAGCCCTGCGCCGGTAGCTTCATCATCATCGTCATCACGCCGTTGTGCTGATGAAGCTCTCCCTCGATACTCTACTGGATCATGAGTTCGTGGGACGTCACTGAGCTGAACGTGTGCAGATCGCGGAGGTGCCATATATTCGGTACTAGGATCTGTCGATCGTGAAGACGTACGACTACATCAACCGCATTGTCATAACGCTTCTGCTTTCGGTCTATGAGGGTACTGAAGGAAATATGCCCTAGAGGCAATAATAAAGTTATTATTTATTTCCTTATTTCATGATAAATGTTTATTGTTCATGCTAGAATTGTATTAACCGGAAACAATACATGTGTGAATACATAGACAAACAGAGTGTCACTAGTACGCCTCTACTTGACTAGCTCGTTGATCAAAGATGGTTATGTTTCCTAACCATAGACATGAGTTGTCATTTGATAAATGGGATCACATCATTAGGAGAATGATGTGATTGACTTGACCTATTCTGTTAGCTTAGCACTTGATCATTTTAGTTTACTGATATTGCTTTCTTCATGACTTATACATGTTCCTATGACTATGAGATTATGCAACTCCCGATTTACCGGAGGAACACTTTGTGTGCTACCAAACATCACAACGTAACTGGGTGATTATAAAGATGCTCTACAGGTGTCTCCAATGGTACTTGTTGAGTTGGCATAGATCGAGATTAGGATTTGTCACTCCGATTGTCGGAGAGGTATCTCTGGGCCCTCCCGGTAATGCACATCACTATAAGCCTTGCAAGCAATGTGACTAATGAGTTAGTTACGGGAGGATGCATTACGGAATGAGTAAAGAGACTTGCTGGTAACGAGATTGAACTAGGTATTGAGATACCGACGATCGAATCTCGGGCAAGTAACATACCAATGACAAAGGGAACAACATATGTTGTTATGCGGTTTGACCGATAAAGATCTTCGTAGAATATGTAGGAACCAATATGAGCATCCAGGTTCCGCTATTGGTTATTGACCGGAGACATGTCTCGGTCATGTCTACATAGTTCTCGAACCCGTAGGGTCCACATGCTTAAAGTTTTGTGACAATCGATATTATGAGTTTATGTGATTTGATGTACCGAAGGTAGTTCGGAGTACCGTATGTGATCACGGACATGACGAGGAGTCTCAAAATGGTCGAGACATAAAGATTAATATATTGCATGACTATATTCGGATACCGGAAGTGTTCCGGGTGATTTCGGAGAAAACCGGAGTGCTGGAGGGTTACCGGAACCCCCCGAGAGAAGTAATGGGCTACATGGGCCTTAGTGGAGAGAGAGAGGGCCGGCCAGGGCAGGCCGTGCACCCCCTCCCCCTCTGGTCTGAATTGGACTATGGAAGGAGGGGGGCGCCCCCCTTTCCTTCTCCCTCTCCTCCTTCCTTTCCCCCTCCTAGTAGGAGTAGGAAAGGGGAGTCCTACTCCTACTAGGAGGAGGACTCCTCCTCCTGGCGCGCCCTGCAAAGGGCCGGCCGGCCTCCCCATTTGCTCCTTTATATACAGGGGCAGGGGGGCACCCTAGGACACACAAGTTGATCATTGATCTTTCTTAGCCGTGTGCGGTGCCCCCCTCCACCATAATCCACCACGGTCATATCGTAGTGGTTCTTAGGCGAAGCCCTGCATCGGTAGCTTCATCAACACCGTCACCACGCTGCCATGCTGACGAAGCTCTTCCCCGAAGTTCTACTTGATCGTGAGCTCGTGGGACGTCACCGAGCTGAACATGTGCTGAACGCGGAGGTGTCGTACGTTCGGTACTGAGGATCGGTCGATCATGAAGACGTACGACTACATCAACCGCGTTGTCATAACGCTTCCGCTTACGGTCTACGAGGGTATGTAGACAACACTCTCCCCTCTCGTTGCTATGCATCAACATGATCTTGCGTGTGCGTAGGATTTTTTGAAATTACTACGTTCCCCAACAGGTACATGGACAACACTCTCCCCTCTCGTTGCTATGCATCACCATGATCTTGCGTGTGCGTAGGAAATTTTGAAATTACTACGTTTCCCAACACCCCCCATCCTGGCGCGCCCAAGTGGGTTGTCCCCACCTGGTGGCCCCGCAGACCCTGAAACCGATGCTATAAAATCCTATTTTTCCAGAAAAAAATCAGGGAGAAAGAATTATCACGATCTACGAGACAGAGCCGCCGTCACCTCCTGTTCTTCATCGGGAGGCCAGATCTGGAGTCTGCTTGGGGCTCCAGAGAGGGGGATCTTCGTTCTTCGTCATCACCAACCCTTCTCCATCGCTAATTCCATGATGCTCCCCACCGGGAGTGAGTAATTCCTTTGTAGGCTCGCTGGTCGGTGAGGAGTTGGATGAGATTCATCATGTAATCTAGTTAGTTTTGTTAGGGCTTGATCCCTAGTATCCACCATGTTCTAAGATTGATGTTGCTATGACTTTGCCATGCTTAATGCTTGTCACTTTGGGCCCGGGTGCCATGATTTCATATCTGAACCGTTTATGTTATCACCATTATATCCATGTTCTAGATCTGATCTTGCAAGTTATAGTCACCTATTACGTGTTATGATCTGGCAACCCCGGAGTGACAATAGTTGGGAGCACTCTCGGCGATGGCCGTAGTTTGAGGAGTTCATGTATTCACCATGTGTTAATGCTTTGTTCCGGTTCTCTATTAAAAGGAGGCCTTAATATCCATTAGTTTCCAATAGGACACCGCTGCCACGGGAGGGTAGGACAAAAGATGTCATGCAAGTTCTTTCCATAAGCATGTATAACTATTTACGGCATACATGTCTACATTATATTGATGAACTGGAGCTAGTGTCGTAACACCCTAGGTTATAACTGTCTCATGATGAATATCATCCAACAACTCATCGATCCAATGCCTATGAATTTATCCTATATTGTTCTCGCTAAGTTACTACTGCTATCATTACTGTTACACTTGTTACAAAACTATTGCTATCACTGTTACCGTTACCATTGCTACTGCTACTATTTTCAAAGCTATCATATTACTTTGCTACTGATCACGTTGCTGCAGATAATTAATCTTCAGGTGTGGCTGAATTGACAACTCAGCTGCTAATACCTTCAAATATTCTTTGGCTCCCCTTGTGTCGAATCTATAAATTTGGGTTGAATACTCTACCCTCGAAAACTGTTGCGATCCTCTATACTTGTGGGTTATCAAGACCTTTTTTCTGGCACCGTTGCCGGGGAGCATGGTTATATTTGTTGAGTCACTTGGGATTATTATCAATTTATCACTATGAAGAATCTGAAGGATTCTAAGACTAAGATTTTTGATAAAAGTGGGCTTGGAGAGGTCATGACTTTATTTGATGATAACCCCACTATATTGGAAGAGTGTCAACTTTGCATGCATGTGGATCATGAAGAGAATATTTTATCTGATAGTTATATTGTTGAATTTGATTATGATCCTACATGTAATTATTATGAGAGAGGAAAATATGGTTGTAGAAATTTTCATGTTACTAAATTACCTCTCTTCATGTTGAGATTGCTATTGTTTCTTTCTTCTTCCTTGCATATGCTAGTTTTTGCTTGTCTTAATAGTTTGTTTTCTTATAAAATTCCTATGCATAGGAAGTATGTTAGACTTAAATGTGTTTTCATATGTTTCTTGATGCTCTCTTTGTGTGTCAATTCTTATCTTTCGTGTGAGTATCATTGAAATCTTATGCCTAGCTAGGGGCGTAAAACGATAGCGCTTGTTGGGAGGCAACCCAATGAATAAAATTTATTTTTTATTTTTGCTTTCTGTTCTTGAGTGTTTGCACAATTATGCTACTGTTATGATTGTGTTTTTATGTTTTAATTAGTGTTTATGCCAAGTAAAGCCTTTAGGATCTTCTTGGGTGATAGTTGTTTGATCTTGCTGAAAAAAATAGAAATTTTTGCGCTCGCGAAAATAATTCTCGCTTTAAATCAGAGAGCGATAAAATACCCATTCCTCTTGAAGTAGATCACTATACAAATTTCTCAGGTCGTCCTATTCTTTTAGAATTTTTGGAGTTACAGAAGTATTCGAAATAGTCAGATTGCTATAGATTGTTCTGTTTTGACAGATTCTGTTTTCTTTGCGTTGTGTGCTTGTTTTGATGGCTCTATGGTTTTCTTTGATGAGTTTTTCCATAGAAAAAGTTGGAATACAGTTGATATAATGCAAGAACAAAATATGAATTGGTTTGATATTATAGTAGTGATTTATTTTCTTATACTAACGGATCTCACGAAGGTTTTGTTGAGTTTTGTGTGATTAAAGTTTTCAAGTTTTGGGTTATCTTACGATGGATGAAGGAATAAGGAGTAGAAGAGCCTAAGCTTGGGGATGCTCCGTCATCCCAAGCTATTATCCAAGAATGAGCAACCAACTAAGCTTGCATGCCTGCAGGTCGACTCTAGAGGATCCCCGGGTACCGAGCTCGAATTCGCCCTATAGTGAGTCGTATTACAATTCACTGGCCGTCGTTTTACAACGTCGTGACTGGTATGAGTCTTTGCTTGTTTTATTTTGAGTTTTAAGTCTTGATTCCTTGCTAGACACACGTATTTGAGAGAGCCAAAATTATGTCATGACTTGTTAGAATTGCTCTCTTTGCTTCACTTAAAATTTTATGAGCTATGGACTTGCTCTAGTGCTTCACTTATATATTTTTGAGCACGGTGTGCTTTAGTATTTTTGAAGAAATGCTCTCTTGCTTCACTTAAATTTATTAGAGAGTTAGTAAAATTTTCAAGAAATTTTCTCTTGCTTCACTTAAATTAATTTGAGAGAAAGGAAGAAATATTATGCTCATGATCTTCACTTAAATTTGTTTGAGCTTATGAAAAGCAACATATGAAAATTAGTCCCAAAGTGATAGATATCCAAGAAGGATATAATAAAAACTTTCATTAAGATCATTGGACAAAATAAACTTGATTCTTAGTAATAGTTTTGAGGTATGATGATATGATATGTGAGTTATGTTGATGAGTAATTATGCTTTAGTAAGAATATTGGTGTTAAGGTTTGTGATTCCCTATGCAAGCATGAAAGTCAATAGTCATGCAATGAAATTATATCCTACTTCTGGTGGATTATTCGGTGTTAATTATGCTTAATGCTTGCTTATGAGATTATCCGTTTCTTGGTTGGTTACTTCTCAATCTTTTGCTAGCCTTCATTTTGCACTAAGTATGATCTCTACTTGTGCATCCAAAATCCTTTAAACCATTTTGCCACATGAGTCCACTATATCTACCTATATGCGGTATTATTTTGCCGTCCTAAGCAAATTTGCATGTGCCATCTCTAATTTTCAAAATAAACTTCTCTTTTGTGTGTTTGTTTCGCTTGCGGAGCGGTGAGGGGTGGCCAATATTTTCCATGCTAGATGTGTTATTCTCACGATGAGTGTTTATTCACTTGTCATTGCACGAGAGTAAGGCAAAGGTATTAGGGATGCCCAGTCCCGAAATGAAAAAATGAATTTACTTTATGTTGTCAAATAATAAATTCCTCGAAAAGTGTTGGTATGGAAGGCACCCTTGGATACGGTTAGCCATGGAAAGTGAAAGTATGGTGGAAAAAGGAATAAACTTTATTTTCTGTTTGGGAACCGCCTATGATATATCTAGCATGGAAAGTGTTGGGAACTCTAAGTCGTTTTCTTTGGTGGGATGGATACACCTCCCAAAATGTTTTTATCTCTAGGTTTTTCGCTTTGAGCTCTAGCACCTCTACAAATCCCTACTTCCCTCTGTGAAGGGCCTTTCTCTTACTTTATGCAATTTTTATTTTGAATTTGAGTCTCCATCTTCTCTTATAAAAGCACCAACTAGGAGGCAGTATGATCGTACTTGAGTATTGTGTGTAGCTAATATGCGAGTGTGTTTCATGAATGGATCAATGGTTGAGCATGATGGGCTAGGGATAACTTATTTTAGCGTTGATATTTTGGAAGACATGGTTGGTTGTTGATATGCTTGAGTATTTAAATTATCATGTCAAAACTAGACTATTGCTTTGAACAATATAAAAGTCCAAATGTCCATGTTATAAAGAAACAATATGATATGACATATTAGGCAGCATTCCACATCAAAAATTCTGTTTTATCACTTCCCTACTCGAGGACGAGTAGGAGTTAAGCTTGGGGATGCTGATACGTCTCCAATGTATCTATAATTTTTTATTGTTCCATGCTGTTATATTATCAATCTTGGATGTTTTATAATCATTTTATAGTCATTTTATATCATTTTTGGTACTAACCTATTGACATAGTGCCAAGTGACAGTTGTTGTTTTCTGCATGTTTTTTACATCACAGGAAATCAATATTAAACAGAGTCCAAACGCAACGAAACTTTACGAAGATTTTTTTGGACCAGTAGGAACATAATGGGCCCTGGCAGCGCCTGGGGGTGCTCCGAGGAGAGCACAACCCACCAGGGCGTGCCAGGAGGCCCACGCGCGCCCTGGTGGGTTGTGCCCACCTCGGGTGCCCCCCGGACCGCCTCTTTGCTCTGTAAATGCCCCAATATTCCCAAACCCTAGGGGAGTCGACAAAATATTGATCCAGCCGTCGTAGAGTCTAGAACCACCGGATCCAATCTGGACCATCTCGGATGGGGTTCACCACCTCCATTGGTGCCTCTCCGATGATGCGTGAGTAGTTCTTTGTAGACCTTCGGGTCCGTAGTTAGTAGCTAGATGGCTTCCTCTCTCTCTCTCTTGATTCTCAATACAATGGTCTCTTGGAGATCCATATTATGTAACTCTTTTGCGGTGTGTTTGTTGGGATCGATGAACTTTGAGTTTATGATCAGATCTATCTTTTTATATCCATGAAAGTATTTGAGTTTCTTTGATCTCTTTTATGCATGATTGCTTATAGCCTCATATTTCTTCTCCGGTATTTGGGTTTTGTTTGGCCAACTTGATCTATTTATCTTGCAATGGGAAGAGGTGCTTTGTAGTGGGTTCGATCTTACGATGCTTGATCCTAGTGACAGAAGGGGAACCGACAAGTATGTATCGTTGCTACTAAGGATAAAACGATGGGGTCTATCTCTACATAGATAGATCTTGTCTACATCATGTCATCATTCTTATTGCATTGCTCCGTTTCTCCATGAACTTAATACACTAGACGCATGTTGGATAGCGGTCGATGTGTGGAGTAATAGTAGTAGATGCAGGCAGGAGTCGGTCTACTAATATTGGACGTGATGGCTATCGTCATGAGTATTTGAAGTTCTATCAATTTCCCAACAGTAATTTGTTCACCCACCGTTTGTTATTTTTCTCGAGAGAACCACTAGTGAAACCTACGGCCCCCGGGTCTCTTTCTCATATATTTGCCTTTGCGATCTACTTTTCATTTGCATTTATTTTCAGATCTATTAAACCAAAAATACAAAAATACCTTGCTGCAATTTATTCTTATTTATTTTATTTGGCGTTCGATCTATCAATCTACTACAATTTTATCTCACGTTCGTTTGCCTATCTTGAGGCGCCGTACCCGGAAGGGATTGACAACCCCTTTAACACGTCGGGTTGCGAGGACTTGTTATCTGTGTGCAGGGGTTGTTTACGTTGTGTTGCTTGGTTCTCCTACTGGTTCGATAACCTTGGTTTCATATCTGAGGGAAATACCTACCGTCGATGTGCTGCATCATCCCTTCCTCTTTGGGGAAATACCGACGTAGCTTCAAGCGACATCAACCCACAAGGGTGGCACGTGCCCCCCCAAGGGAGGAGTCCAAATTGGACTAGGGGAGGGGGCGCGGCCCCCCTTTCCTTCTCCTTCTCACTCTCCTTCCCCCTTTCCCCCTTCGATAAAAGGAAGGGGGCCGAATTGGACTAGGAGCCCAAGTGGGACTCCTCCCACTTGGGGCGCCCCTAGGTCGGCCTCCTCCCCTCTCCCTCCTTTATATACGGGGGCGGGGGGCGCCTCCAACACACAACAATTGTTCCTAGCCGTGTGTGGCGCCCCCTCCACCGTTTACTCCTCCGGTCATATTGTCGTAGTGCTTAGGCGAAGCCCTGCGCGGATCACTTCACCATCATCGTCACCATGCCGTCGTGCTGACGAAACTCTCCCTCGACACTTTACTGGATCAAGAGTTCGAGGGACGTCATTGAGTCGAACGTGTGCAGAACTCGGAGGTGCCGTACATTCGGTACTTGATTGGTTGAATCGAGAAGACGTTCGACTACACCAACCGCGTTAAACTAACGCTTACGCTTTCGGTCTACGAGGGTACGTGGACACACTCTCCCCCTCTCGTTGCCATGCATCTCCTAGATAGATCTTGCATGATCGCAGGATTTTTTTTAAAATTACATGCTACGTTCTCCAACACATGGTACTGGCCTTCAACCTCTGATGCGTCTCCAATGTATCTATAATTTATGAAGTATTCATGCCATGTTTACAAAAAATTTATATGATTTTGGTATAATTTGAATGGAACTAACCTGGACTGGCGCTGTTTTCAGCAGAACTATCATGGTGTTGTTTTTTGTGCAGAAATAAAAGTTCTCCAAATGCAACGAAACTTTTTGATGATATTTTTGTAATAAAAGAGACACTAGAAGCTTCGTGGGAGGACCAGAAAGTGAAGGAGGTGAGCACAACCCACCAGGGTGCGCCTGGGCCCTTGCACGTATGCAGGTGGGTTATGCTCGCCTCGAGGCCCATCTTCGCGTGAAACCAACGCCCAAAAATCCTATAAATACAGAAACCCCTAGAAATAACCCTAGATCAGGAGTCCTGCCGCCGCAAGCCTCTGTAGCCACGAAAAACCAATCTAGGCCCTGTTCCGGCACCCTACCGGAGGGGGAAATCATCATCGGTGGCCATCTTCATCACCCTGGCTCCCACCATGATGAGGAAGGAGTAGTCCACCCTCGGAGCTGAGGGTTTGCACTAGTAGTTATGTGTTTGATCTCTCTCCCTATCTCTCGTGTTCTTGATTTGGCACGATCTGGATGTATCGCGAGCTTTGTTAATATAGTTTGATCATATGGTGTTTCCCCTCCCTATCTTGTTGTGATGAACTGAGTTTTCCCTTTGAGGTTTCATTTTTACCGGATTGAGTACTTTTATGGATTTGAGAGCACTTGATGTATGTCTTGCTATGAATACCCGTAGTGACGATGGGGTATCATATTGATTTACTTGATGTGTGTTTTGGCACTCAACTCACGGATTCCCGAGGTGACATTGGGGTAATCTATGCATAGGGGTTGTTGCACATTCTCGTCTTTGTTTCTCCGGTAGAAATCTTGGGGCACTCTTTGAGGTTCTTTGTGTTGGATTGAATATTATGAATCTGAAATTGTTTGATGCGTATCGTATAATTAACTCATGGATACTTGTGATGACATTGGAGTATCTAGGTGACATTAGAGTTGGTTGATGGTATCATATGGTATTATTTTAGTACGAACTCTTAGATAGATTGATCGGAAACGATAACTTGGTGTTATTTTAGTACAAACTCTTGGATAGATTGATCGGAAAGGATAACTTTGAGGTGGTTTCATACCC
This sequence comes from Triticum urartu, assembly GCF_003073215.2. NCBI lineage: Eukaryota > Viridiplantae > Streptophyta > Magnoliopsida > Poales > Poaceae > Triticum > Triticum urartu. The sequence continues at coordinate 533,252,335 of NC_053022.1, forward strand.
TACAAACAATTTCTTCTTATACTCTCCGGTAGATAAGAACTTTGGAGTGATTCTTCGTTGCACATTGAGGGATGGTTATGTGATCCAATTATATTAGTATTGTTGGCACTAGTGAAAGTACTGACTCTAGGCATCATTTTCAAGCATGGCAATACCGTTTGTGCTCACTTAATATCTACTATCTATATTACACTTGTATCACCATCTCTTCGCCGAACTAGTGCACATATACAATTTACCAGTGTATTTGGTGTGTTGGGGACACAAGAGACTTTTTATTATTTGGTTGCAGGGTTGTTTGAGAGAGACCATCTTCATCCTACGCCTCCCACGGATTGATAAACCTTAGGTCATCCACTTGAGAGAAAATTGCTACTATCCTACAAAACTCTACGCTTGGAGGCCCAACACGAGTCTACAAGAATAAAGTTGTGTAGTAGACATCACCCTCCTTCAACGCTTGTCTTCAAGGACCTATGAGCTACTTGGTACATGCGTCCGGGAGATGGACTTGGACGTGGCAATGGACGCGGAAACCAAGGACGCAATGGTTGCCGAGGGCCCGAGAGAGGCTTGTGGACTAGGCAACAATGCGGTGGAGATCATCTGAACCATTTTGAGGAGAGTGATAGTGATGTAAACATGGAGGTGGCCGACCCAAACAGAAAACGTGGTGCTTTGGAGGTGCTAAAAACCCCAGCTTCGGGTGCACCTCTGGGATCAGTAGCCTTCTTGCGAGCAATATATCAAGATGTGCAAATCTCTAGCCCCCATCAGTACCTCCAAGTCTCTCTAAACTTGATCCTAAGAGGGCTAGGAAGGGAGAAAATGAAGTATCATCCAACAGCTCAACTATGGCGATTAAGAACACTCTAGGGAAAAAATGCATCAATGGCGGGCTCCGGCGAGAGTACCAGTGAGCACAATGAGTATCATATGTTGGAATTGTCGCGGTGCTGGCAACACCGTGACAATTCGAGAGCTTCGTGACATGACGAGGCAATTTGCCCCCCTTTTACTATGCATAGTTGAAACCCAAATCTCCAAAACTAGGGTTGAAACTTGTCCGGCACTTTAGGGTTTGATAATTCCTATGTTGTTAGTAGTAATGGAAGGAGTGAAGGTCTAGGTCATTTTTGGAATAATTCAATGAAGCTTGATGTTTTTGGTTATTCGGAGTATCACATTGATGCAAAAGTTTCTACTCAAACCAGTGACGAGTGGAGACTAACATGTGTTTACAGTGAAGCTCAAACGGGTGAGAGATATAAAACTTGGTACTTAATGGGATCTCTGGCCGGGTCTAGCAACCTCCCTTGGCCATGCTTTGCATACTTCAACGAGATCTTCTGGACGGATGAGTATGTGGGAATTGCGAGAAGAAGCCTGTCACAAATTTTTGATTTCAGAGATGTCGGTTATGTTTGTGGACTGATGGACATTGGATACACAGGGAAACCATGGACTTTTGAGAAGAAAATCACTGGTAGAACATATACGAGAGTGCGTCTGGACCGAGCTCTGGCCACGAATTATTGGTGTACACTTTTTCCAGAGGCAATAATGTACCATGAGACGACATCTACATCAGATCATGATCTTCTTGTGCTTTCACATGGTCCATGTGTTTCAACTCCTTATGTTTTGTTATGAGCAAATGTGGGAGTCCCATGAAGCGCTCAAGGCCAAGATCGAGCAGCATTGATAAGGACAATGCACCACTTCTGTTGCTGAGCCAAAGGAGAAACCTGGTTCCTTTTCATACTCTTTGGGCAAGTGTAACAAAACCACCTTTGGCAATGAGCAATCATAAATAAGGAAGCTCAAGCTTGAGCTAGAAAAAATCCGAAGCAACCCAGCTAGGAATGGACCTTCGCACATTGAAATTAAGATCAATGACAGGCTGATTGAGTATTATCACCGTGAGGAGATAATGTCGAGGCAGCGTGCCCGTATAGAGTGGTTGACAGTCAGCAATAAAAACACAAAAATAATTAATCGACGAGCTAGTATGCGCAGGAGGAAGAATATGGTAAAGAAACTCAATCGGGCCGGTCGCACTACCATGTCGGATCCTGTGTGGATGGAAGTTATGGCTACAATTTTTTATAAAGATTTGTTCACTTCGGAGGGCACCTCGAATAAGCAGCAAGTGATTGATACAGTACCGAGGAAGGTGACCATAGAAACGAATATGAATCTTACTGATGAATACACACCAGATGAGGTGAAGGAGGCCTTTTTTCAGATCACACCAATGAAGGCTCCGGGGTCAGATGGGTATCCTGCCCCAATTTTTTCCAAAGACATTGGGAGGTATGTGATACTGAGGTAACAACAATTTTCCTAAAAATCCTTCGACATGAGGAAAGCCCAAAAGATCTAAATGATACTATCCTAGTACTCATACCAAAAGTGAAAGACCCATGTTATCACAATCCGTCCAATCAGTGTGTGTAATATGATCTATAAAATTGCTTCAAAGGTTGTTGCTAATCGCCTCAAACAGGTCCTTCTAGAGATCATATAAGAGGAGCAGTTCGCTTTTGTTGCTGGTCGTATGATCACTGACAATATTATTTCAGCATATGAGTGGCTCTAGTTCATGAAGAGGAACACAGAAAAAAAAGAAAAGATTATGTGCTTTAAGGCTGGACATGATGAAAGCTTATGACCGTTTGGAATGGAATTATTTGCAATCCATAATGACCAAGTTGAGTTTCCACCATCTTGGATATCTACTACGATGAGTCTTTTCATATCACTGAAGTTTTTGTGTTATTCGATGGAAAGAAATTGGAGCAATTCAGTCCTACTAGAGGTATTCAACAAGGTGATCCTATTTCCCCCTATATATATTCTTGTTGCCAGCAAAGGGCCGTTCGTGCTTTTTAAAAAACCAAGTTCAGTCATCAGACGTCAGTCACATTAAAGTGGCAGAGTCGGCACTATCGGTGAATCACTTGCTTTTTGCGGATGACAGCCCGTTGTTCGTCAAGGCTAGTGTAGAAGGGGCGAGAAAGGTTTCTTCTTTGTTGGATGTCTATTGTCAGGCTACTGGTGAGAGAGTAAATCACTTCAAATCTTTGATTTTCTTTAGCAAAGGGTACCCACAAAATATAAAAGACGATGTCAAAAATATTCTCAATGTGGCAAACGAACTTTACGAGAGAAGTACTTGGGAATGCCCATGGATGTTGGGCGATCAAAAAATGGTGCTTTCAAGTTCTTAAAGGAACGTGTTTAGAACAAAGTGAGGGGATGGATAGAAAAAATCTTGTCGGCTAGAGGGAAAGATGTCCTCATTAAATCCGCCGTCCAAGCTATTCCAATATACTCCATGGGATGTTTCAAGCTCCCTAGAGGGCTATGTTTGCATATCAACTCTCTCATTCGGAAAATTTGGTGGGGTAGCAAAGATGGCCACAGGAAACTGTCGCGGATTTCTTGGGATGTTATGACAAGACCCAATGCTCAACTTGGTAGCAACCATTCGCAGATTTGGCGGGCTATAATTAAAGGCAAGGATGTGCTATCACATGGTCTAACCCGAAGGGTTGGCGATGGTAAAGTAATCAGTATTTGGGAGCACAATTGGCCACCGAGGGCCTCATCTATGAGACCCTATGTATGCTTGACACATGATAGACTGAATCTTGTTTCAGAATTGATAGATGAGACGCCGCCGCCTTTGAACAGGGCCTCTAGGCATGACCTCGACATTGTAACACACGCGCGCGCACACACACACATGTTTTCCATTTTCATTCTAAAATGTAAAAAGGGTAAACCTTTTCGTCACGTTAAAAGTTTTCAAATCTCACATGACAACATGTGTCACAATCCAGGCACGAGCAAGTTGGCGAGACGCGGTTTCCACTCTCGACAAGCAACTATGACTGCGACAACCGTCCCCGACACACACCTCCGTTACATAGATAGATAGATAAATAGATAGATAGATAGATATACGGGTCAGCATACCTGCCATCTTGCCCGCCGCACACCACAAATATCTGAAAACCCAAAGAAATTCAGCCAAGTTGTGAGAAGAACGAGTGACTCCGAGGAGAGGAAGAGGTGCTAGTGCTCACGGCAGCTGACAGTGCTCACCATCACCTGTCACGCTCCAAAGATAGACAGAGAGCACGCCAGCTCTACTCCTGCGGATAGAGCACGCCGCCATGCGATGCGCCCCGGACACGCAACGCAACGGCAAGGCTGCTGCGTGGGAGGGAAGCCCATCCCGATCGAATACCCGTCGCGCTCATCATCATCGCCCCGCCGCCAGGCCCAACAAAACGGGGGAGCTCGACCCGACCCGCCTCGCACCCAGCGACCCACCGAGCCGAACCACCCGACTACCCGAGCGACCGAAGCGAAACAGACTCGCCGATACATCCATCACGCGCAGCAAGCGAAGCGTAGCGCCGAGCCGGGACGCGAATGAGCGAGGGGGCCGCGGCGGCGGCGGCGGCGGCGGAGGATGGGGCGGCGAGGGCGGGGCGGGCGTGGGCGTTCAGGCGGGATCTGGCGGCGGGGGCGCTGATGGGGGGCGCGGTGCACACCGTGGTGGCCCCCATCGAGCGGGTCAAGCTGCTGCTGCAGACGCAGGACGGCAACGCCGCGCTGCTCGGGAGGTCGCGCCGCTTCCGGGGCTTCGCCGACTGCGTCGCCCGCACCGTGCGGGACGAGGGCGTGCTCTCGCTCTGGCGCGGCAACGGCACCGCCGTCATCCGCTACTACCCCTCCGTCGCCCTCAACTTCTCCCTCAAGGTTCACAACCCCCTTCCCCTCCTCCTCCTTACTCGACCCGTTGATGATCAGTAGCAGTTGCATTTCATTGAGCCGCCGCGCGTCGTTTCCGGTGCTGCTGCTGGTTGATTAGACGCGATCTCGTCAGTGTTTAGCGAGATGCTGGCGCAGCGGATTTGGGGATCGTTGCTCCATTCTTCGCTTGACCGATTCGCTTGCTGTGCTTAGAATGATTTGTGACGCGAACGGAGATTGGAGGTCCGGCCATGTCGTTCGTTGCGTGCTTGGTAGGGAGCATCCAGAGCCATTCGTCTCCATGCCCCACAGTGCCGTGCGGCGAGGTGAATTCTCAGGGATGGAGAGATTAGATTCGGGTTGACATGTCTTTACTGACAACAGATAAGATTTAGTAAGATATTTGGTGGGCTTTCGCTCTCCACGGATGAATGTCTGCCTCCCGGAATGGCAAAGAATCAAAGAATAAAGTGCTCTGCTGCTCGTGACCCTTGTCTCCAAAAGCACCAGAGATCAGTGATATATAAACACTAGAGAATGGTATTATTGGTGCATATATTCTTGTGCCTTTCTAGGCTAGTTGTACAATTCCATTTACAGTGTGGCTGGTTAAGATCTATTTGGTCAAGTATTATGTTGAGAAAGTAGGTAGGAATGACGCACTGGAACTATACCGTTATAAGTGATGTCTCGTAAGCCAACATCTAGCGAAAATCTGGCTACATCAACTATACTACCAACTACTTTTTGCATGCCATATGAAGATACCATATGACATCATCGATATGTTATTAGTACTAGTGGATTACAAGGGCCTAGTGCAGGATAAAATTATGGAATGTCTTTCTCGCAAAACGGCAAAGAGTTATCATGAAAGATAGCAGATGCCATCAATGCATAACGGATTGACAGAAACAGATATTCAAGCAGATATTTGACTTGCCATTTGGCACCTTTGGTTTTGAAAGGTAACAAAACGACAATTCTCTGTGATGAAAAGTTATGTCGTCGGATATGCAGTGTGTACTGACCTCCTAAGCTCGTTTTCAGTTTAACATACGGAATACCAGTAGATCTTGCCTCAACATGAACGGAGAGTGATTTTGTGATGCAGCAATAACTAGTAAGGATAATCTACAACTTATCGTTCAAAAGTAGCAGAAGTTGTACAAAGTGCACAGTTAGGACACTAGATGATATATCATACTGAGTCAACCATTAACTGAAAAGTCCCTTGTTTTATGCTCTTGCTAATCTTCTTTAGGTTGAATTTCTCATTGGTATCAAGCAAGTGGCCTATTGCCTGTCCTTTTGAATTACTTTTTAAAACAATGACGTCAAATAAGTTTATAAGCATGTATCTGCAATTTCCTTATAATTTATGAGTAAGATGAAATTTTAGTGTCAAGCATGTTTGCTATACTTCAGTTAGCGGTTTACCATGATGTCCCCTTTGTACTGCAGTAGTTCTGCTAACTTTCCTTCAACGTACCATGCTCATTTATTTGTTTCAATGATGAGAACATGGATTGTAGACACTAGGCCGGATATTAAATCTTGAATGTGTCGGGTTTTGGAGTTGCTCTCTTTTGTTTGTGTTAATGAGATGGCATGAAAATAACCACAATACTGCCCATTGACCCATTGGTGTTTTTTGTCATAGTAGAACTCAAGAACCAGACATATCAGGTAATTGTCACCAGCTACTGAAAGTGAAATATACATGTATGGACAATGTAGATATATTGGTGATGAGTGCGTGAAGATGGTCAATTGCTGGCCAAAATTATGCATTGGCCCAATGTTTCTATCCCAAGCTGGTCCATCTTACTTTCAATAGGGTACTACTTCACCTACTCGCTGCTGCGAACTTACTGTCACGGGGTTTCATGCATCTTTTGTTGGTGGGTAGTTAACCTCTGTCCGGATGTGCCAGCTTTCTTAATTTGATGGTCTTGTGTACTGATTTGGGAGGTAGGCAGTTGTGAGCTGAAGTTAATATCTTATATGTTTATCTTAGCACATGGTTATAGGGAAGCAAGAACTGCTCATCTTGGATCTTAATGCTGAAAGAAATTGTGTACAACTCGTAATGTCATAATAAATATAGCCAAGGATTCAGAGCAATTGTTTTTCGTTTTGTCCATTCTATTAATTATTTTGTCAATACAAACATGCTCTTTTTTTAATGTTGCAAGATTGGATGCATAGTTCATTAAGTATAGTGAAGGGAGTTATGTAAAGGGCCAAGCATGAAACCGCACCCAATCTAATACTGATGTGCAATTTTTTTTGATTGACTGTTAGCTATTTAAAATCATCTTATGGTTATGTTATGTCTATAATCCCTGATGGTTATTCTTGCAGGATCTGTACAGGAGCATACTGAAAGACGCGGGAACCTCAGCAGACAATAAGTTCGCATCAATTGCTCTCACCAACTTCATCGCTGGTGCCGCCGCCGGATGCACGACTCTGGTCATCATTTACCCACTCGACATAGCTCATACCCGCCTTGCAGCCGACATTGGCCAAACAGACGCCCGCCAGTTCAAGGGCATCCGGCACTTCATCCAAACCATCTACAAGAAGAACGGCATCCGCGGCATCTACAGAGGGCTACCCGCATCTCTCCACGGGATGGTCGTGCACCGGGGCCTATACTTTGGAGGCTTTGACACGGCAAAGGACACGCTGGTGCCGCTGGACTCCCCGCTGTGGCAGCGCTGGGTGGCGGCGCAGGCGGTCACCTCCACGGCGGGGCTCATCTCGTACCCGCTGGACACGGTGCGGCGAAGGATGATGATGCAGTCAGGGATGGAGGTGCAGATGTACAGCGGCACCCTCGACTGTTGGAGGAAGATCTACAAGGCGGAGGGGGTCAAGTCGTTCTACCGGGGCGCGCTGTCGAACATGTTCCGGAGCACCGGCGCGGCCGCCATACTCGTGCTGTACGACGAGGTGAAGAAGTTCATGAACGGGGGTAGGTTGTGATAGGTATAGAGAAAGTGTGTGGCTCTCCACAGATTTTGGGGTTCCGGCATGGAGATTAGACACGACCAAACGGGTACACGGAGGAGCAGCGGCGGCGGCGGCGGCGGCGGCTCGGATCAAGCGTTTTGTTTGTAGTAGTAGGCGAGTAGTGGTTTCCTGCTGTTCGCCACTAACCAACCAAGCAAGTACAACTAGTAGCAAGGGCTTCATGGTCTCAGAGATTGTGGCTGGCTGTTTGTTTTGATTTTCGTTCCGTCTCTCTCTCTCTCTCGTGTGTGATTCGAAGTTCCAATGGATTGACTGCCTCTCTGCCTGTGTGCTTTTCGCTGGTGTTGGAAGTTGGAACTAGACGGAAAGAGTGTTCAGTTAACACTGTTGGCCTTCCTATGAATATCTTGTACTACTACAAAATGGCAGGGCAGGGCAGGTGCAGGGCCTTTGTCATGCATTTAGCTCAAGGAGTTCATAATCAGGCGCGTGATTGTTGCTCCCCTCCGTTCCAAAATACTCCGTATTTTGTCATGGTTTTAGTTTAAATTTAAACTACTAAAACCATGGTTTTTGTTCTCATTTAAACTGCTAAAACCATGACAAGTAGTGTTTCGGAACGGAGGGCCCGGTAGAAAAATGGGTGTGCAAAAACGGTAGCTGGTCTATGATCCTCTCCTCCCTCTCCAAACCTCCAAACGAACATTCCTTACTGTACCTACCGTGCCATAGATATGCACAAAAAGAAAAGACAGGTGCTTTATGATGCAGAAAATGCAGCTGCAAGTGATCTCCAAAGTCCTCGCGGATTACTAACTTTTCCTGCCTTAATCAGTATCAGGATTAGCATACCACGCGTAGAGTCTCCGATTTTACTCTCCGCGATGTATAGTCAGTGTTCCTACTAAACAGTGAAACCAAAAGGTTTAATCACAGCAGACATCGATTTTGCCCTCCAAACTGGACAACGAGTGTTCCAGTTTTGAAACCAGTGAAACCAAAAGGCTTGATCAGGCCTTTCAACAAAAGTTTAGTTTCAGCAGCGACCCGAGAAATAGCCAAGGCAATGCAGATATGCATTTTGAAACAATGAATGTAGCGCGCACAAATACCTAGTATATCAAAATTTCCCGGCAAAACAAGTAGGACTACCAAACTGGCACCATCGATGATCACTCGCAGCAGCGGACAAAGTATTTCAACCCAATACAACAATTGAAATGCTACCAGTATATAATACCATGTCCCCGACAAAGAAACCCCCCACCGGTTCTTCCACAAAACCCAACTCAATCAATCCCCCACTGGCTCCTCGGAACCAAACTCAAAGACATAGCATCAAGCAGAACCAAACATTCTTCAGCCAAGAAAAATAGTCTTCGTCTGGGACGGATCTCACTGTTGCTTGCACTCTGCGGGCCGCTCCCCTGCCTGACCTTCCCCTGCAGGAACTCGCCCACCCTTCTGTTCAAATCAACAAAGGAAAAATGGCAAAATATGTGAATGGACTGAACTATTCAAACTATAACAGGAGCACAAAACAACTCTCAGAGGCTAACATACCTTCTTATCACCATCGTCATCGTCTTCATCTTCCTCGTCGTCCTCATCCTCATCTTCATCCTCCTCGTCATCTTCGTCGTCATCTTCATCATCATCCATGATGCCATCAAAGTCCTCATCTTGAGCGGCCTCTCCAGTAAACCATGAAACAGCATGTGGAATAATCTTGTCTCTGATGGTAGATCTGGGAAACAAGAATGGGCGGATATTTAGAACAGAGAACAAACATTGAAGCATAGAACTGCAGTACTGCATAGAACATCATATACATACCCGATATCATAATCTTGCTCCATCTGGTTCTGCAACTGCTCAGCCTATTGAAATGGGAGATATATCAAATCACGCTCACACATAATTTCAAACATTAGAGCATACATAAAAGAGTCTAACTTACTGTATCCTCATCAATTTCCTCATCATCATCAGGAACTTGAGGTGGACTGAAGAAATTAAAGAAGCTCTCGCAATTTTCGATTTTCGTGATAGGTTTAGTGTTCTTCGACCCCTTCTTTGGCTTCTTCTTTAGCACCTTTTGTGTCAAGCTCTTTCCAGGATACCATTCAATTTCAGTTCTGAAAAATACCAAAGCAGACACATTAGTGGAACAATCAATAATAATAAACACAACATGTGAGTTGAAATAATAATTACCCGATAGCCTTCTCTAGGATTGGTTCATCTTCATCAATCATGTGGTACGTTTTTGAAAGCACTTCATTCTTGAAGAATGGATTAGTATTGAAGTGGAACTCAAGCTTGAAACCCTTTGGCTCAGTAATTCTGTACCACTTGATATCCTTGAGGTACTTGAGAGCTTCCTCATCCCTCTCTTGAATCTGGATATGAGTAAACCATAATAAATAAGATTCCAAACAATAGAATTGGAAGTGCAAATGGATCTAAAGACAAGTTGGATCAAAAAGGTGCAATGTCCCACCTCCTCAGCAAGGATTTCATGGTTCTTCATTGCATTCAACCAGAAATCTGGCACACCCTTTTCCTCTGCAGGGAAGCATCATATACAAGGTTAAAGACAGCTAGAGACTATATTCCTTTTATCCTATATATGATCTCCATCCAGCATAGAAAATTACTCAAAAGATCTTAGCACAGGTCAACATATGTTTACCTTCCTCATCTGGAGCAGCTTCACCTGAATCTTTGGTTACGCCTTCTGCCTCAACCACACCATTGACAACATCATGACGCTGTCATTTTGCAGGTGCAAGAAATACATCAGATGGATCATGGCATACAGCATCAAATATGATTCAAGACAGAGCTTGTATTGTATGAACCATGCAAAATAGAAACAATTTCTGTATATCCAAGTTGAGCAGTTATTGTCATGGCAGAGGTGAGAGTTAAACACCCGTTACAGGAGTCAAAAGTGAAGTTAGGCAACAGGATAAAACAGCAAATAACAAGCACCGACATTGGTAGTTTACCTTTGAGTACAGTGGTTCATACATCTTCTGATATTTAGCTTCAAGTGCAGCTCTCTCCTCAAAAAACTTTGCCTCAAATTCATCATGTTGGCTCTGCCAGGTGCAAGCAGCAAACAAAGATAAGAAATCCACCACCAGATACAAATAGATTATTTTGAAGTCCAAACATACTGGTTGTGTTTTCCAAAAATAGCCAGTACCGTTTTATATGATACCATCCTTCTCTAAAAAAGGACATTACACTACAATCTAATGAGCAGCAAATCGGTGATAGAGCTGGGCAACATACAAGTTGTCGCCTTGTTCGAAATACTCACAAAGTGTAGAAACAGGAAAATACAAACAAAGAATGAATAAAGCTTCAAGTAAAAGACAAGCCTATGCGTTGTCGGTTCAGGAAACATGAATGTCTTTGATCTCTCTATCACGCTGTTATCTAACTTGTCCTACCCAACCCCAATGACCCATTGTTAAGAGTAAAAAAGTTAAAACGGTTATCAGGGGAAACTAAAATCTAGACAGCTGCTATCATTTTCCTAGAATCATGGCAGGAATCAGAAGCACAGCCTGAAGAGTCCACTAATAAGCAACCGTGCGACCTATATTCAACAGTCCTTGCTCAGCCAGGATAGCAATCAATCATGGCAGTACGACTACGAACCAAGCTGTACCGTTACAGCAAGCCGTCTTATCAGTGTTCAGTACGTACAAAGCTGTACCCTCTAACGCAAGTGGCATCGGAGAATCGCAGAAATCGCACTTAGGAACAGTTAATGATCCACGCTGCCGCGAATCACCTAGGCAGCAGTACCAAATTCATGCCACAAGGAACGCATGGCAACAGCGCCGCGTAGTGGAACCCCTGTAGTTATACCTGGATCTCCCTGAGCGCCTCGACGCGCTTCCTGACCTTGGGCTCCAGGCTCTCGAGCACGTCCGTGTGCCGCGCCGCCAATCCCTGCAGCGTGTTCTGCACAACCACGGCACCGAATCAGCACAACTAGGCCACATAAACAACCCAGAGTCCGAGATAAGACAGAGACGCTACGGGAAACCTCACCTTAATCGACTCCACGAGGTTGGCCTTGTCCTCGGCGCTGAGCTCTGCATCGAAACCACCACCAGCGAAACCGATAAGACCTCGCAGCCCATCAACGGCAACAGCAGCAAGGGGGAGAGGCGGGGGAGCGAACGAACCTGCGGCGTTGGGGACGGCGGCGCCGAGGGCGGAGAGGTCGAGGGTGTCCTTGCCGTCGCTCATGGCTGCCGCGGGTAGGGAGATTCGGGGCTCTGCGCGGGCGGCGGCGGGGGGAGGGGGAGAAACCCTAGCGGCGGCGGCGCGTTGGGTGGGTTGTGGGTTGGGGGCGCGGGCTGCTGCGTGGGGGGAGTGGGAGGGGTGGAGGCGGGGGGGAAGGGATAAAAAACGGGATCGAGTCCTGGGCCGCGATTTATAGGAGGATAGCCGGGGAAAGAACGGGGCGCCCCGCCGGTTTGGAGTTTGGACTTTGGACTTTGGACTCGTGAGCGGCGCGGTCGGGTGGCCGCGGGGCCCGCGCGTCGGTGGGAGAGACGGACGGTGCTCCTTCTTTTTCTTTGCGATGGGACGGACGGTGCTCCTGCCTGCCGGAATATTCCTGGGGCGCGGCTGTGAATTTCTGTGAGCTGTGGCTGCGCAGGACGTGACTGGCTGTGGCCGTTTTCTCACTGGCATGCCAGCCCCATCGACATGAATTGCGATTGGACGGATTTGAGGTGAGTTTATACGGCAATAAAACGGGGAGATCCTCATCGGGGCGGTAGTAATGCGGGATTTTCCGGGTTACTATTACATGCCGGATTTGGGTATGCGGAGATATAGTAAGATCCGTGCCAAGATTATCGTATGGCGGCGCTCGTACTCGCTTGAGCGGTTAGCGTCGTTTCACCGCCGATGGGGGAGCGGCGACGTTGGCACAACCGATAAGGGGGCTTGTCAGGGTAGCTATATGGTCGTAGGTAGAGATTCCGTAAATAACAAAAATGGTCGTAGGTAGAGCGGTTGTTGACGTGCGGGTGAGGTGACGTTGGCGGAGCCAAAGAAAGAGTGTTTGCTAAATTGTTAGGATTATATGGTCTTTGCAAGCATCGTTGGTTGATATCTGATGGAGTGGGCGGAGGGTTGGGGAGGCGATTTGATGCCCACTCTTATGGTGGAAGTCACCAAACATACTAGAATCAAAGCCATAGATGACATCCGAGGCAAAATCGAATGGAAATGATGGCATGAGGAAAATACATATGATTTATGAAAATTAATACTAGGTACTCCCTCCATTCCACAATGTAGTGCTTCCTCTATCCACGTGCTTTAACTTTGACCGTAAATTTAACTACCAAGATCAATTGCGGCGGGAGCAAAAATTATATCAGTGAATTCGTATTCGAAAGAAGTTTTCAATTATATAATTTTTTCTCCCGCCGCAGTTGGTCTCGTTGGTTAAATTTATGGTCAAAATTGGACCTCGAGAAGCGCGGGTGTCGGTGTCAAAACCGGCGGATCTCGGGTAGGGGGTCCCGAACTGTGCGTTTAGGCCGGATGGTAACAGGAGACAAGGGACACAATGTTTTACCCAGGTTCGGGCCCTCTTGATGGAGGTAAAACCCTACGTCCTGCTTGATTAATATTGATGATATGGGTAGTACAAGAGTAGATCTACCACGAGATCAAGGAGGCTAAACCCTAAAAGCTAGCCTATGGTATGATTGTTGTATGATGAAGTTGTCCTACGGACTAAAACCCTCCGGTTTATATAGACACCGGAGAGGGTTAGGGTTACACAAAGTCGGTTATAATGGTAGGAGATCTTGAATATCCGCATCGCCAAGCTTGCCTTCCACACCAAGGAAAGTCCCATCCGGACACGGAACGGAGTCTTCAATCTTGTATCTTCATAGTCTGGAGTTCGGCTGAAGGTATAGTCCGGCTACCCGAACACCCCCTAATCCAGGACTCCCTCAGTAGCCCCTGAACCAGGCTTCAATGACGACGAGTCCGGCGCGCAGATTGTCTTCGGCATTGCAAGGCGGGTTCCTCCTACAAATTCTTCATAAAAGTTTGTAAACACCAAGAGTAGTGTCCAGCTCTGCAAAATAAGCTTCCACGTATTGCCATAGAGAGAATAATATTAACACAAATCTAATCTGCTGACGTATTTCGTAGCGTGACATCACACTACGGCCAAGCCTTCATTCGAATCGTTTTCACTTCTCCACCTCAGCGTATTTTGCGAGGCGGTTTCCTTGGCACGTCTTGTCAAAGCAGAGATCGTGTCCCCTTTATTTACGGGATCCTCATCAATACGGACGTGGGTAACCCAATCGTGCCCGTTAGCATGTTTTCTCGATTAAAGGCGAGTCCCAAACGGTTACGGGGAGGGCTCCTGGTATTCAACCTCTTATAAAGAGACCAAGGCCTTACTCCCTTTCTCCAATCTCAAAACAAGTTCGCCTGTCGCCTCGAGTTCCAACACCCTAGGCTCCAGAATCTAGGCGCTTCGACCTTCGACAATGTCCGGTTCCGACCTTCAAGGCCGATGGATGCCCTCCTCCTTCACGGAGGAGGACGCGCTAAGGTTGAGAGAGGCTAAGTTTTTGACCGCCGAAATTTCGCATAGGTTGCCTGCTCAAAGGCAGACTATTCCCAGTCCCCGCCCTGGTGAGAGCATAGTGTTCATGTCTCACTTCCTTCGGGGTTTAGGCTTCCCGATGGATCCCTTCGTGAGGGGGCTGATGTTCTATTATGGGCTGGAATTTCATGACCTAGCTCCGGAGTCCATCCTCCACATTTCCTCATTCATCGTTGTGTGCGAAGCGTTCCTCCGTGTTACTCCTCACTTCGGATTATGGCTCAAGACTTTTGGAGTGGAGCCGAAGATGATCGAGGGACGGCACACAGAGTGCGGAGGTGCTGTCATAAGTAAGAATGCCGATGCTCCATGGCCCGAGGGCTCCTTTCAAGAGGAGCTCGGCTTGTGGCAACGAGAGTGGTTCTATATGACCGCTCCCAGGAGCGCCAAGTGGGTGGCGCCTCCTGCCTTTCGCTCGGGTCCCCCACCACGGCTAGCGTCATGGGTCAACAAAGGATTAGATTGGGGGTTATCCAAAGACGTGCCCCTGTTGCAGGGCCGCATTAGGGATCTCTTAGAAAGAGCCCTCAACCTGGTCAAGGTGACGCAGGTCATGCTGATTCGCGAACATTGCCCGGCAAACGTCGCTCCCTTCGTCTGTGGGAGTTTAATCCGGAGGGACCACGAGCTCTCCAGCATTTTATGGGCGCAACGCCCGTGGAGATGTATAAAATGTTCTTCGGATCACAAGCAATGTGTCCGGATTTGACCGAGGACACAGGTTTAAGCTGCAATCGCCCGGATACTCAAGTAAGTAACCTTGTGCCCAGACTCGCTATCCGTAAAATTGTCATAAACTCGCCCCTAAAAGAGCTGTCCTTTTAAACAGGAGTGGGTAGCGAAGGCGAAGCTGATCAGGTGTCTGGCTCCCCTTCCTGAGACCAGGCAGGATCCCGTGCTAGTCAGGATGTTGAAGATTGTGCCTTTGGAGGGAAGTGAGGGGGAGGACAAGGAAAGTATGGCCTCCTCGAAGGAGGCTGCTCCGAAGGGAGGAACCGACAATTCCTCTCCTAAGGGGAAGAAGAGGGCCGCCTCTGACGACCCGGAGACCATGGCCTCAAAGCGGGGGAAGAAGTCCTCGTCAGAGGGTCCGGCGCCGGGGAGATCCTCGGTCGAACTATGCCCCCAAAGGGATCAGCCCTCCAGCGAGCCGTAAGTAGAGAAAGATTTTCCTTTAGAGGGATGAGAGAAATCCTTACTTTTTATCTGAGAAGATTAACCGAAAATTTACCTTGTAGCTCGGACCTCAGCCCTTCTCAGCAGAGCTCGTCTTCGGGGGATCTTCTTCCGGAGATGATGAAGAGTGGAACGCCTCCCCCTGCCGTACCGCCTAGCGAGGTGGGCGACCCTGAGGTGTCGTCGCGGAGGGTTTCTCCGAATCCGGCAGGGGTGGAAGGTAGCCATATGGCCCCCCAAGGTTCTCCCCGTCCTGCCTTCGATGGAGGTCATAGGACGAGTCCGGCACCGTCTGGTGCGCGGTCGGAGGAGCTGATGATTCTGCTGGGGCGAGCTTCTATCTCAGAGGAGCACCGTGCATTGATGGGTACGGTGATTGGAAGGATTTCGTCCGCGGAAAGCGGATTGCACAAGGCCGTCAGAAGTTTGCTGACGGGTTTTGAGGTACGTTTGATAATGTACTTCTTTGTCAGTTGCGCATAAACAAGATGCGCCCTGTGTAGATAGTAGCCCCTGAGACTCTGTGCGTTGTCAAAATTGACGGCGCACAGAGGATCATAATCCCAGGTCTAATTTTGCCTTTGTATATAGGTGGCGAAGTGTCCGGAATCGAGCAGAACTGATGATTTTGCCAAACTAAAGCGGCAACTTGACGTGGCAGATGCCGACATCGCGCTCGTCAACAAGCGACTTGATGATGCTCAAGGTATGCAATTCCTCGGGCGGCATCTGGTAAGAGGAGCTTTTATGCCAGTATCTTACAATGTGTGTGCTTGACGCAGATGGTGCGGCCGCCGTGGAGAGTCTCCGGGCGGAACTTGCCCGAGCTAAGGAACAAGCCAGGACAAGTGATGCGGCTGCCGAGAAGGCACTTGAAGAGCTGAGAGCCGAACAGGCTACTCACTGCCGAAGCAAGAAGGAGATGGCCATGAAGTTAAAAAGCGCTGCTGACCGTTGCAAGTCTCTTGAGAAAGAAGACCGGGCGAGACAAACAGACTTAGAGAAGGCTGTTGTTGATGCCAAGGACGCTCGCTCTGTGATGAGAGCTGCGAAGGAGGAGCTGCGTCAAGCCGGACAGATTGCGGCTGGAAAGCCCTTTATACTGCGGAGGAAGTTTGGCGATCCGAAGTTTGCTCCGTTGGACCGGATGTGGAGTGCGAAGGACACCTATCTGGATTTGGCAGCGAGTGCTGCTGATGCGACCGAACACTTTCGAGATCAAGAAGATCGCGAAGTGGAAAGGCTTTTCTGGTCGCAGTTCCACAATCCAGAGCGTCCACTGGCAGTGGACGATCGTCTGGCTCAATGGGCCGAACTGAATAGATTGTCCGGACTCGCCATGAAGTACGTCATGGGTCATCTGTGGCCGGGGAGATCGGAGCCGAAGAGTTATTTCGGCTTGGTACAGCAATTCCTTGGCGCGGTGCCACGTATCGATGCGATGAAGAGGTCAGCATGCATAGGGGCGCACGGATGGCTCTTGCCCGTGTCAAGACATACTGGGCAGAGATGGAGACCACCGTTGTTGCATCCCGAGATTCGGACCAAAGCGGAGTATCCTCCGAGCACTATTTTCAGGAAGTCCTTGAAGGCGCTCGTGTAATAGAGACGCAGTGCTCGAAGGATGCTATGTTCTGATAGCATATGTAATTATGAAGCAATATTTTGATGAATTGTAGTAGCCTTTTATACTTGTGCCTGCAAGTATGTGGAACACCTCCTGTGCGGCCGTTTTAAGATATACATACAAAATCTGAAAGATGGCAGTCGTTGGCTTCAGCCCCCACGCACATAGTGCGGGGGTGCTCGCAGAAGGCGCATTTTCACACTTAATCCAACGTCTTGGTCCTACAAAGGAGGTGATAGCGCAGCGAGCTAGGCAACCGGACTATAATGCTTTAACACTTTCACTTAGCCATAGAAGCTTGACAATGGGACTATTTAGGTAGCCCCTGGTGGCGACCGCGCTCGCCCGAATTCGGGGCGCGTATGTGCCTGGCCGGGAAACGGCCCTTCGTTAATGCGGGGGAATCCTATAGATTCCGGAGAGTCATCGAGTGGTTGACCAGTCTCACGCCATATCATGACAGTCAGTTTTCTGCTTTCTCTACTGAGTGTGCTCGCCTGGCCGAACCAGGGCACAATCGCAGTAGTTCTCCTGGTGCCGCCTTAGCCAATAGAGCGGAACGTAAGGCGGCCGAACACAGGAGCCGGGCAACCCAACATTTGACCAAAATCATGACTCGGAGCTTATGCATATAAGGCCAAACTTGCGACGCCGAACACTCCCTAAGGTATTCGGTCTTTATGAGAGCGGGCTAAGTAACGCTCTAAGGTATAAGCCCCTAATGTCCAGGTACGCGCAAGAATTCTGACGTGGCCACATGCCAAGACACCAGCCTCCTCCTTGGTCATAGAACCAGGGGATGTGTATCAACAAGAGACAGTAAAAAAGGTTTACGCAGGGTCTTAATCTGAAAAGAATCCTTGGAACGGGTCCCTACTGCATGTCTGCGCCTGTTCCGTTGTGCCGTATCCTGGACGGGCGCAGCACGACGTTCATTTGTAAAAAAAGAGCAACTAAGTTGAAAAAGGGGCGTGCCGAACAAAAGTTATATGAAATAAACAAAGTGTAAAGTAAAATATGGAAAATTGAGCTTTATTGTCTCTTATTTTATACGTGTGAAGCCCCTAGTGCAGGGGTATATGGCCACTAAGCCTTTATCAACAATACTTTTGTGCCGGACTTGTCTATCCGTGTCCGTGGTCTTAATGACCTGTTCCGATCTTCTGGCTGGTGAAGCCATTGTATTGTGGGGCTGTTAAAGCGGCCGCACAATCCTCCGCTTGGGGGAGGCGCCCTTACTGCTTCCTCGTTAAGGAGATGATGCCGCGTGGACCGGGCATCTTATGAAGGAAATATGCCCTAGAGGCAATAATAAAGTTATTATTTATTTCCTTATAATCATGATAAATGTTTATTATTCATGCTAGAATTGTATTAACCGGAAACATAATACATGTGTGAATACATAGACAAACAAAGTGTCACTAGTATGCCTCTACTTGACTAGCTCGTTAATCAAAGATGGTTATGTTTCCTGACCATAAACAATGAGTTGTTATTTGATTAACGAGGTCACATCATTAGTTGAATGATCTGATTGACATGACCCATTCCATTAGCTTAGCACCCGATCGTTTAGTATGTTGCTATTGCTTTCTTCATGACTTATACATGTTCCTATGACTATGAGATTATGCAACTCCCGTTTGCCGGAGGAACACTTTGGGTGCTACCAAACGTCACAACGTAATGGGTGATTATAAAGGAGCATTACAGGTGTCTCCAAAGGTAGATGTTGGGTTGGCGTATTTCGAGATTAGGATTTGTCACTCCGATTATCGGAGAGGTATCTCTGGGCCCTCTCGGTAATGCACATCACATAAGCCTTGCAAGCATTGCAACTAATGAGTTAGTTGCGGGATGATGTATTACAGAACGAGTAAAGAGACTTGCCGGTAACGAGATTGAACTAGGTATTGGATACCGACGATCGAATCTCGGGCAAGTAACATGCCGATGACAAAGGGAACAACGTATGTTGTTATGCGGTCTGACCGGTAAAGATCTTCGTAGAATATGTAGGAGCCAATATGGGCATCCAGGTCCCGCTATTGGTTATTGACCGGAGACGTGTCTCGGTCATGTCTACATTGTTCTCGAACCCGTAGGGTCCGCGCGCTTAAGGTTACGATGACAGTTATATTATGAGTTTATGCATTTTGATGTACCGAAGGTTGTTCAGAGTCCCGGATGTGATCATGGACATGACGAGGAGTCTCGAAATGGTC
Organism: Triticum urartu; assembly: GCF_003073215.2. NCBI lineage: Eukaryota > Viridiplantae > Streptophyta > Magnoliopsida > Poales > Poaceae > Triticum > Triticum urartu. The sequence continues at coordinate 533,271,797 of NC_053022.1, forward strand.
GAGACGTAAAGATTGATATATTGGAAGCCTATGTTTGGATATCGGAAATGTTCCGGGTGAAATCGGGATTTTACCGGAGTACCAGGAGGTTACCGGAACCCCCCGGGAGCTATATGGGCCTTAGTGGGCTTTAGTGGAAAGGAGAAAGGGGCAGCCCAAGGTGGCTGTGCACCTCCCCCCCTTCCCCTAGTCCTATTAGGACTAGGAGAGGTGGCCGGCCCCCTCTCTCTCTTTCCCCCCTCAAGGAGTCCTATTCCAACTAGGATTGGGGGGGGGGGATCCTACTCCCAGAGGGAGTAGGACTCTCCTGGCGCGCCTCCTGTGGCCGGCCAGCCTCCCCCCTCTAATCCTTTATATATTGAGGCAGAGGCACCCCAGAAAGACACAAGTTGATCCACGTGATCTATTCCTTAGCCGTGTGCGGTGCCCCCAGCCACCATATTCCTCGATTATACTGTAGCGGAGTTTAGGCGAAGCCCTGCTGCTATAGTACATCAAGATCATCACCACGCCGTCGTGCTGATGGAACTCTTCCCCGACACTTTGCTGGATCGGAGTCCGGGGATCGTCATCGAGCTGAACGTGTGCTCGAACTCGGAGGTGCCGTAGTTTCGGTGCTTGATCGGTTGGATCGTGAAGACGTATGACTACTTCCTCTACGTTGCGACAACGCTTCCGCAGTCGGTCTGCGTGGGTACGTAGACAACACTCTTCCCTCTCGTTGCTATGCATCACATGATCTTGCGTGTGCGTAGGAAATTTTTTGAAATTACTGTGAAACCCAACATCTTAAGCGTAAGAGATGCATAATGCGGTATTGCGTTAAAGCGGGCGAAAGCTTCGCGTCCCAGCAGTGCTTGATAGCGACTTGAGAATGGGACGATGTGGAAAGTCAGCTTTTCGCGATGGAAGTTATCGGCAGAGCCGAAAATAACCTCGAGCCGGAGAAATCCCATGCAATGGGTGTCCGGACCTGGTGTTACTCCTTGAAAGGAGGTTTTGCTGTGGCGAATTCTTTTTGGGTCGATCCCCATGTGGCGGATTGAGTCCTGATATATCAGGTTGAGTCCGCTGCCACCGTCCATAAGGACATTTGAAAACTGGAGTCCGCCAATTATTGGATCGAGTACCAGGGCAGTCCAGCCTGGGTTCCTGATACTTCTAGAATAATCCAGATGATCGAAGATGATTGGTTTTGACAACCAGTGGCGGGATTCCTTTGGGATAGACCGTGGGGCGCGTACCTTTATGGGCGCCGCACGTTTTGTTATGTGGAGTAAGTTTACTGTTTTTACTTCTTGTGGGTAATTCTTTTGTTTCCCGGTACTCTGCTTTTGGGGTTCGTCCTCGTCTTCGCTTGGTGTATCGAGCCCCTTGTGTTCGGCGTTGAGTCTGCCGGATTGTTTGAAAACCCAACAATCTCTGTGGGTATGGTTAGCAGGCTTTCCGGGAGTACTGTGTATTTGACATATCCTATCCAGGATTTTGTTTAGGTTGGATAGGTCGTCCCTGTTATCTTGGAGGGGCGGCTTTTTCTGATTCTGTCATGAGCTTTTGAATCCGGCGTTAACTGCCGTGCTCTTCGGACTTTTTTCCTTAGTCCGGCGACGGTCCTTATTGCGTCGCGGTTTTCCGTTTCCCTCCCTAGTTTCGGATGTACTTGGGTCGCTGGTGCCGCATCTTGCCAACCAGTTATCCTCTCCTGCGCAAAAGCGGGTCATGATGCTTGTTAGTGCGGCCATTGTTCTTGGCTTTTCTTGGCCGAGGTGTCTGGCGAGCCATTCGTCTCGGACATTATGCCTGAAAGCTGCTAAGGCTTCAGCGTCCGGACATTCGACTATCTGATTCTTTTTAGTAAGAAATCTATTCCAGAATTACCGAGCTGACTCTCCGGGCTGTTGAGTTATGTGACTAAGATCGTCTGCATCCGGAGGGCGGACATAGGTCCCTTGAAAATTTGCTCGGAAAGCGTCCTCGAGCTCTTCCCAACTTCCGATTGTGTTTTCAGGAAGGCTTTTAAGCCAATGTCGGGCTGGCTCTTTAAGCTTGAGGGGTAACTATTTTATGGCGTGGAGGTCATCTCCTCGAGCCATATGTATGTGGAGGATATAATCCTCGATCCAGACTCCAGGGTCTGTTGTTCCATCATATGCCTCTATGTTTACGGGTTTGAATCCCGCTGGAAATTCATAATCCAGGACCTCATCGGTGAAACATAGGGGGTGTGTGGCACCCCTGTATTTGGGGGTGTCGTATTCTGATAATGGCTTTATTGCATTGCTTATGAGAGCTTGCTTTCTTGGCCCATAAATGGACCTGGCTGGGCCATGATGTGAATCCTTAAGTGGGTCGCATACCGGCTTAAGTGCGGCGCTGCTTGCCGCTTTAAGCTGGCCCTGGGGTCGTCTATCCGACCGTGTGGCTTTCTTACTTTTTGAATGCGAGGGCTCTAAGGCCTCCTCGTCGAATTCAGGCAGTAGTTTTCTCCTCGGATAGCTTTTAGTGCGGCGACTGCCATCGTATTTGTCTGCGGTATTGATTACTTTACTCCATCTGATCCTGAGTGCATCTTCCGCAGTCTTTAGCTTCCGCTTCTGCTTTTTTAGGCTGCGTGCGGTTGCAACGAGCCGTTTGTGGAGGTTCTTCTGCTTCGTGGGCTTGTCCGGCGTAGGGTCGTCCGGAATGCCATTTTCGCCGGGGAAGGAATGTTCGGTTTCTCTATCCGGATTGTCTTGTTGGGACGGTTGCTCTGAGGCATGCTCGTCGTCTACCGGCTCATCCTGCTCTATGGCTGGGTCTTTATCGAGGCGGGGCTTAGGTCGGCGTTTACGTCGATGCTTTGATTGTTTTTCGAGAGATCGACCCCCCTCCCCGTTTTCCTCGTTGTTGCTTCCTTTAGGGGTATCCACCATGTACACATCGTGAGATGAGGTGGCTGTCCAATGCCCTATAGGCGTTGGTTCTTGGTTGTCTCCTGCATCGTCGTCCATACCGTCGATGTCTTCGGAGTCGAAGTCGAGCATGTCGGTTAAGTCATCGACAGTGGCTACGAGGTGGGTGGTGGGTGGGTTTTGAATTTCTTCATCATCCGTATCCCAACCTTGCTGACCGTAGTCCGGCCAGGGCTCTCCTGATAAAGAGAGAGACTTTAGAGAGTTCAGGATGTCGCCGAAGGGCAAGTGCTGAAAGATGTCCGTGGCGGTGAACTCCATTATTGGCGCCCAATCGGATTCGATCGGCGGGGGCGCGGGGGGCACGGAGTTCAGAGAGGAATCCGGCTCTTCGGGGTCATGGGCCATGCGGAGTGCGGGGCTGGAGTTCAGCTCGATCGCCTCTGAGATCGCAGCCCCTGAGGCAGCGTCTAACCGCTGATCCTCGACCGGCGCAGTAGGCTCCGAATCAATGGTCGGAACCGGTGCGTGTGCGGCCTCCAAAACGCTGCTCGGCGGCAGAGCTATATCATGCCCATCGAGACAGTGCGGCGCGCTTGGCTGTGGCTCGAATCTGTCGAAGATCAAGTCCCCGCGGATGTCAGCCGTGTAGTTTAGGCTTCTAAACCTGGCCTGATGGCCAGAGGCGTAGCTTTCGATCTGCTCAAGGTGGCCAAGCGAGTTGGCCCACAGTGCGAAGCCGCCGAAGACGAAGATCTGTCCGGGGAGAAAAGTCTCACCCTGGACTGCATCGTTGTTGATGATCGAAGGAGCCATCGGGCCTGAAAGCGATGACACAGAGGAACTCTCAATGAAAGCACCAATGTCGGTGTCAAAACCGGCGGATCTCGGGTAGGGGGTCCCGAACTGTGCGTCTAGGCCGGATGGTAACAGGAGACAAGAGACACAATGTTTTACCCAGGTTCATGCCCTCTTGATGGAGGTAAAACCCTACGTCCTGCTTGATCAATATTGATGATATGGGTAGTACAAGAGTAGATCTACCACGAGATCAAGGAGGCTAAACCCTAAAAGCTAGCCTATGGTATGATTGTTGTATGATGAAGTTGTCCTACGGACTAAAACCCTTCGGTTTATATATACACCAGAGAGGGTTAGGGTTACACAAAGTCGGTTACAATGGTAGGAGATCTTGAATATCCGCATCGCCAAGCTTGCCTTCCACGCCAAGGAAAGTCCCATCCGGACACGGGACGGAGTCTTCAATCTTGTATCTTCATAGTCTGGAGTTCGGCTGAAGGTATAGTCCGGCTACCCGAACACCCCCTAATCCAGGACTCCTTCTGCGGGCGCACTATATTTTGGAATGGAGGGAGTACTTTAACATAGTCCAGTCAACGAGGGTTTATGTAATTGAATGGTCTTGGGAATTTGAATGATTGATGATTTCTGTGAATTTGAATATTCCTGGGGCGCGGTTGTGAATTTCTATGAGCCGTGGCTGCGCAGGACGTGACTGGTTGTGGCTGCTTTCTCACCGGCAATCCAGTCGTCGGCATGAATTGCGATTGGATGGATTTGAGGTGAGTTTATATGGCAATAAAACGGTGAGATCCTCATCGGGGCAGTAGTAATGCGGGGTTTTCCGTGTTACAATTACATGCCGGATTTGGTAGGGCCCATGCGGAGGTATAGTAAGATCCGTGCCAAGATTATCGTATGGCGGCGCTCATACTCGCTTGAGCGGTTACCATCGTTTCACCGCCAATAGGTGAGCGGCGACGCTGGCGCGCCCGATAAGGGAGCTTGGCAGGGTAGCTATGGTCGTAGGTAGAGATTTCACGGAAAAAAATGGTCGGTTGTTGAGGTGCGGGTGAGGTGACGGTGGCAGAGCCAAAGAAAGAGTGTTTGCTAAATTGTTAGGATTATGGCCTTTGGAAGCATCGTTGGTTGATATCTGATGGAATGGGCCGAGGGGAGGGGAGGCGATTTGATGCCCAATCTTATGGTGGAAGTCACCAGAGATACTAGAATCAAAGCCATATATGACATCCGAGACAAGATCGGATGGAAATGATGGTATGAGAAAAATACATACTCCCTCCATTCCAAAATATAGTACGCCCGCGCTTCCCGAGGTCCAACTTTGACCATAAATTTAACCAACGAGATCAACTGCGGCGGGAGAAAAAATTATATAATTGAAAACTTCTTTTGATTACGAATTCACTGATATAATTTTTGCTCCCGCCACAATCGGTCTTGATAGTTAAATTTACGGTCAAAGTTGAAGCACGAGGATAGAGGAAGCACTACATTGTGGAATGGAGGGAGTATGATTTATGAAATTTAATACTAGGTAGTAGGGAGCCGCTTTAACATAGGCCAACCAACGAGGGTTTATATAATTGAAAAGGTTTCAGGAATTTGAATGATTGACGATTTTCATGTCTGTCTTTTTACGAAAATAGGCTTTTCAGCCCATTATTCTAAAAAGTTAGATGTCCGTTTGAGAATTACGTGGTACAACAAAATAATAAAAACATCCACCTCAACAATCCATAACACAACAAAAAAGTTAGTTCATCAACATCATTACATATGCATGATAGGTAGAAAAGGATAAATGTCTAAGACAACCCAACCAAAGTAGTAAGACCGACATCGTCTTGGATCATCAACCGATGCCCCATCGGTCAACAGCTACAATCAAGCATCCGTTGGTTGCAAATACAAAACAGGTGAGAAGATAAGAAAACAAAACCAAATTTAAATTTTAGACAACACTGTTGTAACAACGTCTTGGTGTTTCGGTAAAAAAAAAGCACTCTCTATTGGATGCTCGGCGCCGCGCTTGCAAAAAACATTGCAGACCCATAGTTGGCGAACGGTCGCCAGAAGGGAGGTGGCATTTGCGAACGATTTGTGGCATTTTTAGTTTGAGGATATGGTAGTTTCTTCAAGCAAGATGGCAGTTTTTATTACAGAAGGCAATTTTTGTTTTAAAATTGCCATCATTTGTTCTCTTTTCAGGACTAGAACCGCCATCAAAAGGAGCTCGCTTGCCACCCCTCTCCCACCGCCTGGTTGCTAGTCAATTTATTCCGAAATTATTTGCACACCACACCCATATCTCGTGATTTAATTTTGACCATCCACTTGACCAATAGTGCACGAATCAAGTGTCTTGAAGGTTATACAACTCAACCCTTTCAGATGTGAGTTCAATAATATAATTTTGTGGTGCATAACCCTATAGTGCGTTGGTCAAGCTTGAACTTCAAAATCTAGACAAATATTAAGAACCAAATCATCTCATGCCACCCAATTTGCCTTGTCCGGGCCACACTTGAGGCCAAAACTTGTACTTAATACTAATTGCTTATTGCTCTCCGTTCAACATCACACAAATGAATGGTACCGCAAAACATATGTTATCCAAGGCGCTCTAACACAACCCGGACCATCTCTAATTCAACACTAAACATATGTTAGGTATGTCGTTATTTGCAGGGAGCGGTCGCAGTTTGCTGGCAAAGCGCATGGCCGATGGCCCTCCGCTTCGTGTTATTAGGCCAACTCCATTGTACGACCCCAAATGGATGTGTGTTTTGTCCGGATTTTGTTTGTTTGAGGTGGCAATAGGGACAAAAACGGACATGCGTGTCCGGTTTGGGTTCGAGGCGCACACCACGGCAGAGTAATCTAAAACGTCCGCTGCATCCCTGCCCTTGGAATCTCGTCGCCGCGCCGCACCCGACATGGCCGCTCGCCCACGCGTCGGCCACGCGCTCGCCGCAGCCGGCCCGTCCCGCCTGCTCGTCGCCCTACCTGCCCGCCCCGCGCCCCCGCCGTGCCGGCCCTCGTCGCTGCTCGCCTCGCCGCCGCGCGTGCGTGCCCGCGCCGGCCCGGCGGCACGCCCCTGCTCCTGCTTGTCGCTCGAGCTAGCTCTCGCTGTTGCCGCATGCACGCGCAGAGCCGAGGGACGAGGCGACACGTACGGTTCGTGTGTGAACAACCAAGAAGAGAAGAGAAGATCGACGAGATCGACCAGGGCCATGGCAAGCGTGGGCGCGCTGCTGCTCGTCGCCGTGCTCCCTCCCGTGGCCGTGCTGCTTGTCACTATGGTCGGCCGGGCGGCGGCGCGCGGGGTGGGCGCGCTGGCGCGCACGCACTACGCGTGGCCGGCGGAGTCGCCGTCCGTGCACGCACAGAAGTGCGGCAGGAGGGCGGCGCCGGAGCAGCCGGACCACGAGCTCCGCGTGTCGCCTTGCTCGCCGCTCGCCCGCTCGCGCGCCGCCGCCGCGCGCGCGCCGGCCCGCCCCCGTGCGCGCCTGCTCACTGCTTGCCTCGCCGCCGCGCGCGCGCGCCCGCACGCGTCCCGAGCCTGCTCGTCGCCGCTCACTCGCCGCGGTGTGCGCGCGCCCGCGACGTCCGCCGCCCCGCGCGCGCCCGCGCTGCCCCGACCCTGCTCGTCGACGCTCATCTCGCCGCCGCGCGCGCGCTCGCGCCGCCGTGCCCCCGCGCGCACGCCCGCGCCGCCCCAACCCTGCTCGTCGACGCTCACCTCGCCGCCGCGCGCGCGCCCGCGCCGCCCCGCCCCGCTCCTCCCGCTTCGAGCTCGGCCGCGCCTCGCCCCGTGCGCCCGCCTGCTCCCCCGTGCGCGCCCATGTGCCCGCCCGCTCCCGCATGCATCGGCATGGTAGTGTGCGTGGAGCAGAGGAGAGAGAGGAAAAAAGGTGAAGAGAGGTGGTAGGTGGGCATGGTGGGCCAGAGGAGAGAGAGGATGACAGGTGGGTCAGGCCTCACATGCAGAGGACACTGCGCGGACGAGGAGGGCGCAAGATTCGTCCGCCCGTGTCCGTTTCACCCCAAACCGAGCGCAAGTTTGGACCGGGGATTGGTCGAAAGCGGACGGAATCCGGACATTTGTCCGTTTGCTCCCGCGCGCTGGGCCATCTCGTTTGTCGCTTTTACACCAAACGGACGAGGGCGGACAAGATAAGGTCGTGCGGTGGAGTTGGCCTTAGTCTTTGGATCTCTTTGCCAGAAACATGGGCGGGAAATGATGCAGAGGTTTCCCAGATGTGGCCCGGCGTTGTGCCGTCGTAGTGCCCACGTACAGTACGAAAGTAAAGCACTATCGTTCCCGTGGAGGTGGAGCCATGGGGTGGGCAGGTTCGTTCAGGGCGAATCGACCGGTTTTTTTCTCCTGTCTGTCTAATAAAGTGGTCAGCAAGTTTGAGCGCGATTCTCGGCTCGGCTTGGGGGCTCCCTGTCTTGCGTCCGACGACATCCCTTCCGTGCCGGCCATCCGATTCACGGAACGGAAGAGCGTCCGCAAAGGAAAGGCACAGGTTCGCTCGCTCGGCCCGTTGCCTCCTCTCGATTCGCTGTCGGTGGCCGACCGGATCGTGCATGCATTCATCGGTGACGACGCAGTCGGACGGACGATCGATGATGCTTTATGGCGCGCCACTACTGCACGTGAGCCGGAGACGGTGGATCGTTTCACGCACGCACGCGGACGGACGGCACGGCACAGCTGGAAAGAGTAGGCATATTCAATGCTTCGCTCCAGAGCCGAGACGAATCACGGAAATTCCTATTCGCCCCTCCTTGCGGCAAGTAGTCGAGGCGACGCACAGGGCAGATCGACGAGAGCGTTCGCATGGGCCGGCTCGTTCAAGGGGTGGGTGTTCGTTTTCAGGAATTTTTTTATGTAGGGACTAGAAAAAGTCTCTCTTACAGACTTTTTTATCAAACGGGAAAGACTTTTTAGGAAGTAAACTAGGCATTTGGGACTAAATGAAGAAGACTCTCAAGGAGAGTTTTTTTGGGACTTTTTGAGACTTTTTCAACAATGCCTCTTCCATGCATCCATTGACCCGTCACCCATGGTGTTGTTTGATTGTTATTTTTCTATATAGTAGGGGCAACATGGTCATTTAATAGCCTCTAGAAAGGGACTAGGAACTTTTTAGTCTCTGAAAACAAACAAGAAGAAAGTCTGAGCGAATCCGGTTTTGGGAATCTTCTAGATGGTTCCGAGCCCTTTTTTTTGGTTTTGGGAACCTTCTAGGAGGTTCCTGAACTGGTTTTTCTATTTCCTTTTTTTGCTTTTTGTTTCTTTTCTTTTTTTTCATTTCAATTTTTTCTTTTCTTTGTTCTTTCTATTTTTCATGTTCCTTTTGTTGAGAATTTCAAATATTTATTCGGAAGTTTACAACATGTTCTAGTTTTCAAAATTTGGTCCCAATTTCAAAAACTGTTCAGGAATTTCCAAAAATATTCTCGTTGTCAATTTTTGTTCAGAAATTCAAAAAATGTTAGTGTTTCAAAAAGTCTTTCAGGAATTTCAAAAAAATGTTCTTGTTTTCAAATTTTTGTTGTGTTCTTGTTTTGAAAAAAATGTTCATCAGGTTGAAAAAATGTTCTCTATTTCAAAATCTGTTCAGAATGTCATTCATAAGGTGTTTATGTTTCAGAAAATGTACAGAAATTTCAAAATATGTTATCATTTCCACAATTTGTTCATAATTTCATAAAAATGCTCGTGTTTCAAAAAATGTTTCTTGTTTTTAAAAAATTCATATGTCAGTAATTGTTCACGTCATAAATAACTGTTAGGTCTTGCCAAAAATGTTTGTTTTTTCTAAATTCGGAATGCAAAAATATTTCAAAATTTTCAAAGAAAGATCTTGAAATATAAAAAAAATTGACATTTCGTATTGTTCGAAATTTTCAAGAATGTTTGTAAATTGCCTTTTCCAAAATCTCAACCCTGTTGTTTTCGTATACAACTTGTACGAAAAAGTAGACATTGAAATATATATTGAAAAAATATTAATCATGTAGCTAAATAAAGACGTTAAAACATGTATAAAAAATATCTCTTATGTATACGAAAAATGTATAAAAACCAAAGTAAACCTACGAAAGAACAAAGAACTCATCTAAATAGTGTCATGATTCTTCATATGCGTAGCAGTATATTTGGTATATAGTATAGTGCTCTTTTAAAATCTTTGATGTATCAATCCTGAACCATATTGAATCTCCGACAACTCCCTGAACTTCTTCCATTCCGAGTCATGTTGCTCCTTCAAGAATTTGTACAAGGTGCCTGGACAAAAAAAAACTTAGTTAACATCTAATGAAAATAATTATATAGCATGTCATGATGGCGAAAATGCGCTTTGGTGGCCGAGCACCGTGCAGGCTGGTATCACACGCATCTGTGCTCGTCGTGATCAGTGCACAGCTGGTAGGTAGCTACTGTATTTGTAGTAGAGTCGATTAAAAGCGCTCGTATTTGCTAGAAATTGAACAGTGGCAGCCCATGTATAATAGCAGGCACACCAGTGCGTGCACGGACGCCTGCGCGCACACTGCCAGAGACTGATGTGAATGACATGGGCTTTGACTTCGCAAACATGTGCCATGGCAGAGAGACGTTTTGAGTTGATAGTTGGGCATCTAGCCATTGCCGTCGTCTCACCAGAAGAGTCATTGGAGTCGATATATAGTTGGTCACCCAGCCGTTGTCGTCGTCTCACTGGCTATCTACAGGAGAGCTCGTTTTTCATCCCAGCCACACCCAACTCAAACAGACTCGCCATGGCTTCTTCTTTTTCCTCAGTTTGATCCAGGGCCAGGGGACAATACCTGCCGCTCATCATGTGCTCATCTCCATAGCACGAGCCTGGTCTGAAAAACAAACAATTTTTTGATCAATGCACTTCATGTAATAAAACAACCACGAAAAGGATGCAATAAAAGGTATTCACAAATAGATGTCAGCGGTCCCTTTTACCTTTAAGGATTGTCTGCGGCTGAGGAGCTCCTATCATCTGGAAAAACTCGGTAAATATCCACTTGAAAGTGTCAATTTTCGCATCACTCATCAGCAACCCCTCAAAAATAATGCTTTGGAAGTGATTGTTGACACCAACAAAAAGGCCAAACGGCATATCATACAAATTAGTTTTGTACATGGTATCAAATGTGACATCATCACCAAAGCACATAAACTGCTCAATGCTTCACCCTGTTGTCCATATCAGAGTTTTTACTCGGCCATCGTCATCAACCTATACACTAATTTGAACTCAGGATCTTCAGCCCGCGTTGCGTTGAATACCTCTATGGTTTTTGTGGCATCATTTTCCGACTGTTCTCTATTAAGTTTTTTCACAAAGATTTTTCAAAGATCTTTTCGTGAATGGTACCTCCTTCACAGATCCAAAAAAATTTCCAACAACATTGTAAACCTTGCTTAGGCTTATGTTGTTTTCTCTCAGCTGCTTCACCAAGACCCTCATGTATCTATCGATGTGCCGGTGCAACTTCCAATGCAATTTTTCCATACAATTAACTGAAAGCTCATGGTTGTGCTTTGATTTGTGTCCGCATATGTACCATCCTTTGTCATCAGACCTAAAAATCCGCATCAATGTAGTGCAGCCACACCTCGTTGAATGACTGTTGGATTTCAATGGATTCCCCTGTAAATTTTTCACCGAAAGAAAGCATGAAATAATAATCTGGCATATTTGTCACAAATTAACTGGAAAGAAACAATACTAGATTATCGGATCATACTCACCGCACAAGCACACACAAATTCCTGCATACACTTTATCGGTGAACGTTGAGGCGGCTTTTGGCATACCTGACGCCAAAGCCATTAGTTCTCCCACGAGTGTAGATTGCAAAACTCGTATGCTTTTTCGACTGAATCAAAACTGGCCCCGATTGCTGGATTAACAACAATACCAGCCTTCTTGCCTGCATAAGCCCGCATCGAAGCCTCAAGCGCATGCATTCTGCATGGGTCGGCATCCCTCTCCTCTGACGATTTGCCAACCCTAATACTGAAGTGTGAAAAAATAACAGATCACTGCACAGCCCCCTATACGGCACAGATTAAACATTAGCTTGACAATCCCAAAAATATAATGCAATCTTCAAGGCTAGTGCACCAAGACAGAAAAACTATAGAATCAGTCGTATTGGGAAAAAACTCATCTGGCACAGTGCCACTGTCAAATACTGCAATTTAACATTAACTTAACAATCCCAAAAATATAATGCAATCTTCAAGGCTAGTGCAGCAAGACTGAAAACTATAGAATCAATGGTATTGGAAAAAACTCATCTGGCACACTGCCGATATCAAATACTGTAATTTTTTCCAAAAAATGTGCAAGATGTATTGTATACTGGTGCAGACATATACGGACAGATCAAACTCTTAAAACTCATCTGAATCATTCTCAGTACTAAAAGTGCAACCTAGCAGGGGGCATCCACTAACTGAACATTGGTCTCAGTACTAAAAGTGCGACCTAGCAGGGGGCATCCACTAGCTGAACATTATAGACTAATAGAATCAATGGCAAGACAAGAATAATAATTTTTTTGCATGATTGTTTGATTGTTACCGCCGAGTCCAGCAGGAGCCCTTGGAGTTGTTGACGACGACACCCTCCGCATCTCCATCCTCTTTCATCGTTGCATTGGTCATATTCTCAGGAGCCATGTCGTTTGAGTCGCCGACGACCTCGCTAGTACCATTGTACAAATCGACATTCTTGTCCTCCTCTAGGTCCTGAGTTCACCGCCACTGCCGGCTATGGGATCCGCTGAGCGCGCGCGAGCTTCATGGATGGAAGCAACAACGGACTCGACAATATAGCCGCTTCGCCGCCCAAAATATCCCGTACATCCACCCTAGGGACCCAATCTGCAAGTCAACAACGGCAACTATCGGATCCACCAAGAAACGGATTCCAGCAAAATCCCAGGCCATGCAAAGTTCTGGATGCAAAAGAGCAAGAGCAAGAGAAACAAATTGGCACAATCGCTAGTTTTATACCCCGATTCGGCTTCCTCGAAGAAGAACCAGAACTCGAGCCCATCCATGGCGATTCGCTGCTCGCCCAACCACCACGAGAAGGGGATGAATGGCTCTATGTGACAGAGAAAACTGACCACCGCTACCGGCAACGCAAATGGGCACATCGATCCAGATAATTAATGTCGCACCAACCAACCCAACCCAACCCGTCGAAGGGCGATTTTTTCAAACCTGCACAGAGAGGCCCCAGCCCACGTACAACGGTAGCACCCCAGCCCATCTCGCCATCGTATTTGTTATTAAGAGCTGGCGTATATACGCGATAAAAGAGGTAAGCACACATCGCGGCGCTATGTTCTACGTCTCCAGATACCGGCCTGCAGGGTGCTCGGCCACCAAAACGCCTCTCGTCAATCATGATGGATAGCTATTTGTATTAAAACTTACACTAAAGTACGACATGATGGTTTGAGTTGCTAGATATTGTAGGTCATCTGGTTAAATTCAGGTCTGACTTCCTGAATAGAAATAGACATGAGAGGAGCACTTTCACTTGGATCAATTCCATGCACGAGTCAGCAGTAATGTGAGGCAGCGGCTGCAACACAACGGCCGCATGAGGCAACAGCATCCTGTCCACATCTGCAAGAAGCCCCTGTAGAAAGAACAAAATTACATATTCTACTGAACCCAAACTTATTAGCAACAAGCAAGCCAGGCACCAATGTCTGAGACTCGAGTTCACCTACATCTACATGTTCCTCTGCGGCAGACTTGAACTCATCGACCAAGTGAACACACGACGATAGAGCCATTGAGGGAACGAAGATGGCGACCGGGGCCTTGGGCGCGGCCATCACGGCCACGGTGGCGACGGGTCCGCGGCGGTGGCCTCAAGGGCAAGGTACCATCGTCACGGGTCGGCACCACCGCAGGCCCGCAGTTGGCCACGTACAAGACGCGCTAAGAGCGGGGGGCGCGGCGTTGTCCTCTGTGATGGGCGGCCGGTGCGTGTGCCCAGACTGGCCTCGACACTATGGTTTTCATTTTCAGCGAGACTACGGTGAAATTCACTGAATTTCAGTAATTTCAGTAGATACTGAAATATTACATTTCAGCCAAAATATTTCAGCAGTTTCAGTACAACACAGGAATTCAAATATTTTTCAAAATATTTTTTCAAATTTTCAATTGAATTTGAGTGAATATTTCAGTCATTTGGCTGAAATGGAAACTGAAATTCACTTAATTTGGGTGATTTCGGTTGGTGCTGAAATTTTTCTGAAACTGAAATTGAAACAGCCGGAGATCGAAATGGAGGTGGCTGTGGACGGAGGAGAACGAGCACGCAAGCGGCAGTGCATCGGCATGTCCATTTCCCACGTGATGGTCCAGAGGCCACCGCGCTCCCCTCTCTCTTCCATGGCTGATGGCTTGCACAACGGACGGGATGGGTTGGAAGCGAGGCAATCCCTTGTCAAGATTCAGATCGAGTGAGGATCAGGTTTGCGAAGAATGGAATGAAAAATCAGAATCGGTGAGGATTTGATTTTCGGTGGGGGGTCGGGAAGGAGATCGGCCTGGAATGGAGCGGATTACTGGCAGTCTAGCAGATGTATGTAAAATCTCGCGGATTAATCGCCCGCGCCTAAAAGAAATTAATGGTAAATCATATCTCACCGAACGCATACTGATTTAGTGCTAAATAACTACGCGATCATCTCTCGCTCTCCCTATATATATCGAGGAGCCGGGGCAGCCATCGCCGGCCTCACCTAGCTACGACCTAGCAATCTAACTCGCTCATCATATCACACATTTTTCCCATCTAGAGTAGACTAGACTGCAAGAAACATGAGGGCGTACGTGAATGTGACGATGACCGTCGTCTTGCTCGTCGTGTGCCTGGCGGCGATCGGCCAGTGTAAGCAAGCAGCGACGCCTTGCTCCTCCAATGATCATTGTTTTTCCGGTCGCGGTCTAACTTGTGGTGTTGCATGCAGTGGGTCGCGTGGAGGCCGGGAGAAGCTACAGAGAAGGGCAGCAAGCCGACGGCGAGGCGAGCAAGCTTGCGCTGAAGATCTGCGTCCGTCGGGACTGCGAGACCAAGGCTGAACCCCTCTACACCTCCTGTTTCTGCTGCATGAGCTTGCCGAAGATACCGTGCTATTTCACGCGGGATGAGTGCAAGGCGGAGTGCCCCTACACGGGGCGGCCCGCACTGCCCGCCTCCGCCGTCGGCAACGGGACTGCCTAGTGCCTACGCGCATGAGCAGATGGATGGCAACTGATGCGGTGAGGTGTAGTACGCAGGAGCTGCGTGATCGTAAAGGTGATCGTGGTGGACAAGTTGGCCCGTCTCTTGTCTTAGGAGACTAATTTGTGCTAATTCTGCCCGCCTGGGGGTATGGAATAAACTTACACTTGTATTACTTGTATTGCTTTTGCGCCGGATAGTTGAATGCCCGTGTGTTGCCACGGAATAACTAAAAAAATGATCAAATACTTTTTATAATTTAGAAATATGTGCTGAATATGATGATGATATGTGGTTTTGTGTAGCGACAAATACCGATTCTCTTCCCTACTTGTTTTCTTCTCAGAATCCCTGTGTCCTGTTAACCGTAGTCTCCTTGCAAAAAGACAACATCTTTCTCCTAGTCAACCGCAGAGTTTACAAGCACATAAGGGCATCCATAATGTGTAGCCAAATGCTAGTGCCAAATAATAATGTAGTTTTTGGCATCGATGAAAATCATTATGGAATGTGCTGCCAAAGCTAAAAAAAAGGGAACTGAAGCTCCTTGGGCCCCGAAGCCAAACTGATTAAAGCAATAAAAATACAATCTTCTCCTCTTTCTCCCTTCTGCTGCAGCATGCATGCACGCAGGCCAACAACCTACAACCTACACAATGAAACAAGATGACAACGACGCCACACCATCTACGCTGACGAGGACAGAGTGATAGAAGCTCTGGATCGAGTAGGGTTAGAGATCCTCGATGGATTACCTTCTCTTGGTTAATGAACCCGAAACAGTGGCCATGGTGGAAGATGATGGCACAGAGTAGCGGTGGCGGTGCTTCCCATCAGCACTGCACTAACCCTAGATCGGTAGGGGATGTAGGTGGGGTGTACGGCGTCACGACGAACCTCGTGATGCGAGCCGCCGGCCCCCACCTATTTATATAGTGCAGGTGATAGGGGCCCGTCACCCATAGTAGGTTGAGCACCCCCGATCAGGGCGCGGATCTAAGGCTCGGTGGGCCGTTGGGCCCACACGGTGGAGATCATCCTAACATTCTCCCCCTTAATCTCAATTTTTACTTTTGACCTTATACTTTTACTTTACTCGTTTCATAACAGATCAATACATAGAACATGTTTCATCGTCACAGCTCAATTGCCGATAGAATCAGACAGCCACATCGTACCTCTCTGTTTTGAAACAAATTCTTTAACCTTGAGCCCTTTTATTGTCCGAAAATGTTAGACTATACCATAAAACCCATGTCGATTGTGTGTTCTTCGAACACACTGGGCGGTAAGCCTTTAATAAACAGATCTGCAAACACTTGTCTATTGCTTTTATGCTTCAAGCATTTCTACATAATTCCAGACTTTCTCCTTTACAACGCATAACTCTATGTCAGTGCGTTTGGCATCAACACTCGACTCGTTGTCATAGGAGCGAAAAACTTAAAATAGTTATCGCTGTTGTCAACCATTATCAACTCCGGGTACAGGTCTTCATAACCATTTTGCTTGTCCCTCAGCCTCATATCAAGCTATTAAATATCTTTGCACAACATTGATGATAATTGTTTCATTCTTTGGAGCTTTTCCACACAAAAACCTCAAAGTATGAAAGTTAGCGATAATTGTGGAGTTCGCTATACATTTCACAAGTCCTATCTTTGTACTCACAATCTTTTGAGAGCACTTATTTCTTTCAGCATGAGGCCGATATCTTTGACTGTTGGGATCTACGGTAGGGTGCGTCGACTGCAAATTAAAATTTCCTACGCGCAGAACAACCAAGAACATGCTACGGGAGATGGATCACAATTCGTTACCACTAGACGCGCAGTGCCGTGTAGCGAAAGAAGAGTTGGGGTAGCGCGTCCGCGTGGATCGTCTCCTCCTCGTACGATCTCCCTCGTACAACCGGTGGTCGGTTCCCACGTACAGGTTCGCCGGAGCGGCGCAAGTGCACTGCCTCTAACGGTATCCACACGTGCAGGAGGAACGTCGTGCGGCGGACTGCTAGGTCCGATCACACAACCGGCGGCGAGTGGAGGTGTCTATTCGCAACACATGCAAATCCTAGTGACAGTGCCGAAGCGATCAGCTCATGAGTGTGCCGCACCTCCACTATATATATAGGCGTCCGTCACGGGATCAACACTCGGGCCTCGCACGGACCCTAAAGCCCATAAGTCTACTCGACCACAATCTGAATACAGTTCGGATCACATCCGACCAGTGTCCTCGGATCCGACCTCGTAGGTTCCTTCCCTTAAGCGCGCGACCCTTTAGGTTCAAGTCGGCTTGGTCGCAGTTCGGATCACCTCCGAACTGCACGGTTGGTAGCGGCCTCTAGTAAGGCATGCAGAACACCAAGCAGACTATGAAGCTGGTTAGCGAACCTGTACATCACACTTTCATTCCTTTTGCCACACGATATATGTTGTCGAGCTCAAGGCGAGTCTGTCATCCTTGTGCTAGCCCGACCTCTTTCTCGTTCCAGTGATGCCGACCACAAACCGGATTATCTCATAATCCTTGTCGCATGGCCATGCTTATCCTGGTCGGATCACACGAGGGCCCCATAGTATATCTCTCCTGATCGGAGGCGCAAATCCCATCTTGCTCGACAACGTCTCGCAGCATGGTTCTGGACAAACCCGAAACCTACCTTTATTACTACCCAGTTACGAAGTAGCGTTTGGTCGGCCCAAAGCAAGTCTGTCACCATCCCGAGTACATGCGTCAGCTCAGGTCTTAGGACACAGAACATATGTTGTACTAGAGACTCACAGATGACATATCGCTGCGTCTCATAGTTGGGTCTGTCCGACTTGGACCTTATCTCGACTCGGATCCGACTACGTCGTATCCGACCAGATCCTTCCAAGTCCATATTATCTGGTTAGCATCCAATGCTCCATGGCTAGTGAGACCAAGCCATCGACCGTGTCATATGCTAGTCTAGTTGGCTGCGCGTCCACACAGCCCTTTCGACTAGGGACCTTTTAGGACAGTCATCATACAATGCATAGTCCCACAAACAAGTCACGTACTTGCTGATACACATCATTGATAATGTCCAAGGACTATCTTTATTCATAAACACATAGGAAATATTATCATACATGATTGCCTCTAGGACATATCTCCAACATTGACTCCATTCCAGTGATCTATATATGGACTGGACATTGCCAAAACAACCCGGATACGTGAACTGTGTCAGGGTAATGTATTGAGATTTCAACAACTAAAGCATATGGCACCATATCCATTTTCAATCTTTTCTCATTAACTTTTGGAACACCAAAGTTTCCAGTTCCATTACCCTTGACTATAAGAAGAGGTGTAGGTTTTCTCGCATGCATACTTTAGAGACCTTTCTTAGCATGCCCATGCGACATTCCTAATACCCCATTTTATTATTTTCTTTGTGAATCTCGATATTTATAACGAGAGACACTCTATTGAGAACATTCTTTTGAGGACAAGAAATTCTTTTCTCCTCCTGCAATAGGTTGACATCACCACTAGCAAGTAGGATGTCATCCACATGCACATGATTAGAAAATGAATTTCCCATTCTTTAACTTTGTACGAATACAGTCCTCTCATTTTCTTTAACCCAAAACAACATTTGATTGCTTTAGTCCATAAAAGACTTCTTCAGGCAGTATCCCCTGTGTTCTTTACTTTCATCTGATGTAACTCAGATCATAATATCTTTCATCTGATGTAACTCAGATCAGGATGTGCTACCAACACTCATTGTAATTTATTCAGTGCAAAACGCGCAAAAACCTTTCGATTTAAGTCGTGTTTTACACCTTTACATATTTCCTTTGGAGTCACATTGTCCTTGTAGACTCTTTACAGCCTACTGTTTTGGCTCCATTGGAAATTACTCATCAGTCCCAAACATCGTCGAGATTCACCAATTTCATTTCATCTCACATAGTCTCTTATCATTTAGATAAACATACACTTCTCAGAGCTTGAATGAGCGCTTTAAATGAGGTGGGATCAACCTCCATTTGAATTTCACTAACATAGACTTTATAGTAATCAGAAGTATCTGATTTTCTCATTCCTTGAGACCATCAGTGTCTCAGGTACTGGCACTTCTTTCATATGGGGATGTTGTTGCTCTGTCATTGCAAGAGGCAAACTAATTCTATAGTCTTTCATTTCCAAGAGGCAATAGGTTTTACAGGGACCTATATCACAAGATCCATGTTTACTCATTCATCCTTTATAGAGCTAACAACATGTGTTGTATAGGTCATACAACATGCTCCCCCAGATTACTCCATCTTCACTAAAAATGGCGTATCTTTAAACTTTATAATTTGGGTTTATTCTATTAAAACTTTCTTCTTTATGGCACTTTAAGCACCGTCTTAGTATTCCTTACTCTGCTTTCAGAACTGTAAAAGATCCAGAAATACAACTATTTCTTTTATTTAGGGGTATTAATATGACCATCATACTTTCCTAGACGATCACATTCTTCATCACATTATCTAAAGTATAGGGGAGTTTCATCATTCTTAATTTATCTCATATTTCTTTCTCCCCCTCGAAATGTGGCAAGAACTTTTCTGCCACAATTTCGAAAACCATTGATAACTCTTGTGAATTGAGGAAACTTCGATTATCTACTTCATTCATCAGATTACTTCATACGAAATGAAGTTATCTCTTCATAGAAAATGAAGTTATCTTTTAACTAGTATGGGAGTACTTTTTCCTCATTCCATTTCAGAAACTCAAGAGAGTTCTTTATCATTAGTACTTTTGCAAGTCACACTTGCATATCATTCTTATCTTTAGGTTCGTCTGTAACTTTTCTTCTCTTTGGATTTATTGAGTGCTTAATGACCATTACACATAAGGTGTACGGTCGATACTAGGAAAGCATAATAGCTACTCCATACTTTTCTCCCATAGTGGTACACATTAAAAGCACATGAGTCATCATATCTTTCTCCTGTCATACAGGATAAGTCCTTTGCCAGAATTTCTCCCGCCATACGAGATTTTTGACATAATAATATGTCAACTTTACCCCGTTAATTACGTAGGTATTTTCCCAAACTTTTCCCGCCATGCGGGTTTTATCATAATCATCTTCTCCCGCTATGCGGGTAATTCCCTGTAAGGGACATAAATGCAAGAATTGACTCTTTTGACTGCATTATTCAATCATCAAATTTAGGAATAAATCCTAATGCTCTTTGACACACATGCTTGATCCGACGTTGGTCAAATTAAACACACATGTTGCTTGTTTCATCTCAAATCATGTTGACTGAAAAATCTCTATTTGTTTTCTTCTCTTGGATTAATATCCAAGATTCTTTTCTTTTGAAGCCATTCTTTAGAGAGACCATACTCCCTCACTTTATGACCTTTCCTGGTCATCTTTTGGGTCACAAGTACCCAGCCATTCGCTTTCACGAATGAAAGCATGGAAAACTTTTAGTCTGAGAAAACTTAGCCAATAATCAACAATAATGAGCATAAAAATAACCCTACGTTGGTCTGGTTAAAAAATATGCACATTAAACTTTTGTAAAACTTCATTTTTATACTCTAAATCGCCGTTGTGGTAGAATTAGAATAAAACTCATTCTTCTACATTAATTCCATATCACCGTTGGGCTGAAATGGAAATAATGCATATAACTCATAAACAATGTGATGATAATATTTCTATTAAACAACTTTGATAAGAAATAATCATCATCCTCAACTTTATTGCAACAGAAACAATAAATATACATTTCTCTAGTTCAAGAGCATTTCTTCATCGTTAACTCTTCTATGAAAAATGATCACTTTGATACACAATTCATCAGAGATTTAAGCTTTGAACATAAGTGTCGGTGTCAAAACCGGTGGATCTCGGGTAGGGGGTCCCGAACTGTGCGTCTAAGGCGGATGGTAACAGGATGCAGGGGACACGATGTTTTACCCAGGTTCGAGCCCTCTTGATGGAGGTAAAACCCTACGTCTTGCTCGATTTATTCTTGATGATACGAGTATTACAAGAGTTGATCTACCACGAGATTGGAGAGGCTAAACCCTAGAAGCTAGCCTATGGTATGATTGTATGTTGTCCTACAGACTAAAACCCTCCGGTTTATATAGACACCGGAGGGGGCTAGGGTTACACAAGGTCGGTTACAAAGGAGGAGATATACATATCCGTATTGCCTAGCTTGCCTTCCACGCCAAGTAGAGTCCCATCCGGACACGAGACGAAGTCTTCAATCTTGTATCTTCATAGTCCAACAGTCCGACCAAAGGATATAGTCCGGCTGTCCGGAGACCCCCTAATCCAGGACTCCCTCAGTAGCCCCTGAACCAGGCTTCAATGACGATGAGTCCGGCGCGCAGTGTTGTCTTCGGCATTACAAGGCGGGTTCTTCTACAATTTTCGAGTGTTCGTAAGCAGTGTCCGACCTCATAAATGGTAAACCTCTTGGCTTCTATGCCCAATAAGGGCTATCTCCCACGCGTCAAATGAATACGAGGCGCCAGTGCGTTTTTTACATTCGTCCCCCTAGCCAGATAAATAAATTGTCTATTAAAGGGATGGGGATTCTTAGATCCGATCCATACCATCCTCCCCCCCAGCGAGAATCCATCAGAGCGCGTTTCGGAAAGATCCATTCCAGCATGGCCGACCTCCGCAGCTCCTCCTCCCGCCTGCGTAGCCCTAAGCCCGGTGATTGGGAGAGGTGTTTAGTCCCACACAGTCGATTGGTCGAGCTGCAGACCAAGGGATTTCTCCCTCCAGCGTATATGGTGCCCGTCCGAGCCGGGCTCGCCACCTACAATGGCGGGGAGCAAGCGGAGAGCTTCCCCAGCCCCTCTATGGGGGAGCGGGTATGCCTTGTCCCCTATCTATTGAGGGGACTCAGATTTCCAATTCATCCGTTCCTCCGCGGGCTCCTGGAGTTCTACAGCCTCCAATTACACAATTTCACCCCTGCCTCCATTCTACATATCGCCGGCTATGTTGCTCTCTGCGAGTTGTTCCTGGTGTTGGAAATATGCCCTAGAGGCAATAATAAATTAGTTATTATTATATCATATTTCATTGTTCATGATAATCGTTTATTATCCATGCTAGAATTGTATTGATAGGAAACTCAGATACATGTGTGGATAAATAGACAACACCATGTCCCTAGTAAGCCTCTAGTTGACTAGCTCGTTGATCAATAGATGGTTATGGTTTCCTGACCATGGACATTGGATGTCGTTGATAACGGGATCACATCATTAGGAGAATGATGTGATGGACAAGACCCAATCCTAAGCCTAGCACAAGATCGTGTAGTTCGTTTGCTAAAGCTTTTATAATGCCAAGTATCATTTCCTTAGACCATGAGACTGTGCAACTCCCGGATACCGTAGGAGTGCTTTGGGTGTGCCAAACGTCACAACGTAACTGGGTGGCTATAAAGGTACACTACAGGTATCTCCGAAAGTGTCTGTTGGGTTGGCACGAATCGAGACTGGGATTTGTCACTCCGTGTAAACGGAGAGGTATCTCTGGGCCCACTCGGTAGGACATCATCATAATGTGAAAAATGTGACCAAGGAGTTGATCACGGGATGATGTGTTACGGAACAAGTAAAGAGACTTGCCGGTAACGAGATTGAACAAGGTATTGGGATACCGATGATCGAATCTCGGGCAAGTACAATACCGCTGGACAAAGGGAATTGAATACGGGATTGATTGAATCCTCGACATCGTGGTTCATCCGATGAGATCATCGTGGAACATGTGGGAGCCAACATGGGTATCCAGATCCTGCTGTTGGTTATTGGCCGAAGAGTTGTCTCGGTCATGTCTACATGGTTCCCGAACCCGTAGGGTCTACACACTTAAGGTTCGATGATGCTAGGGTTATTAGGAAGACTTGTATGTGATTACCGAATGTTGTTCAGAGTCCCGGATGAGATCCCGGACGTCACGAGGAGTCCCGGAATGGTCCGGAGGTAAAGATTTATATATGGAAAGTTGTTGTTCGGGTTCCGGGAAAACTTCGGTTTTTTCCGGTATTGTACCGGGAAGCTTACGGAAGGTTCAGGAGGATTCCGGAGGAGTCCGGAGGTCCGGAAAATGTTCCACCACGTCCAATACAGCATCATGGGCTGTAAGGGGGCGCCCTAACCTTAATGGGCCAAGGGCACCAGCCCCCCCAAGGCCCATGCGCATGGGAGAGGGGAAACCCTAAGGGGGAGGGCCTTCACTTGACTTGGGAGGCACTCCCCCCCCCTTGGCCGCCGCCCCAACCCTAGATGGGATCTAGGGGGGCCGGTCCCCTCTCTCCCCACCTATAAATAGTGGAGGGGTGGGAGGGCGGCCACACCCTTGAACCTGGCGCAGCCCTGTTGGGGAACGTTGCAGAAAACAAAAATTTTCCTACGGTTTCACCAAGATCCATCTAGGAGTTCATCTAGCAACGAGTGATCGGATTGCATCTACATACCTTTGTAGATCACGCGCGGAAGCGTTCAAAGAACGGGGATGAGGAAGGCGTACTCGACGTGATCCAAATCACCGGAGATCCTAGCGCCGAACGGATGGCACCTCCGCGTTCAACACACGTACGGTCAGCATAACGTCTCCTTCTTCTTGATCCAGCAAGAGGGAAGGAGAGGTTGAGGAAGATGGCTCCAGCAGCAGCACGACGGCGTGGTGGTGGTGGAGCTGCAGTACTCCGGCAGGGCTTCGCCAAGCACTATGGAGGAGGAGGATGTGTTGGAGAGGGAGAGGGAGGCACCAAAGGCGTGGATTGAGAGGCCCTCCTTCCCCCACTATATATAGGGAGCCTAGGGGGGCGCCGGCCCTAGGAGATGCAATCTCCTAGGGGGGGCGGTGTCCAAGGGAGGAATCCCTCCTCCCTAAGGCACCTAGGAGGTGCCTTCCCCCTTTAGGACTCTTCCTTTCTTGATCTCTTGGCGCATGGGCCTCTTGGGGCTGGTGCCCTTGGCCCATATAGGCCAAGGCGCACACCCCTACAGCCCATGTGGCCCCCCGGGGCAGGTGGCCCCACCCGGTGGACCCCCGGGACCCTTCCGGTGGTCCCGGTACAATACCGGTGACCCCGAAACTTATCCCGACGGCCGAAATAGCACTTCCTATATATAATTCTTTACCTCCGGACCATTCCGGAACTCCTCGTGACGTCCGGGATCTCATCCGGGACTCCAAACAACATTCGAGTTACTGCATATACATATCCCTACAACCCTAGCGT
Source organism: Triticum urartu (assembly GCF_003073215.2). Lineage (NCBI taxonomy): Eukaryota > Viridiplantae > Streptophyta > Magnoliopsida > Poales > Poaceae > Triticum > Triticum urartu. The sequence continues at coordinate 533,296,085 of NC_053022.1, forward strand.
CACCGAACCTTAAGTGTGTAGACCCTACGGGTTCGGGAGACATGTAGACATGACCGAGATCGCTCTCCGGTCAATAACCAACAACGGGATCTGGATACCCATGTTGGCTCCCACATGCTCCTCGATGATCTCATCGGATGAACCACGATGTCGAGGATTCAATCAATCCCGTATACAATTCCCTTCGTCAATCGGTATGTTACTTGCCCGAGATTCGATCGTCGGTATCCCAATACCTCGTTCAATCTCGTTACCGGCAAGTCACTTTACTCGTACCGTAATGCATGATCCCGTGACCATACACTTGGTCACTTTGAGCTCATTATGATGATGCATTACCGAGTGGGCCCAGTGATACCTCTCCGTCATACGGAGTGACAAATCCCAGTCTTGATCCGTGTCAACCCAACAGACACTTTCGGAGATACCCGTAGTATACCTTTATAGTCACCCAGTTACGTTGTGACGTTTGGTACACCCAAAGCATTCCTACGGTATCCGGGAGTTACACGATCTCATGGTCTAAGGAAAAGATACTTGACATTGGAAAACTCTAGCAAATGAACTATACGATCTTATGCTATGTTTAGGATTGGGTCTTGTCCATCACATCATTCTCCTAATGATGTGATCTCGTTATCAATGACATCCAATGTCCATAGTCAGGAAACCATGACTATCTGTTGATCAACGAGCTAGTCAACTAGAGGCTTACTAGGGACATGTTGGTGTCTATTATTCACACATGTATTACGATTTCCGGATAACACAATTATAGCATGAATAAAAGACAATTATCATGAACAAGGAAATATAATAATAATCCTTTTATTATTGCCTCTAGGGCATATTTCCAAACAGTCTCCCACTTGCACTAGAGTCAATAATCTAGTTACATTGTGATGAATCGAACACCCATGGAATTCTGGTGTTGATCATGTTTTGCTCTAGGGAGAGGTTTAGTCAACGGATCTGCTACATTCAGGTCCGTATGTACTTTACAAATATCTATGTCTCCATCTTGAACATTTTCACGAATGGAGTTGAAGCGACGCTTGATGTGCCTTGTCTTCTTGTGAAACCTGGGCTCCTTGGCAAGTGCAATAGCTCCAGTGTGTCACAGAAGAGTTTGATTGGCCCCGACGCATTGGGTATGACTCCTAGGTCGGTGATGAACTCCTTCACCCAAATTGCTTCATGCGCTGCCTCCGAGGCTGCCATGTACTCCGCTTCACATGTAGATCCCGCCACGATGCTCTGCTTGCAACTGCACCAGCTTACTGCCCCACCATTCAAAATATACACGTATCCGGTTTGTGACTTTGAGTCATCCAGATCTGTGTCGAAGCTAGCGTCGACGTAACCCTTTACGACGAGCTCTTCGTCACCTCCATAAACGAGAAACATTTCCTTAGTCCTTTTCAGGTACTTCAGGATATTCTTGACCGCTGTCCAGTGTTCCTTGCCGGGATTACTTTGGTACCTTCCTACCAAACTTACAGCAAGGTTTACATCAGGTCTGGTACACAGCATGGCATACATAATAGACCCTATGGCTGAGGCATAGGGGATGACACTCATCTCTTCTATATCTTCTGCCGTGGTCGGACATTGAGCTGAGCTCAATTTCACACCTTGCAATACAGGGAAGAACCCCTTCTTAGACTGATCCATATTGAACTTCTTCAATATCTTGTCAAGGTATGTGCTTTGTGAAAGACCTATGAGGCGTCTTGATCTATCTCTGTAGATCTTGATGCCTAATATATAAGCAGCTTCTCCAAGGTCCTTCATTGAAAAACTCTTATTCAAGTAGGCCTTAATGCTGTCCAAAAGCTCTATATCATTTCCCATCAAAAGTATGTCATCTACATATAATATGAGAAATCCTACAGAGCTCCCACTCACTTTCTTGTAAACACAGGCTTCTCCATAAGTCTGCATAAACCCAAACGCTTTGATCATCTCATCAAAGCGAATGTTCCAACTCCGAGATGCTTGCACCAGCCCATAAATCGAGCGTTGGAGCTTGCACACCTTGTCAGCATATTTAGGATCAACAAAACCTTCCGGCTGCATCATATACAATTCTTCCTTAAGGAAACCATTAAGGAATGCCGTTTTGACGTCCATTTGCCATATCTCATAATCGTAGAATGTGGCAATTGCTAACATGATTCAGACGGAATTTAGCTTCGCTACCGGTGAGAAAGTCTCATCGTAGTCAACCCCTTGAACTTGTCGATAACCCTTAGCGACAAGCCGAGCTTTATAGATGGTCACATTACCATCCGCGGCTGTCTTCTTCTTAAAGATCCATTTATTTTCTATGGCTCGCCGCTCTACGGGCAAGTCAGTCAAAGTCCATACTTCATTTTCATACATGGATCCTATCTCGGATTTCATGGCTTCCAGCCATTTGTCGGAATCCGGGCCCGCCATCGCTTCTTCATAGTTCGAAGGTTCACCGTTGTCTAACAACATGATTTCCAAGACAGGGTTGCCGTACCACTCTGGTGCGGAACGTGTCCTTGTGGACCTTCGAATTTCAGTAGGAGCTTGATCAGAAGTATCTTGATCATCATCATTAACTTCCTCTCTAGTCGGTGCAGGCACCTCAGGAACATTTTCTTGAGTTGCGCCATTTTCCGGTTCAAGAGGTAATGCTTCATCAAGTTCTACTTTCCTCCCACTTACTTCTTTCGAGAGAAACTCCTTCTCTAGAAAGGATCCATTCTTGGCAACAAAGATCTTGCCTTCGGATCTGAGGTAGAAGGTATACCCAATAGTTTCTTTAGGGTATCCTATGAATACGCATTTTTCCGACTTGGGTTCGAGCTTTTCAGGTTGAAGTTTCTTGACATAAGCATCACATCCCCAAACTTTTAGAAATGACAGCTTAGGTTTCTTCCCAAACCATAATTCATACGGTGTCGTCTCAACGGATTTCGACGGAGCCCTATTTAAAGTGAATGCGGCAGTCTCTAAAGCATAGCCCCAAAAAGATAGCGGTAAATCGGTAAGAGACATCATAGATCGCACCATATCTAATAGAGTGCGATTACGATGTTCGGACACACCATTACGCTGAGGTGTTCCAGGCGGCGTGAGTTGTGAAACTATTCCACATTTTCTTAAGTGTGTGCCAAACTCGTGACTCAAGTATTCTCCTCCACGATCCGATCGCAGGAACTTGATTTTCCTGTCACGTTGATTCTCAACCTCACTCTAAAATTCCTTGAACTTTTCAAAGGTTTCAGACTTGTGTTTCATTAAGTAGACATACCCATATCTACTCAAGTCATCAGTGAGGGTGAGAACATAACGATAGCCACCGCGAGCCTCAACGCTCATTGGACCGCACACATTAGTATGTATGATTTCCAATAAGTTGGTTGCTCGCTCCATTGTTCCTGAGAATGGAGTCTTGGTCATTTTACCCATGAGGCATGGTTCGCACGTGTCAAATGATTCGTAATCAAGAGACTCTAAAAGTCCATCTGCATGGAGCTTCTTCATGCGTTTGACACCTATGTGACCAAGGCGGCAGTGCCACAAGTAGGTGGGACTATCATTATCAATCTTACATCTTTTGGTATTCACACTATGAATATGTGTAGCATTACGCTCGAGATTCATTAAGAATAAACCATTCACCATCGGAGCATGACCATAAAACATATCTCTCATATAAATAGAACAACCATTATTCTCGGATTTAAATGAGTAGCCATCTCGTATTAAACGAGATCCTAATACAATGTTCATGCTCAAACTTGGCACTAAATAACAATTATTGAGGTTCAAAACTAATCCCGTAGGTAAATGTAGAGGTAGCGTGCCGACGGCGATCACATCGACCTTGGAACCATTCCCGACGCGCATCGTCACCTCGTCCTTCGCCAGTCTCCGCTTATTCCGCAGCTCCTGCTTTGAGTTACAAATGTGAGCAACTGCACCGGTATCAAATACCCAGGAGCTACTACGAGTACTGGTAAGGTACACATCAATTACATGTATATCACATATACCTTTCGTTTTGCCGGCCTTCTTGTCTGCTAAGTATTTGGGGCAGTTCCGCTTCCAGTGACCACTTTCCTTGCAATAAAAGCACTCAGTCTCGGGCTTGGGTCCATTCTTTGGCTTCTTCCCGGCAGCTTGCTTGCCGGGCGCGGAAACTCCCTTGCCGTCCTTCTTGAAAGCTTTCTTTCCCTTGCCCTTCTTGAACTTAGTGGTTTTATTCACCATCAACACTTGATGTTCCTTTTTGACTTCTACCTCTGCTGATTTCAGCATTGCAAATACTTCAGGAATGGTCTTTTCCATCCCCTGCATATTGAAGTTCATCACAAAGCTCTTGTAGCTCGGTGGAAGCGACTGAAGGATTCTGTCAATGACCGCGTCATCCGGGAGATTAACTCCCAGCTGAGTCAAGCGGTTATGCAACCCAGACATAGTGAGTATGTGCTCACTGACAGAACTGTTTTCCTCCATCTTACAGCTGAAGAACTTGTCGGAGACTTGATATCTCTCGACCCGGGCATGTGCTTGGAAACCATTTTCAGCTCTTCGAACATCTCATATGCTCCGTGTCTCTCAAAACGCTTTTGGAGCCCCGGCTCTAAGCTATAAAGCATGCTGCACTAAACGAGGGAGTAGTCATCGGTACGTGCCTGCCAAGCGTTCATAACGTCTTGTTCTGTAGGGAGAACAGGTGCGTCACCCAGCGGTGCTTGTAGGACATAATCTTTCTTGGTAGCTATGAGGATGATCCTCAGGTTCCGGACCCAGTCCGTGTAGTTGCTGCCATCATCTTTCAGCTTGGTTTTCTCTAGGAACGCATTGAAGTTGAGGACTACGTTGGCCATTTGATCTACAAGACATATTGTAAAGATTTTAGACTAATTTCATGATAATTAAGTTCATCTAATCAAATTATTCAATGAACTCCCACTTAGATAGACATCCCTCCTGTAATCTAAGTATAACATGATCCGAGTTAACTAGGCCGTGTCCGATCATCACATGAGACGGACTAGTCAACATCGGTGAACATCTTCATGTTGATCGTATCTTCTATACGACTCATGCTCGACCTTTCGGTCTTCTGTGTTCCGAGGCCATGTCTGTACATGCTAGGCTCGTCAAGTCAACCTAAGTGTTTGCACGTGTAAATCTGTCTTACACCCGTTGTATGTGAACGTTGGAATCTATCACACCCGATCATCACGTGGTGCTTCGAAACAACGAACTGTCGCAACGGTGCACAGTTAGGGGGAACACTTTCTTGAAATTATTATGAGGGATCATCTTATTTACTACCGTCGTTCTAAGAAAAGAAGATGCAAAAACATGACAAACATCACATGCAATCAAATAATAATAGTGACATGATATGGCCAATATCACATAGCTCCTTTGATCTCCATCTTGGGGCTCCATGATCATCTTGTCACCGGCATGACACCATGATCTCCATCATCGTGTCTCCATGAAGTTGCTCGCCAACTATTACTTCTACTACTATGGCTAACAGGTTTAGCAATAAAGTAAAGTAATTTACATGGCGTTTCTCAATGACACGCAGGTCATACAAAAAATAAAGACAACTCCTATGGCTCCTATCGGTTGTCATACTCATCGACATGCAAGTCGTGATTCCTATTACAATAGCATGAACATCTAATACATCACATATATATCATTCATCATTCATCACAACTTTGGCCATATCATATCACAAAGCACTTGCTGCAAAAACAAGTTAGACGTCCTCTAATTGTTGTTGCAAGTTTTACGTGGCTGAAATAGGGTTCTAGCAAGAACATTTTCTTACCTACGTGAAAGCCACAACGTGATTTGTCAACTTCTATTTACCCTTCATAAGGACCCTTTTCATTGAATCCGCTCCAACTAAAGTGGGAGAGACAGACACCCGCCAGCCACCTTATGCAACTTGTGCATGTTAGTCGGTGGAACCGGTCTCACGTAAGCGTACGTGTAAGGTTGGTCCGGGCCGCTTCATCCCACAATACCGCCGAAGCAAGATAAGACTAGTAGCGGCAAGAAAGTTGACAACATCAACACCCACAACAAATTGTGTTCTACTCGTGCAAGAGAACTACGCATAGACCTAGCTCATGATGCCACTGTTGGGGAACGTTGCAGAAAACAAAAATTTTCCTATGGTTTCACCAAGATCCATCTAGGAGTTCATCTAGCAATGAGTGATCGGATTGCATCTACATACCTTTGTAGATCACGCGCGGAAGCGTTCAAAGAATGGGGATGAGGAAGGCGTACTCGACGTGATCCAAATCACCGGAGATCCTAGCGCCGAACGGACGGCACCTCCGCGTTCAACACATGTACGGTCAGCGTAACCTCTCCTTCTTCTTGATCCAGCAAGGGGGAAGGAGAGGTTGAGGAAGATGGCTCCAGCAGCAGCACGACGGTGTGGTGGTGGTGGAGCTGCAGTACTCCGGCAGGGCTTCGCCAAGCACTATGGACGAGGAGGATGTGTTGGAGAGGGAGAGGGAGGCACCAAAGGCGTGGGTTGAGAGGCCCTCCTTCCCCCACTATATATAGGGAGCCTAGGGGGGGGGCGGCCAAGGGAGGAATCCCTCCTCCCCAAGGCACCTAGGAGGTGCCTTCCCCCTTTAGGACTCTTCCTTTCTTGATCTCTTGGCGCATGGGCCTCTTGGGGCTGGCGCCCTTGGCCCATATAGGCCAAGGCGCACACCCCTACAGCCAATGTGGCCCCCCGGGGCAGGTGGCCCCACCCGGTGGACCCCCGGAACCCTTCCGGTGGTCCCGGTACAATACCGGTGACCCCGAAACTTATCCCGATGGCCGAAATAGCACTTCCTATATATAATTCTTTACCTCCGGACCATTCCGGAACTCCTCGTGACGTCCGGGATCTCATCCGGGACTCCGAACAACATTCGGGTTACTGCATATACATATCCCTACAACCCTAGCGTCACCGAACCTTAAGTGTGTAGACCCTACGGGTTCGGGAGACATGTAGACATGACCGAGATCGCTCTCCGGTCAATAACCAACAGCGGGATCTGGATACCCATGTTGGCTCCCACATGCTCCTCGATGATCTCATCGGATGAACCACGATGTCGAGGATTCAATCAATCCCGTATACAATTCCCTTCGTCAATCGGTATGTTACTTGCCCGAGATTCGATCGTCGGTATCCTAATACCTCGTTCAATCTCGTTACCGGCAAGTCACTTTACTCGTACCGTAATGCATGATCCCGTGACCAGACACTTGGTCACTTCGAGCTCATTATGATGATGCATTACCGAGTGGGCCCAGTGATACCTCTCCGTCATACGGAGTGACAAATCCCAGTCTTGATCCGTGTCAACCCAACAGACACTTTCAGAGATACCCATAGTATACCTTTATAGTCACCCAGTTATGTTGTGAAGTTTGGTACACCCAAAGCACTCCTACGGTATCTGGGAGTTACACGATCTCATGGTCTAAGGAAAAGATACTTGACATTGGAAAACTCTAGCAAATGAACTATACAATCTTATGCTATGTTTAGGATTGGGTCTTGTCCATCACATCATTCTCCTAATGATGTGATCTCGTTATCAATGACATCCAATGTCCATAGTCAGGAAACCATGACTATCTGTTGATCAACGAGCTAGTCAACTAGAGGCTTACTACGGACATGTTGGTGTCTATTATTCACACATGTATTACGATTTCCGGATAACACAATTATAGCATGAATAAAAGACAATTATCATGAACAAGGAAATATAATAATAATCCTTTTATTATTGCCTCTAGGGCATATTTCCAATAAGCCCCTCCCCTCCAATACCTCTCCTCCTCCGCGTGAGCTTGGCAAAGCCCTGCCGGAGAACTGCCACTCCATCACCACCACGCCGTCGTGCTGCTGTTGGACTCTCTTCCTCAACCTCTCCTTCTTCCTTGCTAGATCAAGGCGTGGGAGACGTCTCCGTTCCGTATGTGTGTTGAATGCGGAAGTGCCGTCCGTTCGGCGCTAGGATCATCGGTGATTTGGATCACGACGAGTACGACTCCATCAGCCCCGTTCACTTGAACGCTTCCGCTTAGCGATCTACAAGGGTATGTAGATGCACTCTCCTTCCCTTTGTTGCTAGATTACTCCATAGATTGATCTTGGTGATGCGTAGAAAATTTTAAATTTCTGCTACGATCCCCAACAGTGGTATCAGAGCTAGGTCTATGCGTAGTTTCTATGCACGAGTAGAACACAAAGCAGTTGTGGGCGTTGATTTTGTCAATTTACTTGCCGTTACTAGTCTTATCTTGATTCGGCGGCATCGTGGGATGAAGCGGCCCGGACCGACCTTACACGTACTCTTACGTGAGACTGGTTCCACTGACTGACATGCACTAGTTGCATAAGGTGGCTAGCGGGTGTCTGTCTCTCCCACTTTAGTCGGATCGGATTCGATGAAAAGGGTCCTTATGAAGGGTAAATAGAAATTGGCATATCACGTTGTGGTTTTCGCGTAGGTAAGAAACGTTCTTGCTAGAAACCTATAGCAGCCACGTAAAAACTTGCAACAACAATTAGAGGACGTCTAACTTGTTTTTGCAGCATATGCCTTGTGATGTGATATGGCCAACAGGATGTGATGAATGATATATGTGATGTATGAGATTGATCATGTTCTTGTAATAGGAATCACGACTTGCATGTCGATGAGTATGACAACCGGAAGGAGCCATAGGAGTTGTCTTAATTTATTTATGACCTGTGTGTCAACATAAACGTCATGTAATTACTTTACTTTATTGCTAAAGCGTTAGCCATAGTAGTAGAAGTAATAGATGACGAGACAACTTCAAGAAGACACGATGATGGAGATCATGATGATGGAGATCATGGTGTCATGCCGGTGACAACGCTGATCATGGAGCCCCGAAGATGGAGATCAAAAGGAGCAAAATGATATTGGCCATATCATGTCACTATTTGATTGTATGTGATGTTTATCATGTTTTACATCTTATTTGCTTAGAACGACGGTAGCTTAAATAAGATGATCCCTCACTAAAATTTCAAGAAAAGTGTTCCCCCTAACTATGCACCGTTGTGAAGGTTCGTTGTTTTGAAGCACCACGTGATGATCGGGTGTGATAGATTCTAACGTTCGAATACAACGGGTGTTGACGAGCCTAGCATGTACAGACATGGCCTCGGGACACATGCGAAACACTTAGGCTGACTTGACGAGCCTAGCATGTACAGACATGGCCTCGGAACACGGAAGACCGAAAGGTCGAACATGAGTCGTATAGAAGATACGATCAACATGAGATGTTCACCGTTGATGACTAGTCCGTCTCACGTGATGATCGGACACGGCCTAGTCGATTCGGATCATGTTTCACTTAGATGACTAGAGGGATGTCTATCTGAGTGGGAGTTCATTAAATAATTTGATTAGATGAACTCAATTATCATGAACATAGTCTAAATTGTCTTTATGTTGTAGATAAATAACTCATGTTGTAGCTCCCTGTTTCAATACGTTCTTAGAGAAAGATTAAGTTGAAAGATATTGTAAGCAATGATGCGGACTAGGTCTGTAGTCCGAGGAGTGTCCTCACTGCTACACAGAAGGCTTGCGTCTTTGATGCACCACTCAATGTGCAAACCCCTACAACGTCGTCTGTGGATGTTGTGAACACATGACAGACACATCCTGATGACTACTTGATAGTTTAGTGCACCATACTTCATGGCTTAGAATCGGGATTCCAATGACGTTTTGAACGCCATAGAACATATGAGATGTTCCAAGAGCTGAAATTGGGATTTCTGGCTCATGCCCGTGTTGAGAGGTGTGAGACCTCTGACAAGTTCTTTTGCCAACAAGATGGAGGAGAATAGCTCAGCTAGTGAGCATGTGCTCAGAATGTCTGGGTGCTACAATCACTTAAATCAAGTGGGAGTTAAACTTCTGGATAAGATAATGATTGATAGAGTTCTCTAGCCACTATCACTAAGCTACTAGATCTTCGTGATGAACTATGACATGCAAGGGATGGAGTTGATCCCGGAGCTGTTCGCGGTGCTTAAGACCGCAAAAGGTAGAAATCAAGAAGGAGCATCAAGTGTTGATGGTTTAGCAAGACCACTGGTTTCAAGAAGGGCAAGGGATAGAAGGGAAACTTCATGGATGGCAAACCAGTTGCCGCTCCAGTGAAGGAACCCAAGGTTGAACCCAAACCACTAAGTGCTTCTATTGTAAGGGGAACGGTCACTGGTAGCGGAATTACCCCAAAATGCATGGTAGATAAGAAGGCTAGCAACTTCAACAAAGTATATACGTGTTATTAATGTGTACCTCACTAGTACTCCTGGTAGCACCTGGGTATTGGATACCAGTTCAGTTGCTATTATTGGTGACTTGAAGCAAAAGCTACGGACTAAACGGAGACTGGCTAAGGGCGAGGTGACGATGTGTGTTGGAAGTGTTTCCAAAGTTGATGAGATCACCATCGCACGCTCCATCTGCCTTCGGGATTAGTCTTGAACCTAGATAAATGTTATCAGGTGTCTACGTTGAGCATGAATATGATTAGATCATGTTCATTGCAATACGGTTATTCATTTAAATTAGAGAATAATGGTTATTCTGTTTATATGAATAATACCTTTCATGGTCATGCACCCTATGTGAATGGTTCATTGAATCTCGGTCGTGGTAATACACATGTTCACGCCAAAAGATGTAGAGTTAATAATGATAGTACCACTTTCTTGTGGCACTGCCGCTTAGGTCATATTGGCGTAAGATGCATGAAGAAACTCCATGTCGATGGTTGTTTGGAGTCACTTGATTTTGAATCGCTTGACACATGCGAGCCATGCCTCATGGGCAGGATGACTAAGACCCTGTTTTCAGGTACAATGAAACGGGCAAGTGACTTGTTGGAAATCATACATGCTGATACGTGTGATCCAATGAGAATTGAAGCGTGCGGTGGATATCGCTATTTTCTCATGTTCACTGACGATTTGAGTAGATATAGGTATATTTACTTAATGAAGCACAAGTCTGAAACGTTTGAAAAGTTGAAGCGATTTCAGAGTGAAGTTAAGAACCATCATAACAAGAAGATCAAATTCCTACGATCTGATCGATGAGAATTTCTGAGTTATGAGTTTGGCAATCACTTAAGACATTGTGGAATTGTTTCACAGTTAAAGCCACCTGGAACACCACAGGGTAATGGTGTGTCCGGACGTCGTAATCGAACCTTATGAGATATGGTGCGATCTATGATGTCTCTTACCGATCTATCGCTATTATTTTGAGGTTATACGTTAGAGACAACTGCATTCACTTTAGATAGGACACCATATAAGTCTGTTGAGACGACGTCGTATGAACATTGGTTTGGCAAGAAACCCAAGTTATCATTTCTTAATGTTTGGGGCTGCAATGCTTAAGGCTTTAGCCGGAGAAGCTCGAACCCAAAGCGGACAAACACATCTTCATAGGATACCCAAAGGTGACAGTTGGGTATACCTTCTATCTCAGATCCGAGGGCAAATTGTTTGTCACTAAAGAACGGGTCCTTTCTCGAGAAGGAGTTTCTCTCAAAAGAATTGAGTGGGAGGAAGATATAACTTGATGAGGTTGTCGAACCTTTACTTCAACCAGAGAGTGATGCAACACAGAAAGATGTTTTCTGTGGCGCCTACGTCTGTTGAATAGGAAGTTAATGATAGTGATCATGAAGCTTCGGATCAAGTTGCTATCAAACCTCATAGGTCGACAAGGATATGTACTACTCCTGAGTGGTACGGTAATCCTGTCTTAGATATCGTGTTGTTGGACAACAATGAACCTACGAGCTATGGAGAAGAGATGGTGGGCCCGTATTCCGAAAAATGGTTAGAAGCCATGAAATCCGAGATAGGATCCATATATCAGAACAAAGTATGGACTTTGGTGGACTTGCCCGATGATCGGCAAGCCATTGAGATAAATGGATCTTTAAGAAGAAGACCGACGTGGGCGGTAATGTTACCATCTATGAAGCTCGACTTGTGGGAAAGAGTCCTTTCACAAGTTCAAGGAGTTGATTACGATGAGAATTTCTCACCCGTAGCGATGCTTAAGTCCGTCGGAATCATGTTAGCATTAGCTGTATTTTTCGATTATGAAATCTGACAGATGGATGTCAAAAACAAGTTTTCTTACCAGTTTTCGTAAGAAAGAGTTGTATGTGATACAATCAAAGTTTTGTCAATCCTAAGGATGTTTGTTTGAAGAGTTTTTTTCAAAGGAAGACCTGGATAAAGCTGCTTACAAATTGGGCATCAAGATCTATAGAGATAGATCAAGACGCCTGATGATACTTTCAAAGAACACACACCTTGACATGTTTTTGAAGGAGTTCAAAATAGATCAGTCGAAGAAGGGGTTCTTACCTGAGTTGTACGGTGTGAAGTTGAGTAAGACTCAAAGCTTGACCACGACAGAAGAAAGAGGAAGGACGAAGGTCATCCCCTATGCTCTTGTCATAGGCTCTATACGGTATGCCATGCTGAGTACCGCACCCGATGTGTGCCTTGCCACATGTCTGGCAAGAGGGTAAAAAGGTGATCTAGGACTGGATCACCAGATAGCGGTCAAAATTATCCTTAGAGGAATAAGGAAATGTTTCTCGGTTATGGAGATGATAAAGAGTTCGACGTAAAGAGTTACGTCGATGCAAGCTTAACACCTATCCGGATAGCTCTGAGTAGAGATACCGGATACGTATAATGGAGCAACAATTTGGAATAGCTCCAAGTGGAACGTGGTAGCAGCATCTACGATATGACATAAAGTTTTGCGAAATATATAGGGATCTGAATATGGCAAGACCCGTTGACTACAACCTATCTCACAAGCATAACATGATCAAACCCAGAACTCATTGAGTGTTAATCACATAGTGATGTGAACTAGATTATTGAGTCTAGTAAACTCTTTGGATGTTGGTCACATGGCGATGTGACCTGTGAGTGTTAATCACATGGCGATGTGAACTAGAGGAGTTCATCCGCATCAAGCCACAGGACGGATTCTCCATGCACAATCCTCCAAGCTGGGTAAGTTATATCTCCTTACTCCCATTTTTCCCGCATTATTTGTCGTAAATATTCACCTTGCCACTTTGCGGCAGGAACTGCGAAAAGCCATAAAGGAGGTCAGCAGTCCGTCTCCACAACCAGAGGACCCTGACCGGGCCCTCGACTCCGGACTTGAAGAAGATCCGGTTATATTTGTGGAGTTGATAGACCGGCAGTTCTATCAGTTAAGCTGTGATGATGCCATGGTGGCCATTACGGCCGACTATCCCGGACTGTTTCCTGCATCGCACATAAGAAAACCAAAAAAATCCCAACTCCGAAAACTAGGATCCCCTTTTAGACACTTCACCTACCATATACACATGGCATTTTTACAGGGAAGGCATTCGGGACGCCCTGCCGAACCCGCAGCAACTCGCCAACAAGAGGCACCGAGGCCGGCCAGGCCAAAAAGGAAGGCGGTCAGGACGGAGATGCCGGCGCAAAGGTATAACAAAAACCCCGCTCCTTGGTTGTCGTCTTTCTCAAAATGTAATGACGCCCGTGTTTCTTTAACAGAAAAAATGCTCGCCGGAATATGTCCGGCGATGTTACTAATCACGCTTCCACCAGTCGGGCGCCAGGACCGGACATAGAGGCGGAAGCCGATATGGGGCGGGCGCCGGATAATCCCCCTACAGAGGATGCGGATAGATTATCCGCTACAAACTCAGAAGTGGAAAGCGCCATGAATCATAGGCGCCGCCGGGCCGTACTCCGTGACGCTTGTTTCTCACCAAAGGCATTTGATGCCTTCAATTCTGGAGAGGCGTACCTCCGTGCTGCTCAAGATGGTCTAGCCAGAGCCACGGATCAGTATGTAAAGGATGTACGTGTAAGTAAATCTGATGATTTATATGTATCAGTAGCCCCTGAGACTTGAAACAGTTAGCAGAACTGATTTAAGGATCATCTTTATTGTGCAGGTTCTCACAGAGAAGAATAATAGGCTATCGCAGGAGCTAGAGGAATGCAAGACCCAACTGCGGGCCGCTGTTGCCGCATTGCAGGAACCGAAAAAGTCACCCGCTGGTAACATTTACTTTAAGGAATGATGGTTACCATATAGTGTATGGCGTGGCTGCAGATCTAACAATAGATGTTGCAGATGAATCCGGAGAAAATCCGGAGGACCAGCATGTCGTGCGACAGCTAGAGGCTGGCAAACGCGTGCTGGCTGAGGTTAGGCGGGAGAAAAACAATCTCCAAGACGCCAATATCAAGCTGAGCGTGGAACTAAAAGACGTTCGAGCCCAGCTTGCAGACTCCGAGAAGGAGAATAAGCGGCTTCGGCGCGGCATTTTCAGTAAGTGCTTGAACGAATCCTTTTGAAGGAGTTTGGCGAAGAAGCCGACTGACAGCGTTATGTCTGTAGGTATGCTGACGGGTCGTCCCGCGGTGGAAATGCCCGGGTCTGCGGGTGATCTTCTATCCGAGCTCTCACATCTGCACGAACAAGTTCGACAGGTGATGCAAGGTGTTGCCCAGGCCTTGTGGCCATCCGTCTCCCTGCCAGAGGGTGTTGTAGAGCTTACGGAGAAGCTCAAGGGAGCGCGGCGATGCTTCCAATTATGGAAGATATCGGCTTGCCGACAAGGTGCCAAAGAAGCCTGGGCCATGGTGAAGACGCGGTATACCAAGGCTGACCCAAATCACATGGCCGAGGTCGGACCTGTGGGCCCCGACGGAAAAGAGATCCCCATGAGCTTAGTTTATGGGCAAGTAGAATTAGCCGCAAAGTATTCCCAACAGGATTGTAGGCTAGACCGCATGTTGGATGGTATAGAAGAGGAATTTAGTCAGTCTGCATGACTATGTAATTAAAGTGACATGTATAATGCCTTCTAGCCGGATTATAGATCATTTGTCTTGGCGGACCTTTTCACTTCAACCTCGGGACCCGATAGTCCGGAGTGTATCCGAATACCCGCTTAGTTATATAAGAACCGGGGTATGTGTGGATACCAGGCGTAGGGGTCATTAGTGCTTGAACGGACAAGTGCCCAACTAGTTATGTTATATTACATGGGTAGTAAGAAACATCTTCCAGGGAGAATAGTTCCGTTAAGGGTTCCTTTCCCTGGGTATGCATGCCCTAAAGTGCATGTTTGGACTGCGATAAAAAACGCAGGAAAAAAACATCTAGGGGCAGACATGGAAAAATAAAAATCATCTTTTGTTCACCGA
This sequence comes from Triticum urartu, assembly GCF_003073215.2. NCBI lineage: Eukaryota > Viridiplantae > Streptophyta > Magnoliopsida > Poales > Poaceae > Triticum > Triticum urartu. The sequence continues at coordinate 533,311,443 of NC_053022.1, forward strand.
CCGAATATTCCCTTAAGAACACTAGCTTTCGGCTTCACCCAGTCTGAGGTACACATCCGGCTGACCCGGCAGTAACAATCGCAGAGGTGCTCCCCTTATGCCCTAGCCGAATTAATGGGAACGTAGGGCATAAATTCAAGAGCCAGGCAACCCAGCTTGGCCAAAACTTAAGTCATATCGATGCATATAATGGTGAAAAAAGGTACATGCAGAAGCATAACACATGTGCGGGGCATGAGGCCCAGATAAATAATTAAGCTTCTGTGAAAGAAGCCCCCAGGTATGACGGGCGCGGCTAGCGCATCTATAATGTGCAAGCGAGGCACAAGTTGTCCCTTGAAGGCCTAGAGAAAGAATAAAAGAAAGAAAGAAAAACAAGACAGATAATGTATATGCAAAAAATTGACAGAGGAAGGGGACGAACATAGAGTCCGGTGCTAGGTGTAGAATCTTCGGAGCCTGGCCGTGTTCCATGGGTTCGGCTCGAGTCGATTAGTCGATGCATCCCGCAGTCGGTACGCTCCACCGGTCAGAACTTGGTGAATAATGAAGGGACCTTTCCATTTGGGCTCGAGCTTGTTCTTTTTCTTATCCGGGAGGCGTAGAACTAGTTCGCCAACGTTATAAGTTTTGGCCCGTACTTCTCTGCTTTGGTATCTGTGAGCCTGTTGCTGATAAAATGCGGAACGGGCTTTTGCTACGTCGCGCTCCTCCTCCGAGGTGTCCAGACTGTCCTGCCGATCGAGCTCGGCTTCTCTTTCTTCGTACATGCGCACCCGAGGTGATTCATGAATTATGTCGCAGGGCAAGACTGCCTCTGCATGGTACACCATAAAGAAGGGTGTATATCCGGTACTACGGTTCGGCGTGGTCCGCAGCCCCCAGAGTACGGAGTCGAGCTCCTCTACCCAGTGCGTGTTAGACTCCGTTAAGGAACGCACTAATCTGGGTTTAATGCCGCTCATTATAAGACCGTTTGCTCGCTCAACTTGGCCGTTGGTTTGTGGGTGATAGACTGAAGCATAATCGAGCTTGATGCCCATTTTGCTGCACCAGAGTTTTACCTCATCGACAGTGAAGTTCGTGCCGTTGTCAGTGATGATGCTGTGGGGGACGCCATAACAGTGTATGACCCCAGATATGAAGTCTATCACCGGTCCGGATTCGACTGTTTTAACAGGTTTGGCCTCTATCCATTTGGTGAATTTATCCACCATGACCAGTAAGTATTTTTTCTTGTGGGTTCCCCCTTTAAGGGGACCAACCATGTCAAGCCCCCAGACCGCGAAGGGCCACGTAATGGGGATTGTTTGGAGGGCGGTGGGTGGCATGTGGCTTTGATTTGCAAAGAGCTGGCAACCGGCGCAACGTTGGACCAAGTCCTGTGCATCTGCCTGAGCCGTTGGCCAATATAATCCTGTATGGAAGGCCTTGCTTACAAGAGTCCGGGCTGCGGCGTGGTGACCGCCGAGTCCGGCGTGAATTTCTGCCAAAAGGTTCCGCCCTTCCTCTTCGGAGATGCACCTTTGAAGGACTCCGGTAGTGCTTTTTTATACAATTCTCCCTCATGGACCCTGTAGGCCTTAGATCGCCGCACTATGCAGTGTGCCTCATTTTGGTCCTCCGGAAGTTCCTGCCTAGTTAGGTAGGCCAGGAATGGTTCTGTCCACGGGGCTATGATGGCCATTATTACGTGGGATGAAGGTGTTATTTCGGTGGCGGAGCCTCCGATTGTGTCAGAGTGTTCGGTATCGGGTATTTTGGCTGGGTCCAGACTATTGTTACCGGTGTCCCCTTCCCATACTACGGATGGCTTGAACAGCCTCTCCAGAAATATGTTGGGGGGACCGCATCGCGTTTTGCGCCGATGCGGGCGAGGATATCCGCCGCCTGATTGTTTTCCCGAGCCACATGGTGAAATTCGAGCCCCTCGAACCGAGCTGACATTTTTAGGATGGCGTTTTGGTAGGCCGCCATTTTCGGATCCTTGGCATCAAAGTCTCCATTTATTTGGGATATTGCGAGGTTTGAATCCCCACGCACCTCCAGGCGTTGAATGCCCATGGAGACTGCCATCCGAAGACCATGCAACAGAGCTTCATATTCGGCTGCGTTGTTGGAGTCTGTATACAATATTTGCAGTACGTACTGAATGGTATCTCCGGTTGGGCACATCAGGACGACGCCAGCCCCTAGACCAGCCAGCATTTTAGAATCATCGAAGTGCATGATCCAATTGGAGTATGCGCCGTACTCTTTAGGGAGTTCGGCCTCCGTCCATTCGGCGACAAAGTCGGCCAATACTTGCGACTTAATGGCTCGTCGAGGTTTGTATGTTATGTCGAACGGGGGGAGCTCAATGGCCCATTTAGCAATCCGGCCCGTAGCGTCGCGGTTGTTTATAATATCATTAAGTGGCACTTCCGAGGCTATTGTAATCGAACACTCTTGAAAGTAGTGTCGCAGCTTCCGGGATGCCATGAATACCGCATAGGCTATCTTTTGATAATGTGGGTACCATGATTTGCATGGAGTGAGGACAGTGGATACATGGTATACCGGCTTTTGAAGAGGGAATTTATGTCCGTCAGCTTCTCATTCAACGACGAGCACTGCGCTTACAACTTGATGAGTTGCCGCAATGTACAACAGCATTGGTTCGCCGATGTTTGGCGCGGCCAGGATTGGGTTGGTTGCCAAAATGGCCTTTATTTCTTCCAATCCGGCTGTGGCAGCGTCCGTCCACTCGAAGTGTTCGGTGCGCCGAAGGAGGCGATAAAGGGGTAAAGCCTTTTCTCCTAAGCGGGAGATAAAGCGGCTTAGAGCCGCCACGCATCCAGTTAACTTCTGGATTTGTTTGAGGTCTGTTGGGGTAGCCAACTGTGACAAAGCTCGGATTTTATCCGGATTAGCTTCAATACCTCTACCGGAGACAATGAAACCCAGGAGCTTTCTGGCTGGTACGCCGAAAACGCATTTTTCCGGATTGAGCTTGATGTCGTATGTTCGGAGGTTGTCGAATGTGAGCCTCAAGTCGTCTATCAAAGAGTCGATGTGTTTGGTTTTGACGACCACATCGTCTACCTATGCCTCTACGGTTTTGCCGATTTGTTTCTCCAGACATGTCTAAATCATGCGCTGATATGTTGCTCCGGTGTTTTTGAGCCCAAAAGGCATGGTGTTGAAACAGAAGGGACCATATGGTGTGATGAATGCCGTTGCGGCTTGGTCGGACTCCGCCATCTTGATTTGGTGGTAACCGGAGTATGCGTCGAGGAAACACAATGACTCGTGTCCTGCGGTAGCATCAATAATTTGATCGATGCGAGGGAGGGGGAAGGGATCCTTTGGGCAAGCTTTATTGAGGTCCTTGAAATCGACACAAAGGCGCCAGGATTTATCCTTCTTTGGTACCATTACCAGGTTTGCTAGTCAGTCCGGGTGTTTTATTTCTCTGATGAATCCGGCCTCCAATAACTTGGCTAGTTCCTCTCCCATGGCCTGTCTCTTAGGTTCGGAGAAACGCCGAAGAGCTTGCTTGACCGGCTTGAATCCCTTTAGGATATTGAGGCTATGCTCGGCCAGCCTGCGTGGGATTCCTGGCATGTCTGAGGGATGCCAGGCGAATATGTCCCAATTCTCGCCCAGGAACTCTCGTAGTGCGGCGTCCACGGCAGGGTTTAACTGTGCCCCGATGGAGGTTGTTTTTGTAGGGTCTGTTGGGTGGACTTGGAATTTGACTATTTCATCCGCTGGTTTAAAAGAGGTGGACTTGGATCTCTTATCGAGGATCACATCGTCCCTGTTGTCGCGACCCGACCCGAATGGATCAAGTGCTCTGTGCTCAGGTGTCATCCCTGGATCAGTAATGCTGACACCGCACAGTACATCGAAGGATTTATAGCAGAGTGGCAATCACACACTTATTACATCGTTGTCTCAAAGAGAACTTATTACAATAAATATGGCTTAAGGCCATCTAATAACGATAACAACGGAAGACTCGAAAGATAAATGGGTCCATCAACTCCAACGGCATCACTGAGTATAGAACCACGACCTAAAAGCACCTTACTCGTCGTCTGAAAAGTCTGCAACATGAGAAGTTGCAGCCCAAAAACGGGTCAGCACATGGAATATGCTGGCAATGTAACACATAGAGAGTAATGGAATGAAACAGCTATACTATATGCATATATGGCTGGTGGAAAGCTCTATGGTTACAGTTTTGCGTAAAGCCAGTGAATAAATTTATTTAACTATCATGGTAGTTGTTAAACATCGAGAATGGTTGACAGCATTCCGATCCCAATTAAGTGAATAATTAAAACCCAACAACATTAATTAGAAGTAACGTGATGAGATTCACATGATATTCAAGTACTAGATACTCAAGTTGTCCATAACCGGGGACACGGCTAATCATGATTAGTTTGTACACTCTGCAGAGGTTTGCGCACTTTTCCCCACATGACTCGATCGCCTCCGTTTGTTTTCTCGCACTACATGGTGTTTGAGAAACGGATGACCGAGACATAGTCTTTCAGAAGCGCTAGCACCTTTACATGTGGGGTAGACCGTACCACCTACAACCCCTACATCTGCTAGTCCACCCCGTAAGAGTTCGCACAACTTAGTCAACTATGCCAGAGCCCATAGTAGCATGTGGCTGCACACGGAAGTTTCTAGCATGAATGATCTTATGATCCCTTTGAGCCTGGGTGGCGGTCCAAAAAAACAGGCAAGTCCTGATAGACATCAGGTGCCTCAATCCACCCAGATGTGTGTTTAAGTTGCCACCTTAGATAAACCATTAAAATTATCAACTCACATCTGTCATGGATATCACTCACCCAATCCACGTCTACTAGCATAGCATGGCATAATAAGCAAACGTAGAAGTAACTCCCAAAGGTTTCATAATAATACAGGTGATAGGTACTACCTCATCTACTTCCCATCCCACAGTTTAATTAGATCCTAATCATGCAATGTGAGAGGATTGATCTAATGCAATAAAACATGGGTTGTAGAAAAGGTATGATCAAAGTGTTACTTGCCTTGCTGATGATCCGCGAGACCTAGGGTTTCGAAGTAACAAGCGGCGCAATCCGGGTGATCTATCGCAGACAAACAACAAGCACACAATAAGTACTCATCTAATGCACAGGTAAAACTCGAACAAGAGAACGAACCAAGAACTCCGAAGAAAGAACGGAAAAACAAACGGCGGAAGAAAACAACTCGTTCTAGCAAGTTGAAACTAAGGTCAAATTTTTACTATAGCAAAGGTTTGTTCAAATTGATTAGACGGAACGGCGGTTTTTCGAAACGAAACTCCAGGCGCTTGAATCACCTGATTCTGATAAGCAAGCGAAAGAAAGACTAGAACGAAGATCGATCTGAGATCACGATCGCGGAATAAATCAACGAAAAGAAAGAGACGAACGGTTAAACGAACGGGCGTCGTTAACCGGGAATAATCGGTGGTCACGTTCGTTGAGACAAGCGGTCCGAAAGAAGAACGAAAACCGATCTAGGGTTTTCAGAAAAGAAAATTGAAACAAAGAACGAAAGAAATCCGGAACGGTTAAGAAAGAACCGGAATGGTTTAGAAGAAAAACTGAACCGAGGGGAGAAAAAGAGACGCGGCGCGGGACAACCTCGGCGAGGCTCCGGCGAACGGCGGCGACGGCGGCTATAGGGCGGCGGCGGCGGGTGAGGGGCGCGGGGTGGGGCGCGGCTAAGGAGGAGAGGGGCTTGGGATTGATGTGAGGAGAGGGGGGGGTTGGGGGTATTTATATAGGTGGGGGGGATTACTTGGGGTAGGGGGCAAGCAAAAGAGGGAAACAAAACAAGGAAAGGGGGGGCTAACCGGCCTAGAGTCCCTCTGGGACTCGGCCTAGAGCGAGGGAGGCGGCGGCCTGGCGCTGCGCCTGGCGCGCGCGCTGGCTGGGCCTTTGGCCCGGCTGGCCTTGGTCCTTTTTTTTAAATCGGTTTCGCGCGCAGAAAAAAGAAAGAAAATAAACTAAACGAACTCCAAAATTCCTAAAGTAAATTTTTCCCGACTCCTAAAAATGAGTCGAACAAAATGAACTTTACTCCGGACCTAGAATGCAATTTTTTGAAAACACGCATTTTTCCCTATCCAAATAAAATGCGAATAAACACCGGAAAATCCAAATTTTGACTTATTCATTAAATCTTCATTTTTCCTCACTTTGGGAGGGTCATATTATTCCCTCTCTCATTTTTTTGATATTGGAAAAATAATTGAAGATGAAATAAATAAATCAAATGATCCTCTTTTCCAATTCGAGAAAACTCTCAAATATGGGAATAACGAAATCTCCAACTCTCTCCGAAGGTCCTTGAGTTGCGTGAAATTTCTAGGATCAACCAAAATGCACGAAAATATGATATGCATGATGATCTAGTGTATAACATTCCAAATTGAAAATTTGGGATGTTACAAACCTACCCCCCTTAAGATGAATCTCGCCCTCGAGATTGGGGTTGGCTAGAAAATAGGTGAGGGTGGTCCTTGAGCAAATCTTCTTCTGTTTCCCAGGTGGCTTCATCCTCTAAGTGGTGGTTCCACTGAACTTTGCAAAACTTGATAACCTTGCTGCGGGTAACTCTGCTGGCATAATCGAGAATCTTGACTGGCTTCTCCTCATATGTTAAGTCGTCCTTCAACTGAATCGCTTCGAGGGGCACGGTATCTCTTAGCGGTACCTCCGCCATCTCGGCATGACATTTCTTCAGCTGAGAAACATGGAATACATCATGAACTCCTCACAGCTCCTCTGGTAATTCCAACTTATAAGCGACTTCTCCCATATGTTGCAAGATCTTGTACGGTCCAACGAAACGCGGTGCTAACTTTCCCTTAACTCCAAAACGCTTAACTCCTTGAAGTGGGGATACTCGAAGGTAAACTCTGTCTCCGGTTTCGTAAACTGTCTCCTTGCGTTTAGAATCTGCGTAGCTCTTCTGCCTGGACTGGGCTACCTTGAGCCTATCGCGAATCAACTTAACTTTCCGTTCAGACTCCTTAATCAAATCTGGTCCAAAGAATTGACGATCTCCAACTTCGTCCCATGACAACGGTGTCCTGCACCTCCTTCCGTATAAAGCTTCGAAAGGTGCCATCTTCAAACTGGTTTGGTAACTGTTGTTATAAGAAAACTCCGCATACGGCAAGTTATCGTCCCAGCTAGATCCATAATCTAGTGCACAAGCTCTCAGCATATCTTCCAAAATCTGATTGACTCTCTCGGTCTGTCCATCTGTCTGTGGGTGAAAAGCTGTGCTGAACTCCAGTCTGGTTCCTAAAGTTTCATGCAACTGATTCCAAAACTTTGAGGTAAATTGAGTTCCTCTATCTGATACGATACTCCTCGGAACTCCATGCAAACAAATGATCCTAGTCATGTATATCTTTGCCAACTTAGCACTGGTGTAAGTGGTCTTAACTGGAATAAAATGTGCTACCTTCGTCAAACGATCAACTATTACCCATATCGAGTCATAGCCTGCTTTTGTCCTGGGTAGTCCTGTGATAAAATCCATGCCTATCTTATCCCACTTCCATTCGGGTATCGGCAATGGTTGTAACAATCCTGCTGGCTTCTGATGCTCTGCCTTTACTCTCTGACATACGTCATAAACTGCTACATATGCTACAATATCCTTCTTCATTCCGGTCCACCAGAATGTTTCCTTCAAATCCAAATACATCTTGGTATTCCCTGGGTGAATCGAATATGGTGAATCAAGTGCCTCGTGCAAAATCAACTTCCTGATCTCCGGGTCATTGGGCACATAAACACGGTCCTCACACCATAAGGTATCGTGCTCGTCCTCACGAAATCCCTTTGCTTTTCCTTCGCTCAATTTCTCTTTTATAGCAGCGATCTCCTTGTCAGATTTCTGAGCTTCTCTGATCTTATCCATCAATGTTGACTGAATCTCCAATGTTGCTACATAGCCTCTCGGAACTATTTCCAAACATAGCTCACGAAGGTTTTCTGCTAACTCCTTTGGTACTTCTCCCGTCACTAGGGTGTTGATATGGCTCTTACGGCTCAATGCGTCAGCTACCACATTAGCTTTTCCGGGATGGTAATGCAATCTCATGTCATAATCCTTGATGAGCTCCAACCATCTCCTTTGTCTGAGGTTCAACTCCTTCTGCGTGAAAATGTACTTCAAACTCTTGTGATCCGTGTACACCTCACAATGATTTCCAATGAGGAAATGTCTCCATGTTTTCAATGCATGCACTACGGCTGCTAACTCCAAATCATGCGTGGCATAATTCAACTCATGAGGCTTCAGTTGCCGTGAAGCATACGAAACAACTCTCCCTTCCTGCATAAGCACTGCTCCAAGTCCTCGACGTGAAGCGTCGCAATACACCTCATAATCCTTGGTCTGATCTGGCAATATCAATACTGGTGAGGTAACCAAGCGTTTCTTCAATTCCTGGAAACTAGCCTCACATTCCTCAGTCCATTTGAACTTAGTATCCTTCTTCAACAATTCAGTCATAGGCTTCGCAATCCTTGAAAAGTTCTCAATGAACCTCTGGCAGTATCCTGCGAGTCACAAGAAAACTCCGGATCTCTCCAACTGTCGTTGGTGCTTCCCATTCGGTTACGGTCTCAACCTTAGTGGGGTCAACTGCTATACCTTCTCCGGATATAACGTGTCCGAGGAATCCAACTTCCTTCAACCAAAACTCACATTTGCTGAATTTGGCGTATAACTGATGTTCCCTTAGTTTCTCCAAAACCAAACGCAAATGTTCCTTATGCTCCTCTTCATTCTTTGAATAAACTAGGATGTCATCAATGAACACTACGACGAACTTATCCAAAAACTCCATAAACACTTTGTTCATCAGGTTCATAAAATAGGCAGGTGCGTTAGTCAATCTAAATGACATAACGGTATACTCATACAGTCCATATCTCGTGGTGAATGCTGTCTTAGGTATGTCCTGCTCTCGAATCTTCAATTGATGGTACCCTGATCGCAAATCGATCTTGGAAAACACTTTAGCTCCTTGCAACCGATCAAACAGATCATTAATCATTGGCAGTGGGTACTTATTCTTGATGGTTACTTCATTCAATCCTCAATAATCTACAACCATCCTTAATGATCCATCCTTCTTTTCCACTAGAAGTACGGGTGATCCCCAAGGCGAAGAACTTGGGCGAATGTAACCTTTATCCAATAACTCTTTAATCTGATTCTTAATTTCCACCAAATCCTTTGCTGGCATCCGGTATGGTTGTTTCGATATTGGGCCTGTACCTGGCAATAACTCAATCAAGAATTCTATGTCCCTATCCGGTGGCATGCCTGGTAATTCCTCAGGAAATACATCAGGAAAATCCTTTACCACTGGTACTTCTTCTTGCACAACTCCTGTTAGGCAGTTTACTTGTGTCCTGTTTGGCACATGCCGGGATACATACTTGATCCTTCTTCCTTCTGGTGTGGTAAGCAAAATTGACTTACTAGCACACTCAATATTCCCTTCATACTTTGATAACCAATCCATACCTAATATCACATACAGACCTTGAGATTCCAATACTATTAGGTCTGAGGGAAAAACATAGTTACCAATCCTTAATGGTAACCGATCACACCATCGTCTAGCCATAAACTCCGCTCCTGGTGAGCTTACTAACATGGGTGACCTAAGGGCTTGGGTTGGCAGGTTATATTTATCCACAAATCCCCTTGATATGTATGAATGCGATGCACCAGTGTCAAAAAGAACGAGTGCAGTAAATGACTTAACCAAAAACTTACCTATTACTGCATCAGGCTGAGCTTCAACCTCCTCCACATTAATGTGGTTCACCTGTCCCCTATTGAAAGGGCTCGGCTTTTTCCCAGAGCTTCCATTGCCATTTCCATTCTGGCCTTCAGGACATTCATTGGCATAATGTCCGGTCTTGGAACACTTGAAACAGGTGACTTGACTCAGGTCTCTCTTGGATGGGGTCGATGGGGTGGTCCGGTTCTGGCTGTTGCTTCCTCCATTCCCATTACCATTCTTGTGGCCATTATGGTTGTGCGAACTACCTCCTCCATGGGTATGCTGAAACTGAAATCCCGGTTTAGGGGTAAAACGGGGCTTCTGCTGGGCTCCAGAGTTATACTTCCCCTATCCATATTTCCTCTTGCGGTTCTCAATCTGCTGTTGCTTCCCTTCAATCATGATGGCACGATCTACCAACTCCTGGTAGTTGTTGAAACTTGCTACCATCAACTTCATGCTTAGTTCATCATTCAGTCCTTCCAGAAACTTCTCCTGCTTAGCTGCATCTGTAGCAACGTCATCTGGGGCATAACGTGCTAATTTGCTGAAATCGTCAACGTACTGGCCAACTGTCCTTCCTCCTTGGCGTAAGTTGCGAAACTCACGCTTCTTTATGGCCATAGCTCCTGCTGAAACATGGGCAGTGCGGAAAGCTTGCTGAAACTGATCCCATGTGACAGTGTCAACTGGGTAAGTGGCTATGAAATTCTCCCACCATGCTGCCGCGGGTCCGTCAAGCTGGTGAGCGGCAAACTTCACTTTCTCACCATTCGTGCATCCTGCAGTGGTCAACTCCCTTCCTATCTTGCGGAGCCAATCGTCTTCTACTATTGGCTCGGTGCTACTGGAAAACACCAGCGGATTTAGCCTAAGAAAACGGGCTAAGTGGTCAACAGGTGGTGGTGGTGGTGGGTTGTTGTTGTTGTTTTGTTGGTTCTGGACTAACATCTGCATCAATTGATTCTGTTGCTGGATCAACTGAGTGAGCTCCGGTGGGAATCCATTGTCACGTCTCGGAAGCATCTGAGGGTTTAGAAAAGACGAGAATTAAGAATAGAGGGGGTCTAAAGGGAAAACACTACCCCAATGCACATGAGCAAATGCACACAAAATCACTTCATTCAATTAAACAAGGGCTTACAGTCGGTCTAAAACTATCGCAAAAGTGCTCGAACTATAATGTTTACATGGGGGAATACTACTACTATCTGGTGGTCATCTAGAAATTTGAACCGGTGGAAGACTCCATGATATCTGCTCCAGCTTCCTCTTCAAAGTCGGGTTCACTTGGATCCTAATCGGTGTCGTCGATGATGATGTAGTTGTCCGGACATGCGACGTACTCGTCTTCTTCCTTGGATGCTAACTTCCTCTTGAGTTCTTCAATCTCCTGCTTAAGATCGCCATTGTGTCTCGCTAGAGCTACGATCTCGTCCATGTAGTCCTTGCGTGTAGACTTCAGTTCTCCTTCTAGCTCGATGATCCTTGCCTTCGCATTCTTCAATTCTACCATATCATTGCACATCTGGTTCTCGTGGCGTCGAATGTGCTGGTTTAACTCCTGGATGAAAGATGCAATGGATCTATCCTTCTTGGTTCTGACTAACTCCCATTGTTCATCTCAGCGTCCGCAAATCTGGTAGATAGTGTCCTTGAGGTCTTCTTGGTAAACTTCTCCAACGCGTCCTATGGTGATATGAGCTGCCATGCTCCTTCCCAGACTCCAGGTTGGTGCATTGAAAACACTATCTATGGGTTTCGTGATTGGCGCGAATGTCCTTCCCGGAACGTGAGCTTGAATCTTCCAGCGCTCCTCTTCAGGCAGAGTGGCGTTGAAGGTTCCCGTGAAGCTTGGTAATCCAATGTTCAGGTACTTGGTGACTTCCTTCAGGTGAAATCCAAATGGTGTGCCTTCATCCGGTTGAGCGTACTTAATCTTCGCGTTCGTCATCCTAAAAGAGTAGAAAAGATGAGGAGTTAGAAAATGAGAAGAGAAGGGTGATCTATGGCTTTAACTTAGTGGTCGTGTCCTACAGTCAGCGTGTGCTCTGATACCATCTCTGTCGCGACCCGACCCGAATGGATCAAGTGCTCTGTGCTCAGGTGTCATCCCTGGATCAGTAATGCTGACACCACACAGTACATCGAAGGATTTATAGCAGAGTGGCAATCACACACTTATTACATCGTTGTCTCAAAGAGAACTTATTACAATAAATATGGCTTAAGGCCATCTAATAACGATAACAGCGGAAGACTCGGAAGATAAATGGGTCCATCAACTCCAACGGCATCACTGAGTATAGAACCACGACCTAAAAGCACCTTACTCGTCGTCTGAAAAGTCTGCAACATGAGAAGTTGCAGCCCAAAAACGGGTCAGCACATGGAATATGCTGGCAATGTAACACATAGAGAGTAATGGAATGAAACAGCTATACTATATGCATATATGGCTGGTGGAAAGCTCTATGGTTACAGTTTTGCGTAAAGCCAGTTTTTCCCTACTGCAAAGGAATAAATTTATTTAACTATCATGGTAGTTGTTAAACCTCGAGAATGGTTGACAGCATTCTGATCCCAATTAAGTGAACAATTAAAACCCAACAACATTAATTAGAAGTAACGTGATGAGATTCACATGATATTCAAGTACTAGATACTCAAGTTGTCCATAACCGGGGACACGGCTAATCATGATTAGTTTGTACACTCTGCAGAGGTTTGCGCACTTTTCCCCACATGACTCGATCGCCTCCGTTTGTTTTCTCGCACTACATGGTGTTTGAGAAACGGATGACCGAGACATAGTCTTTCAGAGCGCTAGCACCTTACATGTGGGGTAGACCGTACCACCTACAACCCCTACATCTGCTAGTCCACCCCGTAAGAGTTCGCACAACTTAGTCAACTATGCCAGAGCCCATAGTAGCATGTGGCTGCACACAGAAGTTTCTAGCATGAATGATCTTATTATCCCTTTGAGCCTGGGTGGCGGTCCAAAATAAAACAGGCAAGTCCTGATAGACATCGGGTGCCTCAATCCACCCAGATGTGTGTTTAAGTTGCCACCTTAGATAAACCATTAAAATTATCAACTCACATCTGTCATGGATATCACTCACCCAATCCACGTCTACTAGCATAGCTTGGCATAATAAGCAAACATAGAAGTAACTCCCAAAGGTTTCATAATAATACAGGTGATAGGTACTACCTCATCTACTTCCCATCCCACAGTTTAATTAGATCCTAATCATGCAATGTGAGAGGATTGATCTAATGCAATAAAACATGGGTTGTAGAAAAGGTATGATCAAAGTGTTACTTGCCTTGCTGATGATCCGCGAGACCTAGGGTTTCGAAGTAACAAGCGGCGCAATCCGGGTGATATATCGCAGACAAACAACAAGCACACAATAAGTACTCATCTAATGCACAGGTAAAACTCGAACAAGAGAACGAACCAACAAAGAAACGGAAAACAAACGGCGGAAGAAAACAACTCGGTTCTAGCAAGTTGAAACTAGGTCAAATTTTTACTATAGCAAAGGTTTGTTCAAATTGATTAGACGGAACGGCGGTTTCGAAACGAAACTCCAGGCGCTTGAATCACCTGATTCTGATAAGCAAGCGGAAAGAAAGACTAGAACGAAGATCGGATCTGAGATCACGATCGCGGAATAAATCCAACGAAAAGAAAGATACGAACGGTTAAACGAACGGGCGTCGTTAACCGGGGAATAATCGGTGATCACGTTCGTTGAGACGAACGGTCCGAAAGAAGAACGAAAACCGATCTAGGGTTTTCAGAAAAGAAAACCGAAACAAAGAACGAAAGAAAACCGGAACGGTTAAGAAAGAACCGGAACGGTTTAGAAGAAAAACTGAACCAAGGGGAGAAAAAGAGACGCGGCGCGGGACAACCTCGGCGAGGCTCCGGTGAACGGCGGCGACGGCGGCTATAGGGCGGCGGCGGCGGGTGAGGGGCGCGGGATGGGGCGCGGCTAAGGAGGAGAGGGGCTTGGGATTGATGTGAGGAGAGGGGGGGTTGGGGTGTATTTATATAGGTGGGGGGGATTACTTGGGGTAGGGGGCAAGCAAAAGAGGGAAAACAAAACAAGGAAAGGGGGGGCTAACCGGCCTAGAGTCCCTCTGGGACTCGGCCTAGAGCGAGGGAGGCGGCGGCCTGGCGCTGCGCCTGGCGCGCGCGCTGGCTGGGGAGGCGGCCGGCTGGCTGGGCCTTTGGCCCGGCTGGCCTTGGTCCCTTTTTTTTAAATCGGTTTCGCGCGCAGAAAAACAAAAGAAAGAAAATATAAACGAACTCCAAAATTCCTAAAGTAAATTTTTCCCGACTCCTAAAAATGAGTCGAACAAAATGAACTTTACTCCGGACCTAGAATGCAATTTTTTGAAAACACGCATTTTTCCCTATCCAAATAAAATGCGAATAAACACCGGAAAATCCAAATTTTGACTTATTCATTAAATCTTCATTTTTCCTCACTTTGGGAGGGTCATATTATTCCCTCTCTCATTTTTTTGATATTGGAAAAATAATTGAAGATGAAATAAATAAATCAAATGATCCTCTTTTCCAATTCGAGAAAACTCTCAAATATGGGAATAACGAAATCTCCAACTCTCTCCGAAGGTCCTTGAGTTGCGTGAAATTTCTAGGATCAACCAAAATGCACGAAAATATGATATGCATGATGATCTAGTGTATAACATTCCAAATTGAAAATTTGGGATGTTACACCTGTCCACTGTGGAGCGTAGCGTGGTTAACTCCTCTGTCGAGAGGGCTTTGGATAATGCCTCGAGGGCCAGTGCGGCTGTTTTGTTTTCGGCGCGGAGTGCTGTGTCCGGATCACTAGTGAGGGTGATGATTCCATTGGGCCCGGGCATTTTGAGCTTCATGTACCCATAATGGGGTACGGCTTGGAAGATCGTGAACGCCTCACGTCCTAAAAGGGTGTGGTATCCACTGCTGAACGGGGCCACTTGAAATGTAATTTCTTCGGGCCTATAGTTCTCTGGCGTACCGAATACCACATCTAGTGTGATTTTCCCAGCGCACCGTGCCTCCCGACTGGGTATGATTCCCCTGAAGGTTGTGCTACTTTGCTCAATGCGGTTCCAGTCTATTTACATTTTTTGAAGAGTTTCCTCATAGATGAGGTTTAATCCGCTGCCGCCGTCCATGAGTACTTTGGTGAGTCGAAAGCCGTCCACAATTGGACTGAGGACCAGTGCGACTGGTGCTCGGGCTGTTCGGAATTTAGGTTCGTCACTAGCATTGAAGGTAATAGCCGTGTCACTCCATGGATTTATTGCTGCTGCGCGGCAGATTTCGGCCATGCTGCGGAGTGTTCGCTTGCGCCTATTATTTGACGCGAAGGACTCAAAGACTGTTAAGACCGTATTGTTATCCACGGGATGGTGCTCTGTGGCGTTTGGGATAAGAAGATCCTCACCACTTTTGGCCACCTGCCGGAGTATCCAACATGCTCTAAGGTTGTGCGTTGGTATTGTATCCGCTGTACTATGAATTTTGCAGGGTCCGTTAAGCCATCCCTCCAGTACGGTTCCATGCCCTGTAGAGGGTTTTTGTTTCTTTGCAACTATCTCGGGTGTCTTATGATAGTGCACCCTTTTACTTCAGACTGGGTGTATATTCGGAGCCGGATTATCCCAAAATTTTGTTTCGGTTTTCCAGGTGCTTTCCATCGCACAGTACTTTCGTACTATGGACGCCAAGTCAGCGAAGCGTGATATGTCACGGCGACTTAAGGCGTTAAGGATTCCCTTGTCCGTGCAATTGTTGCAGAAAAGTGAGATTGCATCTTCCTCGCGACAGTCCTTAACCTTGTTCATCACAAGGAGGAATCTGGCCCAATAATGATGTACGGTTTCATGGGGCTCTTGCCTGATGTGGGAAAGATCGTTTATGTCTGGGTGGGTGGGTGGATTTGAGTCCGAGCCCCTACCCAATCTTAGACCCAGGGGCCGAGGAGTTTCCAATCTTGGAAGTTCGGGTTCCGGAGTGCTGCCCGATAAGTCTGGCCCGCTGCCTGATTCTAGGTTCAGGGCTTGGGTGATGTCCTCCCGTAGGCGGGTATCCAGCTCGGAGAGCTCAGGAATCCGGACATAGTTAGTTCTCAAAATAGAGGAAGATTTGCCGCATTGTTCCTCCACCACCGCAACGTGATGGGTGACCGATGGAGAGTTAATGTCCCTTTGATCGGGTTTAAGCCCAATCCGATCATAGTCCGTAGCGACTCCCAAGGCGGCGATGCGATCCAAGAGTTCATTTAGGGAAGAGAGCTCCATTGGATCCATCTGCTCGGCGAATTCCGAGCCGACGTGGAGGCTGTTTTTGATGACCCGAGAAGTCATCGTCGGTGCAGCGGCCGAACTGACAGTCATGACGAAACTGCCTAGCCGGAGAGTTTGGCCGACACCAGAGCTCCCCTGGCGGTAATGTTGTTTTTAACAACGAGATGAGGCATCCTTCCTTACGGCGACGTCACAGAGGAACTCTCAATGAAAGCACCAATGTTGGTGTCAAAACCGGCGGATCTCGGGTAGGGGGTCTCGAACTGTGCGTCTAAGGCAGATGGTAACAGGATGCAGGGGACACGATGTTTTACCCAGGTTCGGGGCCTCTTGATGGAGGTAAAACCCTACGTCCTGCTTGATTTATTCTTGATGATACGAGTATTACAAGAGTTGATCTACCACGAGATCGGAGAGGCTAAACCCTAGAAGCTAGCCTATGGTATGATTGTATGTTGTCCTACGGACTAAAACCCTCCGGTTTATATAGACACCGGAGGGGGCTAGGGTTACACAAGGTCGGTTACAAAGGAGGAGATATACATATCCATATTGCCTAGCTTGCCTTCCACGCCATGTAGAGTCCCATCCGGACACGAGACGAAGTCTTCAATCTTGTATCTTCATAGTCCAATAGTCCGGCCAAAGGATATAGTCCGGCCAAAGGATATAGTCCGGCTGTCCGGAGACCCCCTAATCCAGGACTCCCTCAATAAGACTCATAGAATTATAGTACTGTTATCATCAACGTTGGTTAGAAAATAACAATACCATATTTTAACTTTAAAAACAAATATCTTTCTTTTGTCATAGCGGAACTATCTCAACACCCACACGGGAAAAAACATTGCTTAGAACAGTTCTGCCAATTAAATTTTTCCGTTGGTTCCAATTTAGTTGGAGGATAAAACTTTTACTTTGCAGCGGAAACTTTACAATATTCTATTCAGAAACAATTCTGTACTCTTTTACTCTATAAGCAATTTTAACTGGTTGGTTCAAAATTGCATTAGAGAAGCAAAATCTTTTACTTTAGTTCTATTCACTTTTAAAAGAGCACTTTTATTTTTATTTTGCAGCAGAAAACATGAATAAAAAATTCATGAACTTTTCCTTTTCAGAAACACTTCTTTGACCAAATAAAAAATTCATGAACTTTATTATTTTCTTTGTAAAATTCATGAACATTTCTTTTTCTGAAAATTTCCTATTTTTTATTTTCAGAAACTTTTTCTGTTTACTTTTCTATTTTCCAAACAAAAAATTTCGTTGGAAATTTTTTGATAGAAAAACTATTTTAAATCTGCCAAAAATATGGACAAAAACTTTTAAAACGCGAAAAATCGGCAGCTTAGCCGCTCTGTTCTTCGGCCCAGCCTGCTGAGTGGCTGCGGCCCCGGCCGAGCACGCGGCCCAGCCGCCCGGCCGGCCTCGGCCTAGCCGCCCAGCCCCTCTTTCGGCCTAGCAACCCACCTGAGCCGGCGGTGCTCGATCCTGGTCATCGAATCGGATCCGACGGGCAGCCGTGCCGATCGGACGAACAAAACGGGGCTCCAGCCATCGGGGTTAACCCTAGCGCTCATTCCCCCCCCCCCACGCGCCTCTCTCTCTCCCGCTCCTCTATCGCCCGAATGCTCGGTTCAGGCTCCTCGAGCCACGCCAGCGCGGCGAGCCAGGGAGGCACCTCGATGAGCCAGCGCCCCTTCCCCCTCCCCTCCTCCGTTTCTGACAGGGAGATGATACGTCTCCAATGTATCTATAATTTTTGATTGATCCATGCTATATTATCTACTGTTTTGGACAATGTTGGGCTTTATTATCCAGTTTTATATTATTTCTGGGACTAACTATTAACCGAAGGCCCAACCCAGATTTGTTGTTTTTTGCCTATTTCAGTGTTTCGAAGAAAAGGAACATCAAACGGAGTCGAAACGGAACGAAATCAACTGGAGAAGTTATTTTTGGAAGGAAAGCTACCGGATGGACTTAGACCCCATGTCAAGAGAGAAGGGAGGAGCTCACGAGGGTGGGGGCGCCCCCCTAGGGCGCGCCCCTGCCTCGTGGCCCCCCCTTCGGTCCACCGACGTACTTCTTTCACCCATATATACCTACATACCCTAAAACTTCCAGAACAGACAATAGATCGGGAGTTCCGCCACCAGAAGCCCCCGTAGCCACCGGAAGCCAATCTAGACCCGTTCTGGCAGCATGCCGGAGGGGGAGTCCCTCTCCGGTGGCCATCTTCATCATCCCGGTGCTCTCCATGACGAGGAGGGAGTAGTTCTCCCTCGGGGCTGAGGGTATGTATCAGTAGCTATGTGTTTGATCTCTCTCTCTCACTCGTGTTCTTGATTTGGCACGATCTTGATGTATCACGAGCTTTGCTATTATAGTTGGATCCTATGATGTTTCTTCCCCCCTCTACTCTCTTGTAATGAACTGAGTTTCCCCTTTGAAGTTATCTTATCGGATTGAGTCTTTAAATATTTGAGAACACTTGATGTATGTCTTGCCGTGCGTATCTGTGGTGACAATGGGATACCACGTGATTCACTTGATGTATGTTTTGGTGATCAACTTGCGGGTTCCGCCCATGAACCTATGCATAGGGGTTGGCACACGTTTTCATCGTGATTCTCCGGTAGAACTGGGCCACTCTTTGAGGTTCTATGTGTTGGTTGAATAGATGAATCTGAGATTGTGTGATACATATCGTATAATCATATCCACGGGTACTTGAGGTGACATTGGAGTATCTAGGTGACATTAGGGTTTTGGTTGATTTGTGTCTTAAGGTGTTATTCTAGTACGAACTCTAGTGCTGTTTGTGACACTTATAGGAATAGCCCAATGGATTGATTGGAAAGAATAACTTTGAGGTGGTTTCGTACCCTACCATAATCTCTTCGTTTGTTCTCCACTATTAGTGACTTTGGAGTGACTCTTTGTTGCATGTCGAGGGATAGTTATGTGATCCAATTATGTTAGTATTGTTGAGGGAACTTGCACTAGCGAAAGTATGAACCCTAGGCCTTGTTTCAACGCATTGCAATACCGTTTACACTCACTTTTTCATTCGTTACCTTGCTGTTTTTATAATTTCAGATTACAAATACCTTTATCTACCATCCATATACCACTTGTATCACCATCTCTTCGCCGAACTAGTGCACCTATACAATTTACCATTGTATTGGGTGTGTTGAGGACACAAGAGACTCTTTGTGATTTGGTTGCAGGGTTGCTTGAGAGAGACCATCTTCATCCTACGCCTCCTACGTATTGATAAACCTTAGGTCATCCACTTGAGGGAAATTTGCTACTGTCCTACAGACCTCTGCACTTGGAGGCCCAACAACGTCTACAAGAAGAAGGTTGTGTAGTAGACATCAAGCTTTTTTCTGGCGCCGTTGCCGGGAAGGTGAGTGCTTGAAGGTATATCTTTAGATCTTGCAATCGAGTCTTTTAGTTTCTTGTTTTAGCACTAGTCTAGTTTATAAAAAGAAAATTACAAAAAAATGGATTTAAGTTTGTCTCATACGCTTCATATTTTTAATATCTTTCGTGAGTATGATGGAAAGGAAAATTGTGCCAAAGTGTTAGAAGAAGAATGCATTAAAATGTTTGGCACTAAATCTTTGAATGATGAGCATGATTGCAATGTTGTTAGTACGAATTCTTTGAATATCCACGATACTAATGATGATTGCACTAGTTATGATGAAAATGTCTCCTATAAACATGTCAATTTTTGTGGAGTGCATTGGGTTTGCAAGTATACACCAAATAGGGAAGATAGATATTGCAAGAGGCATAAGTATTTAGAAACTAAATTTTTGCAAGAAAGTCTTGATGATTGTGCTGAAAAATTCAATATTTTTCGCGCCCCTTGTGAACTTTGCAATGAACATGGTCATTTAAATCTCCAATGCAAATTGTTTCATGACCGAATCGTATCCAAAAATTGTGATAATTTGATTACCCTTGAGCATCATAAAGAGTTTAGTCTTCTTTTGGGGTATGAGGAAATGAAACATATAACTAAGGATATTCCAAAATTAGCCCTTAATAAAGTTCTTCATTTTGATCTAGAGAAAATTTATATGTATTGTGCGGTGAATTGCATTGAAAATCCTTATATTGCCAACTACATAAAGAAAAGAAAAGAAATAGAAGATGAAGAGAATACTAATGAAAGGGAAGAGACTTCCCAATATCCTACTATTATTTCTTATGATGAATCAAGTAACAAGGAGGAGCCTCCTATTCAACCAATCTCATTAATAAGGAGCTCCAAAAAGAGGATTGAACCCACACATGATGTGGTGAAGAAGAAGAAAAGAAAAAGGAAGAGAGGTAAAAAGATATCTCTCTCAAATAATGCTGCTCATATTACTATTATGCATCATGAAAATATAATTGTGGAAGATAATGATACTTATTATGATCTTGAAAATCTTTTTGGCACTTGCTTGGAAGAATATGATAATTGCTATACCGGTGCTATCCATACTATTAATGATGAGAGTGATTATGCTTATAATATGAAAAGGCCCAAGCTTGGGGATGCTATGTTTGATGAAGATGATGTTTTTGAGAATATATTTGCTGCAATTAATGTTTGTCCCAAGCTTGGGGATGCTACGTTTAATGAAGATAATATTTTTAGTCTCCCAAGTTTTGATATGCAAATTTATAATGATGATAGCATGCCTCCTACCTATGATGATTATTGTGATGATACTTATGCTATAAAAAGTAGTGATTATATTTATAAAACTTGTCATGATTATGATTACCACTTCTCTGAACATTACTCTTTTAATGTGGAAACAATTTATAGTATTCGAGTTTCCTATGATACTCCCACTATTCCGAATGAGAAGAATTTTGCCTATGTGGAGAGTAGTAAATTTTCTATGCTTGTAGATCATGAAAAGAATGCTTTAGGTGCTGGTTATATTGTTGAATTCATTCATGATGCTACTGAAAATTATTATGAGGGAGGAATATATGCTTGTATGAATTGCAATAATATCAAGTTTCCTCTCTATGTGCTTAAAGTTTCGAAGTTATGCTTGTTTTGCCCTCCTATGCTAGTTGATTATTGTTCCCATAAGTTGTTTTCTCACAAAGTCCCTATGCATATAAAGTATGTTAGACTTAAATGTGCTATTCATATTCTTCATGGTGCTCTCTTTATGTTTCAATTCTTATCTTTTATGTGAGCATCATTGTCATTATCATGCCTAGCTAGGGGCGTTAAACGATAGCGCTTGTTGGGAGGCAACCCAACTTTATTTTTGTTCCTGTTTAGTAATAAATAATCCATCTAGCCTTTGTTTAGATGTGGTTTTATGTCTTTAATTAGTGTTTGTGCCAAGTAGAACCTTTGGGAAGACTTGGGGAAAGTCTTGTTGATCATG
Organism: Triticum urartu; assembly: GCF_003073215.2. Lineage (NCBI taxonomy): Eukaryota > Viridiplantae > Streptophyta > Magnoliopsida > Poales > Poaceae > Triticum > Triticum urartu. The sequence continues at coordinate 533,333,058 of NC_053022.1, forward strand.
CTGTAAAAAACAGAAACTTTAGCGCTTACGAGAATTGCTGCCATTTTTATTTGGAGAGTGATATTTAGTTAATTCTTTTTTCAGATGGTTAATAGATAAATTACTCAGGTGAAGAAATTTATTTGAGAATTTTATGAGTTCCATAAGTATACGTTTGATTCAGATTACTACAGACTGTTCTGTTTTTGACAGATTCTGTTTTTCATGTGTTGTTTACTTATTTTGATGAATCTATGGCTAGTAAAATAGTTTATAAACCATAGATAAGTTGGAATACAGTAGGTTTAACACCAATATAAATAAATAATTAGTTCATTACAGTACCTGATGATGGTGATTTGCTTTCTTATACTAACGGAGCTTACGAATTTTCTGTTAAGTTTTGTGTTGTGAAGTTTTCAAGTTCTGGGTAAAGATTCGATGGACTATGGAATAAGGAGTGGAAAGATCCTAAGCTTGGGGATGCCAAAGGCACCCCAAGGTAATATTCAAGGACAACCAAGTGCCTAAGCTTGGGGATGCCCCGGAAGGCATCCCCTCTTTCGTCTACGTTCATCGGTAACTTTACTTGGAGCTATATTTTTATTCACCACATGATATGTGTTTTGGTTGGAGCGTCAATTTATTTTGTTAGTATTTGCTTGATGTTATTTAGAACAATGTTTTGCATCTTTTATTTCAATAAAAGTGGCATTGATAGCTTTTACTATGCCTATGTTACAAGTATACATGTTGCTGTTTGAAAACAGAAAGTTTACCGCTGTTGCAATAATTCCCTAGACAAGTCAGAATGTGATAAAATGTTGAAACCTTTTGTGTATTAAGATCTGATAAATTTACTACAGTGGGAATTTTCTTTCATAATTTTTGGAGCTAGGGAAGTATGGATGTTGCAGCATTCTTTACAGACTATCCTGTTTAGGCAGATTGCTGTTATGTTTGCATTGTTTGCATATGTTTGCTTCTTTAATGATTCTATTTGAGGATAGGACTATTAAATATGCAGAGGCATTTATTATGCAATGTTGAATAATAATTTTAGTGATTTGCTACAGTAGAGTATGATAAGGTTTTGGCAATGGTTTATACTAACTTATCTCACGAGTCCTTGTTCAGTTTTGTGTGGATGAAGCTTTTGAGATTTAGGGAGACCTTGATATGAGAGGAATTAAGGAGACACAAAAGCTCAAGCTTGGGGATGCCCAAGGCACCCCAAGATAATATTTCAAGAAATCTCAAGCATGTAAGCTTGGGGATGCCCCGGTTGGCATCCCACCTTTCTTCTTCAACAACTATCGGTTAGTTTCGGTTGATCCTAAGTTTTTGCTTATTCACATGATGTTTGCCATTCTTAGAATGTCATTTTATTTTTCTTTTCTTTCTGTTTGAATAGATCACCAAGATCTAAAATTATTAACTGTTAGAGAGTCTTCACATAGTTGCATAATTATTCAACTACTCATTGATCTTCACTTATATCTTTCGGAGTAGTTTGTCGATGCTCTAGTGCTTCACTAATATGTTTTAGAGCATGGTGGTAGTTTTATTTTGAAGAAATAGATGAACTCTCATGCGTCACTTATATTATTTTGAGAGTCTTAAATAGCATGGTAATTTGCTTAAAATCCTAATATGCTAGGTATACGAGATTAATAATAAAACTTTCTTATGAGTGTATTGAATACTAAGAGAAGTTTGATGCTTGATGATTGTTTTGAGATATGGAGGTAATAATATCAAAGTCATGCTAGTTGAGTAGTTGTGAAATTGAGAAATGCTTGTGTTGAAGTTTGCAAGCCCCGTAGCATGCACGTATGGTAAACATTATGTAACAAATTTGAAACATGAGGTGTTATTTGATTGTCCTCCTTATGAGTGGCGGTCGGGGATGAGCGATGGTCTTTTCCTACCAATCTATCCCCCTAGGAGCATGCGCGTAGTACCGAGGTTTTTGATGACTTGTAGATTTTTGCAATAAGTATGTGAGTTCTCTATGACTAATGTTGAGTCCATGGATTATACGCACTCTCACCCTTCCATCCTTGCTAGCCTCTTCGGTACCGTGCATTGCCCTTTCTCACATTGAGAGTTGGTGCAAACTTCGCCGGTGCATCCAAACCCCTTCATATGATACGCTCTTTCACACATAAACCTCCTTATATCTTCCTCAAAACAGCCACCATACCTACCTATTATGGCATTTCCATAGCCATTCCGAGATATATTGCCATGCAACTTTCCATCATTTCGTTCATCATGAAACATTCATCATTGTCATATTGCTTAGCATGATCATGTAGTTGACATAGTATGTGTGGCAAAGCCACCGTTCATAATTCTTTCATACATGTCACTCTTGATTCATTGCATATCCTGGTACACCGCTGGAGGCATTCATATAGAGTCATCTTTGTTCTAGTATCGAGTTGTAATCATTGAGTTGTAAATAAATAGAAGTGTGATGATCATCATTATTAGAGCATTGTCCCAAGTGAGGAATAAAAAAAGAGAAAGGCCATAAAAAAGAGAAGGCCCAAAAAAGGCCATAAAAAGAGAGAAAAGGCCGAAAAAATGAGAGAAAAAGAGAGAAGGGACAATGTTACTATCCTTTTACCACACTTGTGCTTCAAAGTAGCACCATGATCTTCATAGTAGAGAGTCCCTCATGTTATCACTTTCATATACTAGTGGGAATTTTTCATTATAGAACTTGGCTTGTATATTCCAACAATGGGCCTCCTCAAGTGCCCTAGGTCTCCGTGAGCAAGCAAGTTGGATGCACACCCACTAGTTTCTTTTGTTGAGCTTTCATACATTTATAGCTCTGGTGCATCTGTTGCATGGAAATCCCTACTCCTTGCATTAACATCAATCGGTGGGCATCTCCATAGTCCATTGATTAGCCTCGTTGATGTGAGACTTTCTCCTTTTTTGTCTTCTCCACATAACCCCCATCATTATATTCTATTCCACCCATAGTGTTATATCCACGGCTCGCGCTCATGTATTGCGTGAAAGTTTACAGGTTTGAGATTACTAAAGTATGAAACAATTGCTTGGCTTGTCATCAGGGTTGTGCATGATGAGAGCATTCTTGTGTGACGAAAATGAAGCATGACTAAACTATATGATTTTGTAGGGATGAACTTTCTTTCGCCATGTTATTTTGAGAAGACATGATTGCTTAGTTAGTATGCTTGAAGTATTATCATTTTTATGTCAATATGAACTTTTGTCTTGAATCTTTCAGATCTGAATATTCATACCACAATTAAGAAGAATTACATTGAAATTATGCCAAGTAGCACTCCGCATCAAAAATTTGTTTTTATCATTTACCTACTCGAGGACGAGCAGGAATTAAGCTTGGGGATGCTTGATACGTCTCCAACGTATCTATAATTTTTGATTGCTCCATGCTATATTATCTACTCCCTCCTTCCATCTATATAGGGCCTAATGCATTTTTCGAGGCTAACTTTGAACAAATGTTAGAGCAATAATATATGACATGCAACTTACACAAAGCACATCATCAAATTCGTATGTGAAAGGAGCTTTTAATGATATAATTTTCACATTATGCATCTCATGTAGTATTAATTTTATCAATAGTCAAAGGCGGTCTTGAAAAACTCATTAGGCCCTATATAGATGGAAGGAGGGAGTACTGTTTTGGACAATATTGGGCTTTATTATCCACTTTTATATTATTTTTGGGACTAACCTATTAACCGGAGGCCCAGCCCAGATTTGCTGTTTTTTTGCCTATTTCAGTGTTTCAAAGAAAAGGAATATCAAACGGACTCGAAAAGGAACGAAATCAACTGGAGAAGTTATTTTTGGAAGGAAAGCTACCAGATGGACTTGGACCCCACGTCAGGAGAGAAGGGAGGAGCTCACGAGGGTGGGGGGGCGCCCCCTTCCTCGTGCCCCCCCCCCTCGGTCCACCGACGTACTTCTTTCACCCATATATACCTACATACCCTAAAACTTCCAGAACAGACAATAGATCGGGAGTTCCGCCGCCAGAAGCCCCCGTAGCCACCAAAAGCCAATCTAGACCCGTTCCGGCAGCATGCCGGAGGGGGAGTCCCTCTCCGGTGGCCATCTTCATCATCTCGGTGCTCTCCATGACGAGGAGGGAGTAGTTCTTCCTCGGGGCTGAGGGTATGTATCAGTAGCTATGTGTTTGATCTCTCTCTCTCTCTCTCTCTCTCTCTCTCTCTCTCGTGTTCTTGATTTGGCACGATCTTGATGTATCACGAGCTTTGCTATTATACTTGGATCCTATGATGTTTCTTCCCCCCTCTACTCTCTTGTAATGAATTGAGTTTCCCCTTTGAAGTTATCTTATCGGATTGAGTCTTTAAAGATTTGAGAACACTTGATGTATGTCTTGCCATGCGTATCTGTGGTGACAATGGGATACCACGTGATTCACTTGATGTATGTTTTGGTGATCAACTTGCGGGTTCCGCCCATGAACCTATGCATAGGGGTTGGCACACGTTTTCGTCGTGATTCTCCGGTAGAACTTTGGGGCACTCTTTGAGGTTCTATGTGTTGGTTGAATAGATGAATCTGAGATTGTGTGATACATATCGTATAATCATACCCACGGATACTTGAGGTGACATTGGAGTATCTAGGTGACATTGGGGTTTTGGTTGATTTGTGTCTTAAGGTGTTATTCTAGTACAAACTCTAGGGCTGTTTGTGACACTTATAGGAATAGCCCAATGGATTGATTGGAAAGAATAACTTTGAGGTGGTTTCGTACCCTACCATAATCTCTTCGTTCATTCTCCGCTATTAGTGACTTTGGAGTGACTCTTTATTGCATGTCGAGGGATAGTTATGTGATCCAATTATGTTAGTATTGTTGAGGGAATTTGCACTAGCGAAAGTATGAACCCCAGGCCTTGTTTCAACGCATTGCAATACCGTTTACGCTCACTTTTATCATTCGTTACCTTGCTGTTTTTATAAGAAAAAAGTCCATTTTACTACCCTCAACAAAGTTGGTGGTTCACATTACCCCCTGATATATTTTTTGGTTCCCTTACCCCCCTAAACAACCCCATACCGGACAAAAGACCCCCCTAAATGGTTTACCAGACCGGATGCTGATGTGGACACGGTCAAAGGTGGTATTTGACCTGCGGGTGGGTCCCACTCATCAGTTTTTTTAAATAAAATCTATGAAATAGAAAAGATGTACTACACCTGGGCCTTACCTCTTGTAAGTTTCGACCCAACCTAACCCAGTGAGGGGCAGGGCCGTCTTCAACCCCTTGCTAGGAGGACGCTGTGTGCAGCACGTTCGTGCGTCGACGGACGCATCCTGCTTCGTGCTCTCGCGCGCGTCCCCGAGCCTATATTTGTGCCATAGAGACGTGCACGGCCTCCTCTACCTCTTCCCTCTTTAGTAGCTCTCTCTCTCCCATTCTCTAGCTCTCTCTCCTGAGCGTCTACGAGAGAAAACGTCGCTGCCGCCCTCTGTCCTCGCGGCCACCGGCCACCCCTTGCCACACCAACATGTCGAGGAGCTCCGCCTACATGCCTTGAACATCTCCGTAGAAGAACTCGAGCTCGGACACACTGCATCGTGCTAACCGCCATAGTCTTCCTCGTCCAGATCCGAAGATAGCCGTCATCGATTCGGGCACTTTAGAGCCTCCCCGAGCCAGAAAAGACGCCCTACGACTTCACTATGAGATCGTGTACATTTACCCTCTTCCCCTTCATCGATTTCGTCCTCCAACTAAGGTAGCCGCCATGACCGCGCCATTGCCGATGAGCTCATCATTGCCAAGCTCTCCCATCAGCCCCATGCTGTCCAGCAAGCTCCTGTCGCCCCGTAGTTGCCAGCCTGATATCCATCTTGCTCGTCCGCATGCTCCTTCGCAGCCGCCCGAATGCACCCGAGCGCCGCCGCTGCCCGGCTCACTGTCGCTGCAAGCACCAGCCACCCCTGCAGCCGCTGCTGCAACCAGCCGACGTGCCTCATCAATCGTCACGCTGGTCACGCAGAGCCCACACGTGCATCCAGCCCCTCCGTCGGAATTGGCCAGACGACGATGTCCGCCGTGCCCCGGTAAGCCACCGGCTAGCTGTCATTATCACTTGGTTAATCCACCCCTGAGTCACTACCAGGAGGGTCCCGCTGCCTAATTAACCACACGGCTATTTCTTGTTTCGGTTAAGTTAATCCTTATGACCCCACCCGCAGGTCAAAACCACCATTGACCAACGCCACATCAGCTGCAAGTTCATTCAAAACACCCAGGGGGGTCTTTTGTCCGGTATGGGATTGTTTAGGGGGGTAAGGGAACTGAAAAATAAATCAAGGGGTAATGTGAACCACCAACTTTGTTGAGGGTAGTAAAATGGACTTTTTTCTTTTTATAATTTCAGATTACAAATACCTTTATCTACCATCCATATACCACTTGTATCACCATCTCTTCGCCGAACTAGTGCACCTATACAATTTACCATTGTATTGGGTGTGTTGGGGACACAAGAGACTCTTTGTTATTTGGTTGCAGGGTTGCTTGAGAGAGACCATCTTCATCCTACGCCTCCTACGGATTGATAAACCTTAGGTCATCCACTTGAGGGAAATTTGCTACTGTCCTACTAACCTCTGCACTTGGAGGCCCAACAACGTCTACAAGAAGAAGGTTGTGTAGTAGACATCAAGAGATAGAGAGACGCAGTGAGGACCCCCTTTTTCTTTTCCGCGTGAGAGAGAGAGGAAGAGGAGCGTGGCAACTCTATGCCATGGCCATCCTCCTCGCCGGTCGCACGTCCTCCCTTTGCGGCGAGCGCGCCGCCGTCGAGGGATTTGGCCGCGGTGGTTACCCCATCCTTTTTTTTCTTCAGGGAGCAGCGCCCTTTGCCCCTCTCGGGGTGGAGTTCTTCTTCCCGAATCCTCGGCATGCCGATGTGATTCGGGATCGAGAGGAACGGCACGGCCATAACGGCGGCGCAACTTGTCCGGTGAGGCCCGAGGCCCTTCTCCGGTGATTTACTTTGCCCTGTCTAGGGTTCTTGGGGGGAGAGAGGGATCTTTTTTTTCTGTAATTCTTTGTACCGAAAAATTTTAGCCTTGCATGGCCTGATACCATTGTTAGAAGCTCTGGATCGAGTAGGGTTAGAGATCCTCGGTGGATTACCTTCTCTTGGGTTAATGAACCCGAAACAGTGGCCGTGGTGGAAGGTGATGGCAGAGAGTAGCGGTGGCGGTGCTTCCCATCAGCACTACACTAACCCTAAAACGGTAGGGGATGTAGGTGGGGTGTACGGCGTCACGACGAACCTCGTGATGCAAGCCGCCGGCCCCCACCTCTTTATATAGTGCAGGTGACAGGGGGCCGTCACCCATAGTGGGTTGAGCGCCCCCGATCAGGTCGTGGATCTAAGGGCCCGGTGGGCCGTTGGGACCATACGGTGGAGATCATCCTAACACAGAGCTCTTGGAGAACCCGAGAGATCCGCAGCTCCGCCGCGTTGAGATCAACCAGCGGCTTCCACTGCTGCAAGTAAATCACAGATTTGTAGATAACATCAGCATGATTAGAGGAGAAGACACACTCGATAGTGAATTTATTCCTAATAGTCCACATAGCCAACTGACAATACAGAAACCGATCCAAAAGAGATGCTTAATCTAATCAGATAGAGAATTAACTAGCTGCAATAATAATTGACCAAAGGAAGAAGGCGCCCAATTAACATCCAGCACCGGATGCAGCTCCAGATCAAAGCCACAAAGTCATAGTTAAATAAAATATGGTTAGTATTCTTGGCACGCGAGCAAATAGAACACACAAAGGAAGTCCTACCATTCCGCTTACAAATCTCGTCATTAGCTCATAACTTTTCCCTAATTGTCTGCCACAAGAAATTTTGATCTTGAACGAGATACGAGCCCGCCGCACACCCTTAAACCTAGAGGAAGGAGAACTAGTAATTAGACGCAAATATAACGACTTAACTGTGAACAAACTAGAGGAGGAACTTGGGCAAGTCACCGTATCCGAAATCTTCGAGGGCGTAGGGAAGATTGTAAGAGGGTGCCAATCTTCCAACTCTACAAGCGATAAAGAATGGCGAAAACACCAGTCCCAATTATTAAGGGCAAGATACGAGACAGAAATATCAGGATTGCCGCAGAAAGAAAACAACACTGGGAAAAAAGAACATAAAGGACCCTCCAACCCACCAATCCAACCAGAACGAAGTGGATTTGCCATTTTTAACAACAAATTTGACATTAGCTTGAAAGTCACCGCATACCTTATACAAATCACGCCAAAATTGGGAGCCATTAGAAGCATAAGAAAACATAGGACTCGGAGAAGGGAAGTATTTAGCTTTTAGGATGTCGAACCAAAGAAAGGAGGCGTATGAAAGATACCACCACCATCTGATGGTTAAACATTTATTCATAATGGAAGTGTTAATAATGCCCAACCCACTATGACTCTTTGGTATGCAAATGATCTTCCACTTAACCAATCTATATTTTTTCTTGTTATCAGATGAGTTCCAATAAAATCCACTTCTATGTTTATTGAACCCAGCGTGAGTGCCTTCCGACAGCTGATAAAAACCCATAAAACATAGGGAAGGAAGAGAGGCAAGAGTCAGCTAGGATGGCTTCCCAACATTAGTATTGCATCTTCCATCCTAGGGAATAACCCTATTCCCAACTTTGAGTACAACAGGAGCAAAACCTGGCAGAGTACCCTACCTAGGGTACTAACGATTTTCTATTCTGTCGGGGGGTTGGCGCAAGCTGCTTGGTAATGGCCAGGACGCCCGCACTTGAAGCAGTTAGCAGCCACAACCGAAGAGAAAGGCGCCTTGCTAGATCCAGAAGAAGCCGACCGTCCGTAGTTTTTCTTTTGCCAAGAAGAATTGTTGGACCCTTTATTCTTGTGGAAGTTTCAAGCATTCATGTTGCCACCATCAGAATTATTATGGAAAGAACTAGATCTGCCTCCACCAGTATAGCCATGACCCGACCAACCGAACTCTTTTCTCCCTTATCTTCTCTGCCGCGACCGATGAAGTTTCTTTCTCCCTTATCTTCTCCCCACGACCTGACCGACCTCCTCCTTTTCTTCTTCCTCTCGCCAGCTTCTCTCCTCGGTGGACACCACCACTCGGTGATGTCGCCCGCCCGCTGCTAATCACTGCTTTATTTTTCAGGATCCCTGCATGCTTCAACAGCCCATCCGTAGGGACAACGACTGGGGACAAGGCACCATACCGTGCGCGACGGGGCGAGCACTAGATGCTGCCACCAGGTGGGGCTACCAGCAATGCCAGAGCTGCGACAAACAAGCCAGAGATTGGAGACACGACGACCCATGCGCCGGAACTGGCTGGCGTCGGACTACAACACACGATGGAAAAATCCTGGAACCCTGCGGACGTCGGGGGTTACAACCACGGTGAATTTTGTTACAATCGACGAGCCTCGGTGCCGCAACCTATGACGATTTTTGCTATGACTAGTCATGTCGACACGGCAGCGACGACGATTTGCTACAACCATTGTTGGTTTTTGCTACTGCCGGCGACGACAATTACGGCAACTATCCATGTTGTTGATGTGACCCACGACAGTGGCAACGATAATTTCTTGTTGCAACCATCATCGGCTTTTGCTACGGCCGTGTCTGGGTCACTATTTTTGCTGCAACGGGAAACCACAAAAGCTAGAAACCTAAATATTGAGGATGCTCATAGGAAAGCTGTTTCCCCTAAATGTTGGAGAAGTTGGATTGGATTTTATGGGTCCCTAATAGATTTTCGCATTTCAGAATTTGTTGGGGCTGTTTTATAGGACGGACGCTCGTTGAGTCAGAAAGGACACACTTCGCACAGGGTGCGCCACTGCTTGGCTGGCCCATTCAGCCAGCAGCGAGCGCACGCCGACGTTTTTTTGCAGGCTAAATTGAGAGCTTTATTTGATAAAAGCGTTCACTGAGCAGTCCGCCAACAGGCTACTGATCAGGAAGCTCGGAGTACATTCGATCCAGCTATCAGTCACGTCGATTGTGCAAGCATGCTTAGCACAGATGTGAGCAGGACCTTTAGCTGATCTTACAATATGACGAATAGTAAAGGAATTAAAACTAGCAGTAAGCTCTCCAATCTCTAATAAAATAGGAGCCACGATCGAGCGAGAGTCGTGGCAAGTGGTCCAGAGGTTGGCGACCTCCAGGCAGTCCGTCTCCAAGATGACATTTGAAAAACCTCTTAAGCTTGCGAATATAGCACCATCCCGTACCGCCATAGCCTCAGCTATAAGAGGATCCGTAATTCCGGGGTAGGGTTTACTCCAGGCCCCCAGAAAAGAGTTAGGGGAGCGGGCAACACCGCCGGCTCCTCCTTTACCATCTTCATGCTTGATAGCAGCGTCGGTGTTGATCGTGACAAAGCCAGGGTCAGGTGGCCTCCATCCATGACCCGGCATCACCAGGGCTTGCTGGCGAGGTACCTCCAAAAGTGCCAGTGTCTCCCGTGTCCGGCATACTGAGTTAATCGGATCGAGCCTTTCTTCTCCATGGGTTAGCCTGTTCCGTGAGTGCCAGATGGCCCACATGACCGAGACTATAACAGCCCTATCTCTAGAGGAGAATTGCTCATCGCATATGATATCTTTGGCCCATGTTGATGGATGCAGCCTAGGCATGTGGAAGTCCAGCAGTTGCTGCGCCTCATCCCAGAATTGTTTTGCATGTGAGCATTCCATCAGTGCATGCACAAGATCCTCGTCTTTGGCCAAACAAATTTGGCACAATTTCTGTTGCCTTATATGGCGATATACCAAGGTGCATTCATCTCGGAGGATGCCCCGTAGTACTCGCCAGAAGAAAACCCTAACCTTGGGTAGAACATTCAGCTTCCAAAGAGCAATCCACAACCGTTGATTGTTAAATGAAGAACCGGTAGCCTGCCCTTCCTCTGGAGCATGACGCTCGTTGTGAGTCATTAGAGCTCGGTACGCCGACTTGACGGTATAGTTGCCTGAAACTTCATGCGCCCATGCTAGGAAATCAGCACCTCCACCGTTGCGCAAAGGGATATTCATGATCGCTTCTGCATCTGGGAGGATGAAGGTATCTTGAATTAGTTCCCTTCTCCACATCCAGTTATCCTCATCGGTCAGCTCGCTGACCATGTTGACATTCGCGTTTGGAGGACGGAATAAGGGAGCCAAGGTGGTGGTCGAGGGGATACATCGATCATCCCATATATAGATGGTGGATCCATCCCCCACACGCTTGATGAAGCCGATGGCTAGTGCTTCCCGCCCAGCTACAATCGCCCTCCAGGTGGCCGAGGAGGATCTTGGAGTTGAAGCCTGCATGAATTCTGAATCTGGGAAGTACTTGCCCTTGAGTACTCTATCACACAGGGTATTAGGATTTGTGATGAGGCGCCAACCTTGCTTACCCAGTAGTGCCAAGTTAAAAAGATGGAGGTCCCGGAATCCCATTCCACCTGTGCATTTTGGCGTAGCGAGATTTTTCCAAGATATCCAATGTAGAGAGCGTTTGTCAATTGAACTGCTCCACCAAAATCTTGCCATGCAAGACGTGAGACTCTTGCAAACCTTCTTGGTCAAGAGAAAAACACTCATGCTGAACGTCGGGATTGCTTGAACGATAGACTTTATCAGAGTTTCTCTACCCGCACAAGCAAAGAACCTCTCTGACCACCCCTGCATTTTACTCCTTGATCTTTCCCTTATATGATCGAAAGTACCGTTGGTTATTTTACCCACTGTTGTTGGAAGACCAAGATACCGTTCACTGAATGTCTCGACGTGAACATCTAAAACATTCTTGATAGCTTGCCTACAGCCGCTTGGTGTATTCGGGCTGAAAAAGATTGCACTCTTCTCACGGTTCACACATTGGCTCGATGCATTGCCATACACCTGCAGGATACTGTTTAACCTCGTCGCGCTAGCGGTGTCAGCCTTCATGAAGATGAGACTGTCATTCGCGAAGAGCAGATGGTTGACCCATGGAGCACGAAAGTTAACTCTGATTCCTCTGTCAATTGTACCATAGTGTTTGAGGAGCGATGAGAAACCTTCTGCACACAGGAGGAACAGAAAGGGTGACATGGGACACCCCTGCCGAAGCCCTCGGGAGGGACTGAAATAGGGTAACAACTGCACATTCACTCGAACTGAGAACCGAACCGAAGTTACACACTTCATTATCAGCCTAACAAAGTCAGCGCCAAACCCAAACTTGTGCAAGATGGCCTCCAGATAACTCCACTCTACTCGGTCATAGGCTTTCATCATGTCAAGCTTGACCGCGCAAGCGTAGTTCTTCCCCTTCTTTCTTCTTCTCATTGTATGGATACTCTCAAAAGCAACCAGTACATTGTCGGTGATCAGTCGACCGGGGATAAAAGCACTTTGTTCCTCACTAATAATCTCATCCATGAATTCCCTCAATCTATTTGTGATAGCTTTAGCAGCTAGCTTATACAGGACCGGGCACAAGGAAATTGGACGACATTGTGAGATGGACTGTGGGTTTCGTACCTTTGGGATGAGTGTGATCGATGTGTCGTTTAAACCCAGAGGTAGCTCACCACCATTTAAGAAGCTCAGCACTGCAGTAGTTACATCATCACGCAGTAGCTTCCAATGCTTCTGAAAGAAGCCTGCAGTGAAGCCGTCGACTCCTGGCGCCTTAGACGGCGCCATTTGAAACAGTGCCTTGTGCACCTCTTCCGGTTCAAAGGGTTTATCCAAAGCTGCATTCATCGCCGGAGTGATGCGAACAGGCACATGCGATAACAACTCACTGGCATCCACAGGACCCTGAGAGGTGTATAAAGTTTGATAAAAAGACATGATCTCCTCAATATCTTCCTCAGCATTAGCGCACAGCGAGCCATCTGGCCTTCTCAACCCCAAAATTTTGTTTATTCTTTGTCGTTGTTTCGCTTGTGCTTGGAAATATTCGGTATTTCGATCACTGTCGCGTAGCCATAACACTCGTGATCTTTGGCGAATCCATATTTCCTCCTGTCGAAGAGCCTCACGCAGCTTAAGCATCATGATTTTCTCTTCATCGGAAGGTCCACGTCCTACAGACTGTCGTCGCAATTTGTCCAACTTTTGCTGTTGCTTTCTGATTGTCCTTGCGAGACATCTGAATTCTTTCTTACCCCAAGGTTCGAGTCGTTGTTGCATGGCACTCAATGAGTCAACAATGCCCTGCAGGTTTGGTGATCGATGCTGAGCTAGCCAGCATTCTGTCACCACATTTTCATAGTCCAAATGTGTTTGCCAGACATTTTCATAACGAAAGGGTCGTGTACCCCTTTGCATTGCGTCCCCTTGCTGCTCCCGAAACACCATATGGACAAAACAATGGTCTGATTCAGCTGCACTGATGTGGCGAACATTGGTGAAGCTGAACTGCTGCCTAAACGCCTCATTTGCGAAGGCCTGATCAATTCTGGCTTTGACATTCGCTTCTCCCGCCTGTCGGTTGTGCCAAGTGAACGGGACACCTGACCATCCCAGATCCTGGAAAGCGCACTCTTCGACTACCTCACGGAACGCTCTCATCTGCCACTCAGGGCGTGCTGAGCGGCTAAAGTGTTCTTCTCCGTATAAGGTCTCGTTGAAGTCCCCATGCACACCCATGCATCATGGGGTAACGTGTTCAAAGTTCGGAGGAAGCGCCAACTATGATGATGGTCCTCTGACCTAGACGCACCATAGAAACCTGTGAATCTCCACTCGAAAGAGCTTTGATCCCTCTTCCGCACCACAGTGTCAATGTGGCCGATACTGTAGTTATTTAGTTGAACTGAAACATCCTTTGACCAAAACAAACCAATGCCTCCGCTTAGACCCACACTGTCAACTGCGAAGCATCCATCGAAACCCAAATTTAACTTTAGGTTTTCCACCCTCGCTGCCCTTATCTTCGTCTCCATAACAAAGAGAAGGGTGGGCCCTTCTTGCTTCACCACGCTGCGAAGCTCTCAAACTGCCTCAGGGTTCCCAAGCCCCCGACAGTTCCAACTTATGATGTTCATTGGGATGGGCAGCGCTGCTCCGCAGTCGCCGCCGAGTTGTCAGGTGTAGGTTTTTTCTTTTTCGGTTCCCTTTCCAGCCCCTTATCATCCCTTGCATCCTCGTCTCTTTCCTGCCCCTTACCACTATCATATGAAGTTAGATCCATCTGTTCTCCTGCGGTGATAAGAAGAGGTTGCTCAATCCTGCGATAAACCTGCTTTGGTGCCTCTTTCCGTTTTGCATAGGGGTGTCTCTTGCTTGGAGAGTTCACCTCAGCAGATTCTCCCACATTACTTGAGTTCTTGGATTCTCTCTTGCTGCTCGGGCCTGAATACTGCTCTTTGCTCGTGCTATCACCCGAGGCAGGTTTCCTCCTCTCTTCTGGTGCCCTCAACGTGAGTCCAAAGGGAAGATCACCATTCTTGTCCCTTGGCCCTGGAGTAGGGCAGTAAAGATCATTATGCCCTAAGCGGCCGCAAGAGAAGCAGAAGTGAGGTACTTGCTCGTACTGAATATCGTATATCTCCAGTTTTTTCCTCTTGGCCGAATTAATCAAGATCCACCTCCGCAGAGGCTTGTTGACATCAATGGAGACTCTGGCTCTCAAGAAGCCCCCCACATGATCAAACTAGACCGAAGTTGCATTCTTATCAATTTGCTGGGCTATCAATCTGCCCCATGTATCATCTCGCGGATTGTAAGGCAAATTTGGGACCCATACCCACAGATGGAGCCGGTCAAACGTCACCTCATCAGGCCTCATATGATCCTCAAAATCAGCAAGGATAACTGCATTCTTGCTGACATGCCATGGCGAGCCCATCCAAATTTTATCTCGATCTCTTTGGGTCTCGAACTCTGCCACGAAAGTATTTTCCCCCATGGATCTGAACTGCAGACCCCTTGGGTTCCCCCAGGCTGGGCGAAGGGCACTGGTAATAGTTTGGATGTGGAGTAGGTGTTGATGAAGGACCTTGCCTGCCAGTAACCACATCTTCGCCTTGCCATCATCTGCGTCATCAATCACCAAGGGCGTAGCTTCTTCCACGGTGATGCCAAGTTTCCCAAGCGCTTCTTCCAATTTTGCCCTAGCCGACCGGGGAGAGTCGGGAGGCGTCCCCCCACTTGCGTGTTGGGAAGCTGCGGCCATCCCTCGTCGGAGATCCGGTGCAGCCTGCCGATCAGTTCAGGCGGCCGCCGTCGTATCCACCGCGAAACCCTAATCGCCCGAGAGGGATTTTATGTCTCGAGGGGAAAAAACTGAGTACGACACAACGCACGACGACGTAGCGAGCCGATTAATTGTAGCGACTTGGCACTGTAGTGGTCCGCATACTGTAGAGACGAGTGCACTGTAGCAACAGGTTTATTTTTTTTACTTCGAACATTTTTTGAAAAATGAATATTAACAATGCTAAAAATTGTCCCAAATTTAAATGTTGTTCACAAACTATTTTTTTAAAATCAATAAAATATTCGCAAATTTAGAAAACACGGAAAAATAATATATCTTGTTTTTTATGTGGGAAGAAAACATTTTTAGAATCTGTGAACATTTTTGAACTTTTTCTGAAAGAAGTTTTTTAAAAAAACAAATAACTCTTGACACACCTGAACATATTTTGAAATCACAGACATGTTTTTGAAAATGTGATATCTTTTTAAAACAGGAGAACTTTTTGTGAAAACATGAAAAACTTTTAAAAATATCAAAAAATGTTGAAATAAGAATTTTTTTTGTTCTGATAAAAGCGAAAATCTTTGAAAATGTTAAGAAAAAATTTGTCCTGTGATTGTTTTTGAACATTTTACATAAAATTTGAACATTTTAATACTTCGTTCACTCTTAAAAATTATTTTAAAAACAAGGTTTTTTTCTTAAAAATATAAAAAAGCAAGTTTTTTTTTAATATTTTGGTCACTCTTAAAAAATGTCAAAAATATCTTCTGAATGTACAGAAAAGAAAACGAAAGAAAACACGATGAAAACGGCTGGAGAAAAAAACAGAAAAAAAAGTTTGTCGACCAGCCTCGACGCAGCTGATGGAATGGCATGACATCATTTTACGTTGGCTACATTTTCAGGACACAACACGCGCTCGTGGCGGTTGCTCGTGAACATGTAAAATCTACTAGCAGCAAGAGGCCGACGAGCTAGCTAGTTGTACATGGCAACTAGTACAAATCTACTAGATTCGCTAAAAACAATTGCTCAAAAAATAAAAAAACTAGAAATCTACTAGTAGCAGATCTGCTGGATATGTAAAATCTCGTGGATTAATCACCCCACCCAAAAGTAATTAATGGTAAGGATATCTTCGCTAACGCATGTCGATTTAGCCCAAATTTCCTGGTATTAGTTTTTTATTGGGTAGTAATGGGGATGGGGGCACCTATAGGACGCTCGTTGCGTCGGAAAGGATACACTTCGCACAGGGTGCGCCACTGCTTGGCTGGCCCGTCCAGCCAGCAGCACACGCAGCGAACGACGACCTGGCCCTGTAGTGGTCCGCATACTGTAGAGACCGGCGCACTGTAGCGGCAGGTTTTCTTTGTTTTTTATTTCGAACATTTTTTGAAAAATGAATATTTCCAAAGCTGAAAATTTTCCCAAAATTTTAAAAAAATCACAAACTAAAAAAAGTTTTTAAAATCAATAAAATATTCCGAAATTCAAAAAACACGGGAAAAATAATATATGTTGTTTTTTGGGGTTGGAATAAAACGCTTTTTGAATATGTGAACATTTTTTGGTTTTTTTCGAAAAAAATATTTTTTTTAAAAAAATGAAACACATCTTGAAACACCTGAACATTTTTTAAATCACAATCCTGTTTTAGAAAATGCATTTTAAAAAAGGAGAACTCTTTTTTGAAAACGTGATTTTTTTTGTAAAACCTCAAAAAATGTTGAAATCAGTATTATTTTTGTTCTAATAAAAGCAAACATCTTTGAAAATGTGAAGGAAAAAAATTGTCTTGTGATTGTTTTTGAACATTTTACATCAAATTTGAACAAATTTTGAATATTTCAGACGCTCTTAAAAATATCAAAAAAACATTCAGAGAAAATAACAGAAAAAGAAAAACCAGTAAACCAGTAAAAGAAAAACATAAACAGAAAAAAGGAAGTGAAAAAAATAAAGGAAAAGATAAACTCCAAACGTACAGAAAAGAAAATGAAAGAAAACAGCTGGAGAAAAAAAAACAGGAAAAAAGTTTGTCAACCAGCATCGCCGCGGCTGATGGAATAGCATGACATCATTTTACGTTGGCTAATTTTTTCGAAAAGGGTCGTTTCTGGCACAAGGCATGCCCCGGACACAGCACGCGCTCGTGGCAGTTGCTCGTAGACATGTAAAATCTACTAGCAGCAAGAGGCCGACGAGCTAGCTAGTTGTGCATGGCAACTAGGAATCTACTAGCTGATCTGCTGGATATATGAAATCTCGTGGATTAATCACCCCACCCAAAAGAAATTAATGGTAAGGATATCTCAGCGAACGCATGTCGATTTACTAGTACAATAACTACACGATCATCTCTCCCTATATATCGAGGAGCTGGGGCAGCCATCATCGCCGGCCTCACCTAGACACCTACGAGCTAGCAAATCTAACTCGCTCGTGATATTACAGTCCTTCCATCTAGTCTAGACTAGAAGAAACATGAGGGCGTACGTGAATGTGACGATCACCGTCATCTTGCTCATCGGGTACCTGGCGGTGATCGGCGAGTGTAAGCAAGCGCCGAAGCCTTGCTCCTCCTTGGATCATTATTTTTCTGCTCGCTCTCTAATTAACTTGCGGCGTTGCACGCAGTGGGTCGTGTCGAGGCCGGGAGAAGCTACGGAGATGGGTGGCGGGCTGACGGCGGCGAGAGCAAGATATCGCTGAAGATCTGCGTGCATCGGGACTGCCACACCAAGGGTGAACCTATCGCGACCGAATGTTTCTGCTGCATGAACTTGCCGGAGGCTCCGTGTTATCTTCGGCGGGACGAATGTCAGGCCAATTGCCCCAACCTGCCACCCTCACTGCCCGCCTCCGCCGGCGGCGACGGAACCACCTACACGCATGAACAGATGGATGGCAACTGATGATGCAGTAAGGTGGAGTAATTCTCCATACGTCCGTCAGACATAACGGATTTCACCCTTAAATAGCTGCATGTATCTGGATTTATGGGGTGATTTTGTTTGCGGGGAAAATTTTATGAGGTGATTTTGATATTTTATTTTTCTATCTTCTCTAACAGAAAATAAGTATGTGAGTAATGTGACGTTGTTGTATGTGCCATCTTTTCCGGAACACGCATGAAACTTGCGTGTCTTTGAATTAAGATTGGAGAGAAGTTTTTACATAGTTACGTAACAAGATTTGGAGTGACACATATAGATCTCATGTGTCACGCCCCCTCCCCTCGAAAGATCACAAGAGACTACTCTCCTGCATGTCCGCCATTCCATGCCCGCCTCCAAAGGAGCAGCTCCTCCCTTGCTCTCCTCGCAAAGCTTCCGAGGGTGTAGAAATTTTGTCGAACACCCTAATGTTGCTCTCAAGCCAAATGAAGCGTAGACCGACGGCCACTAGGGAGGATGATATCTCCAGGTGCATAGACCGCTGCGCGGCCGCCATGACACTTGTCCACCAATCCACAGTGTGAATTTGTTGTATGGGCGTG
Source organism: Triticum urartu (assembly GCF_003073215.2). NCBI lineage: Eukaryota > Viridiplantae > Streptophyta > Magnoliopsida > Poales > Poaceae > Triticum > Triticum urartu. The sequence goes on from NC_053022.1 coordinate 533,351,826, forward strand.
AAGCGGTGTAGCTCATAGGGCACCAGAAGGAATTACCATACTTGGCGAGAGAAGGAACACCCAAGCATCATATGTTGTGGATCCTCGTTTACTTGTTTTTTAGCAACAAAACGCTAGGCATTATTCATTGATAACAATGTTTACAGGAAAAGCAATGGACTGGGAGTGCGCCCAACCATAGATGCCGCCCTTGGGGAGGAGTAACACCGGTCCTAGCTAGTCTATGAGTTTGAAAATTGGAATCTTAAGGATCAAAAATGAAATTACAAAAATTTAAAACTTAACAGTTTCTAAAATCTATTTAACGATGGTACCAATACACCAATAGTCGGAAAGCACGCCATGTTCAAAACCATGACCATGATCGCGTGATGAATGTAAATAGAAGTTTTCAACATTTTGCCCAAAAGAAGCTTGGTGATGGGGATAAACACTTTTTTTGGAGGATGTTTGGATTGATATGAGACTTCTGTAGCTGCTAATCATCATATTGGATTATGTATGTTTTACCAAGCAGGTTATTGTTGCTTTTTGTTAAGCCTGAAGGGAAGGATTCCTTGCATTTTCGAAGAACATTTGTGAGTGTTTTAAGAATTGAAATATTTGGTGGATGGCATTGCTCTATCTGACAATCTTGACAGAGTGCCTTGGAAAATTGGCAGGAAGCAAACGTTTACTGTCTGAGATTTATATATGCAACTTAAGGCTTCTGCCTTGGTTAACCACGGAGGGATCTGGAAAGTTGAAATGCCTCTAAAGATCAATAACTTTCTATGGCTAATGATAAAAAATGGACGCCGCTAACTGCCACACGTGTGGCAGGAAGGGAGACGCACCACACGTCTTTAATGCAAACAGATTGCCACGTCATCGCATGCATGCATGTAGGAATCTTTTTGGATTTTCAGTTTTTAAAATGTTTTATCTATTAAACGAAAAATCCGATTGAAGATCCGTTTTCACCATTAAATTCCTCGCGATGAGATCTTCGAAACTAGATCCCATGTTGATATGTTTTGATGAATTTTTTTTTGGATTAAAAGTTGCCATGTCTATTGCATATGAATTGCCATGATGTTTACACTGAAGTTGCCATGATATGTTTCAGCTATTTTCTTCTACATTTAAAAGTAAATTTTGACATTTATAAAACGGGGAATTAAGAAACTAGACTTGCCATGAACCATAAACTAAAATTGTCATGATACATGCACGTAAAATTGCCATGGTTCATACAAAAATAATTTTCATGGTCAAAGTACTGGAGTTGGCATCATCAAAATACTAAAATTGCCATGATCTACAAACTAAAATTGCCACATGGCAACTTTAGTTTAAGCCCTATGGCAACTGCAGTGTAAACATCATGGCAACTTCTGGGCAAAAAAAATCATCGAAACATATCAACATGGGGTCTAGTTTTTAAAGATCTCATCGAGACGGATTTAATGGTGAAAACGGATTTTTAGTTCGCTTTTTTATTTAGGAGATACAACATTTTTAAGCCGAAAACCAAAAAAATTTCTGCTAATGTCATCTATTCATACGTGGCAAAATGAATGGTGATGGAGGCGTGTGGGCGATGTTCAAACGCCCATACGTATGGGCGTTAACATTTTCATAAAAAAATAGTTCCTAACAGAAGACAATTTTCTTCAGAGAGGATGCACGAGGAATAGTCAATGTTACTTTTGTGGCCATGGTGAAACTATTAAGCATATTTTCTTTTATTATTATTTGGCAAAGTTTCCCCGAGGGTTGTCCTCGGCGCTTTTGGTTTAGTCAGGCCCCATGAGGACGTTGATGGCTTGGGTGGGGCCCTGGCTAAATCTCTTCCCGACGGATCATAGGAAGATGGTCCTGGTTGGCGGGACATTACTATGTTGGGCAATATGGAAATCCAAGAATTTTGCTTGTTTTGATAAGAAAATGCATGACGATCCCACTGCAGCTGTTTTCGTTTCTGCCATTATCTCGCCAGACTGCAGACAAGCCAAAATTAACCTAAAATGGATGAAGCAGTCACGAAGATCAAGAGGATGATGTTGAAGATCTTCAACAGAGCGCACGGATGGACGCCTATAGTACCTAGGATCGAAATGATGTGATCAGTTTGATAGCCTTTGTTGCACCGCCTCTCTTCGTATGGGTCTAACTATAATTAGCTTCCGTGACTCTGAAGTGTGTGGTCTTGCTGTGTTTGAAGTTTGGCTTTGAAATGTCATATTCTTGTCTCTGATCCTTACTTGGAGTCTGGGGCCCTGCGTGGTTACCTGGAGATCACCTTACAGTTATTAGGTTCGTTGCCAGTCGGGGTGAACCAATCGGGCTTTTAATACCTGCATGTATCTAAATTTATAGGGTGATTTTTTGACATGGAAAATTTATGAGAAGACTAGCACATATGCCCGTGCATTACAACGGGAGAAAAAATTGTGCGCGTTTAAATTTAGTGAGAATTACACATGCAAGCAAAACCCTGTGTGCACATTGAGAAGGAACATTTAGGTTATGGATTTCGCCGCGTGTGAAGTAATCAATTATCTATTTTTTAATTCATTCATCAAGGGGGTTTAAGGGTTTTGTTAGGTCATCACACGCTAAAAAAGGCCCATAAATTATTCAATCTATTTTTCCATGCATCTAGCTCACATGATAGGGTCTTCTCTTCTCTTTTTCTGGGTAGCAATCCTCAAGGAATTCTCAGTAGCAATCCATCCATCTAGCTCATGTACTGGACTTAAATCCTTTTTTCCAGAAATTCAAGGTCCTTTTGCAGCTAGCGCACGTACCAAGCCATTCATGCTTCGTCCAGTTTACTACATGTAGATTCGTGCACATATATAAATTGGTACGACTGCATATAAAGAAGCAATGTGAGACTATTTAAAATATTTTTGCTTTATTTCTCAAATAGTTGGGCAGCTAAGTTATCTAGGCTGTGAAAGGCTGAGGCACCGAAACGAGCTATATTTGTAAGGCACAACTAAAAATTCAGAAAAAACAAGTTGAAGGATCAAACTCACGACCTCAAAAGACCTGACAAAGTACTGCCAACCACTCGAACAAACACGTCCTGCTAATCAATGGCTAGCGCAAATATTTAAGAACATACTAGAGTGTCAGATTCGAAACATTTTCTTTATTTATTTTTTACTTTTTTAACTTCTCAGAAAATAATTATTATTATGAATTTTTGAACAATCTTGGAAATATGTACCATTTTTTAATTCATTTTTTGGAAAACATTTTTTTTGAAATGGGATCGTTTTTTAAAAACCACAAACATTTTTTGAAAACATGAACCTTTTATAAAAACACAAGCATTTTTTGAATTTGTGAACAACTTTTAAAAACAGGAACATGTTTTCAACATTCAGAACAATTTTACAAAAGTGTATTTTTTAAAGATGGACATTTTTTTGAATTTATGAACACTAACACAATAGTATTTCCAAAATTCTTGATCAATTTCGAAAAACACAAAAAATTGAAAATGGGAACTTTTTTCATTTCGAACAAATTTCAAAATGAGAAAGAAAGTTTCAAATATTTTTCAAAACAGGAACAAAATTCTAAAATCTTGATAAATTTTTGAAATTTTGAACGAAAACTGAAAATCTAAATTTTTTTGAAATTTTTGAATGTACAAAATAAAATAAAAATATACTTAGAAGAGAAAAGGAAAAAACAGGAAATAAAAAGAGAAAGGAACATAAAAAGAAAAATAGAAGTAAAACGGGATGCCCAGTCTTGGGCGCCATTTGCGAAGCTCTGTGTATTTGCTGCCACCTGCAGCAAATAGGGTTTCCCAGCTGCAAAGGCAGGAAAAGAAATGGGCTGCCTTCGCTGGGCCACAAAACGCGCGGCCCATGCATGAAATTCTGGATAATCCGTTTTTTATTTTCTAGCAGACAGACAAGCAAAAATTTAGTACAACATCGGATAGAAAAAAATTATTTTAAATGGTGAACGGATGAAAAAATCAGAGAAACGCACTTTTCTTTATTATTATTATTATTATTATTATTATTATTATTATATTCTTTATTATTATTATTAGTAAAAAATAAGGTACAAATACAGATATGGATTTATGGCAGACTCATCTACCCCCTTTTTTGAAACAAAAAACCTTTGTCTAAAAACCCCACCGGGCACGGCTTGTATCACCTGCATGTTGTACTTTTCTTTTTTACTCCGCGTATAAGATTTGTCTGAAGTCAAACTTTACAAACTCTATAAAAAAGTTACCTACATTCATACAAAATAAATGTCATTACATGCGTCTTGAAATCAATTTTCATACTGTATAACTTCATTATTGTAGATGTTGATATTTTTTTAATTTAAATCTGGCCAGAATTTACAATGTTTGACTTCAAACAAATCTCATACGTTGAGTAAAAAGGACGGAAGGAACACTTAGAGTATCTCAATGAATCCCAATAAAATTTTCTACAATAAATGGTTCTTGATGGTATCCCAAAAATTTAAGCTTGTAACTAAAACATCTTCAACAGATGTCATAAAAACTTCTCCGATACGGGTTATTGAAGTGTCCCAATAATTTAGAAAAATTTATAGTTGAGGTGCTTTAACAGATCTCAATAAATCTTTCTCAATATTTTTTTCTATTTCTCAAACACCTTGCAGATGTCCGAAGGTAATGCAAACAACAAAAAGCGATGACCGACCGGGGAAGGTCTAGTGACCTCGGCAAGTGCGGGGGCAACAACCGAGAGGTGGTGGCCGGTCACCCATGTGTGTCGAGACCACCAGTTGGGAAGCGGCCGACCAGGCATGGAGAGGAGGCTGAGGAGACGGATCCAAAGTCTGGACGCAGCTGGGGCTGGCTGGTACGGAGTGGAGAGGCAGCCGGTGTGGTGGAATGAGGTGGCTGGGCAGGGGAGAGCGATGGTGGGGCGTGTACTAGCAAATCAGGCCGACGCCGAGAGGAGCTACCGAGATGGCGATGTTGATACCAAGTAGGCGTGCCTATTAAATAACAACTAGCAAACCCCCTGCAAAAAAGGGTGTGCTACGTGTCAGCTGGATGAACTTTGACAAAGATTTGCCGGGGCGCGAGCCTTCCAATCGTATGATGCTCACTGTGTAATCATTCATCTTCTCTGCTCACCTCATTGTAACATGATATGTTGCAACCTTCGTTGCAATACGAGTATATGACTCTTGTTGCAAAATCACCTCGGGCTTCTGGTTGTGTTTGTCGCCATTGTAACAAAACCCTTGTTGCAAACCTTCGTTCCAAAAGTATCTTGAGCAGTGTGCATTGTCATTGGAACAAGCCACTGTTGCAAAGACATTTTCGACTCCTTTAAATGAAAATCAGTCCGTAGAAAAAAAAATCATGCGGGTGAGAGAGGGAGATGACAGGGAAGGGATAGGATGTAGGTCGTGGATTAGATCTGGCTGTGAGCGACACAGACCTGCAACACCATTCCGGTGGGCACTCACCCCCTCCCTGGAGAGTGCATCTTAAGGCGAAAAGTCGAAGGGAGAAGCTGGATGTAGAAGACGAACGAGGAAAAAGAAAGAGCCCGAGCGACCGGCGAGTCAAAACGGTGTCGAGGCTCATCAACACCCGGTGAATAGTAAACTCATGTGAAAAAATCTGAATTTTTATGCATCCAAGATGCTTATGTGCGCAAGATACGTTCAAATTTTCGTGATGTTTGGACATCTAAGAGGCTCGTACCAAAAAAAGCAAAATCAGCTTTAAATAGTGTTCCTTTTCAAAGTTTCTCACACCGAAATTGTGTAAGCATCACGAAAATTTGAGGAACCGATCCTTTTGAATTTAACGTACACACCAGGGGTCAGATAAGCACCGGAGCACAATAGCCGCTCTCGCGAGCGGCTCTCATTCGCGACGGACATAAGAAACGAAAATGCTGAGCGTACAGGTTGTTACATAGCTTTACCGCCCCCCCCCCCCCCCCCCCCCGTATTTTCAGGTGGGTGGGGCCCCTCACTACTCTTAATCGAATAATAATTTGACAACTCAAACCCATTCCGTAAAACCCCATAATAAGGGTCCGTCGATGTACCAATTCTGCATAAGAAAAAAGGAAAAAAGGATGAGTGGTGATGGGCCACAACAGACACCCATCACGCGTTTGAGGCGGCGTACGATGCGCTGTAATCGGCCCGGTTGAGGGAAAGCTTTCTCAATAAAAGAAAAAAATAAAAATAAAAATGTGTCTCAAAAAAATAAAAGAAAAAAGATGGTAGAAGTAGAATCTAGAGCACGCAGCAAGGGTTGCCGATGGCCGATGCGGACCGCGCGTACATGCTCCGGGACACATACACGCGCTCGCGCGGCGCGCTGCGTCGCAAGTTGCAGATGCGACGGGCGGCACGGTGGGTAGGCGCTCTGAACCAAACTCCGGAGGAGTGCGAGCGGGCCAGGCCCAATCGTGGTGCTCTGAACTCCGTAGCGAGCGGGGCCCCGTCGTGGAGGCGCGAGCCACGACCGCGGTCAAGCACGTGACGCCCTGACCTCGGCCCTCGGGAACTCGACGCAAAAAGCAGCGCAGCGCCGCGCGGCGGACGACGCGGGACACGCGAGCCGCCGTCTTCCTTGACGAGTCCGTGCACCGCGCAGCGGTTCCGTCCGTGCACCGCCGGGCCCCGGATTTCCGGCGCCTCACGCCACTTTTTTCTTTTTTTCTTTCTTCATTCGTTCCAGAAGATCAACTGCAAACATGCCAGTGCCATATCTTTGCGATGAATCCGCCGCTGTCTTGGGCTGGACGGGTGAACAAAGCAGGCCCAGTGGAAAGCAGCATCGTGCCACTTTAATTTAATTTGGAGGTGTGTGTATTTATCTGGTGACTTATTAATAGTCTGCGGTGATGCGGGGCAACGCCACTCCACACCGTACTTCGGGGAAAAGGTTTCCCGCGCCACGACCCAAGGATTTCTTAGGCCAACTTCACCGCGATCCCAAACAGACGTTCGTTTGTCCGGATTCTGTCCATTTGGGTAGGGATTTGAAATCGTGTCCGGACGTGTCCTGGGAGGCAATGGCCGTGCGCCCAGCGCGCGGACGCATCATTTTGCCCCATCCTGTTTGCCATGGCAAAAAATGCCCAAATTTTCATCAAAACTAGTTTCCAACCCAAATTTTTGTCTGAAAATTAAATAGTTTTACAACCCAATTAAAATTGTATTTAATAAAATAGTTTTACAATCAAATCGAAATTTTCTTGACTAAACATAAAATGGACCAATACATCTATTAGTTGTCAATGTGATCCCACACGTGCTCAACCAAGTCATTTTGAAGATTCAAATGAGTGTGCCAATCATGCATCTCACGGTGGAATTGGGCAAACTGTTCAAATGTGGCCGGGTCTTGGCAGGGGCTCAATATTTTCACCTTGATAATCAAATCCTTGGTCGAAGATACTCTCATCACGCTCGTCCTCGACGATCATGTTGTGCATGATCACACAAGCAGTCATCACCTCCCAAAGCTTCCTTTCATCCCATGACAGTGCAGGGTTTCAAACGATACCCCACCGGGATTGAAGCACACCAAAAGCACGTTCCACATCCATTTCTAACACTCTCTTGCATTTGGGCAAATCTCTTTCTCTTCTCACCTTGGGGTTTCGAGATTGTCTTCACAAAAGTTGACCACTGAGATATATACCATCTGCTAGATAGTATCCCTTGTTGTAATGGTGGCCGTTGATCTCAAAGTTGACAGGTGGGGAGTGGCCTTCTGCAAGCCTCGTGAAGACGGGAGAACGCTGCAGCACGTTGATATCATTGTGAGAACCTGCCATGCCGAAGAAAGAATGCCATATCCAAAGATCTTGTGATGCCACCGCTTCTAATATGACAGTGCACGCCTTGACATGCCCTTTGTACTGGCCCTGCCAAGCAAATGGACAGTTCTTCCACTCCCAGTGCATACAATCTATGCTGCCAAGCATGCGTGGAAAGCCTCTAGCTGCGTTGGTCGCCAACAATCTCTCTGTATCAGCGGCAATTGGCTGCCTCAAGTACTCTGGGCCAAACACCTCGATCATAGCCTGGCAAAACTTGTACATTGACATCAGACATGTTGTCTCACTCATATGCACATACTCATCCACCAGATCGCCTGGAATTCCATATGCAAGCATGCGGATGGCCGCGGTGCATTTCTGGTAAGAGGAGAATCCAAGCTTGCCAAGGGCATCCGTCTTGCACTCGAAGTATGGGTCATGAGCAACCACTCCCTCTCGGATACGATTGAACACATGCCTAGCCATTCGAAAACGGCGACGGAATTTATCCGGCTTGAAGAGAGGGGTGTTGGCAAAGTAATCAGCATAGAGCAGGGCGTGACCTCTCTCCTTGTTGCGGTTCAGGTTGGGAGCACGGACAGGGAGTGACCCCCTGTACCGAGGAAGCTGCCGTTAAATGTGGTCGTGAACTACCAGTGCAGCCACCACAATATCTTCATCATCCGACGATGAATCGTCCGATGAACAAAGGAAGCGATGGAAGAAAAACTCGTCTCCACTGTCCATACCTTTGTGGGAAAAATGTCGAACACCTTGCGGGCGTGGTGGCGAAGAGGCCGCGATGATCACCTCGACGCAGCAGGGGGGGTTGCCGGCCGGCTACTGGCCGTTATGGAGCTCTCGTCGGAAGCTGCCAAGAACGCCGTGGTGCGTCGCCGGCGGTCTTGTCCCCTCTGTGACCGGCAAAGACGGCGATGGCCAAACCTCAGATCGATGACCAAAACTACGGCCAAGGCGCGGGCGTGGTGGCGGCCATGTCGAGATGTGGTTTGGTAGGGACGGCCGGGGGCTGCGCGGTGAGGAGGCGGCCGGAGAATAGCAGCGGCGCCGACGGCGGGGCGGGGCGGGAGCGAGATGGTGAAAGCGTTGGGAGCGGAGGGACTGCTAGTGTCCTCGACAGGCGGGCCACGAGGGGGGACAAGGGCGTGCGTCCAGGCCGTCCGCGCGTGTCCGTTTCACCCCAAACCAAGCGGAAGTTTGGGGCGGGGATGGGTCGAAAACGGACGCAATCTGAATATTTGTTTATTTGAGGCCGTGCGCTGGGCCGCGCTATTCGTCCGTTCTACTTCAAACGGATGGAGGCGGACATGATATGGTCGAGCGATGGAGTTGGCCTTACAGCATCTTCAGTTCAAATCGAGTAACTGGATTTCTACGTCTTCCCGCGCCAAAACTGCAGTATGAAAACGCCAGTTTTTCTCGACCATAAAAAAAGGGAAACCATTGCCACTGCCGGAGCAGAGCCATTTGTATTGTTTGGTGATTCAAAGCTCCCCCCAGCCCTGCCTGCCATTGCCATGTGAACGAGCTGGAATCCTGCAGGGAAAACCGAACGGCCAGCTGTTCCGCCTCTCATTCTCTAGAACGCAAATATTACTCGTGCCTCTGTCTCTGAAAAGCATCGCGGAGCTATGAATGGCAGAGGAGGCACTGGCACAGTGCATGTGATCCAGCCGCAGAGGAGAGAGGTGGCCGATAACGTGCGCTGCTCCGGTTTTTGTGTTTTTTCTTTTGCGATTATAGTGCTGCAGTTCTCCTCTCCTCCTGCAAGCGCGCGCGCGCACACACACACTTGTTCGCTCGGGCTGGGAGCACACGTGACCAAATAAACAACGATGTGGAGCTGTGCTGCTGCTGCTGGTGGTGGTGGTGAGCAGCAGGCATGCTATGCTATTGCTGCGTCACGCACGGAAGACTTGGGGCGGGCGGCATGGGTGGACTGTGGAATGACCTCATGCACGCACCTCTGATTCGTATCCCACAACAAGGCCAGGACCTACTGGTAGCATAGCAGTGATTATTGTTTTTTTTGCGAGGGAAGCAGTAATTATTGTTTAGATAAGAGCAGAAATATTCTTGATGATGAGTAGTAGCGATGCAGCAGCTCCCCAAACTAAGCACGTGAGAGTACTGGATTTCCCAGCATTGGAATTAAATAACCTTTGAGTGAGGCGGGAAACCAGCTACTACTCAAAGCGGTGTGTGCTAAGTGAGCCTTGAGTAATGTAGAGTACACGTACTAGCGCTGCCACAGTGCCATTAGTTGCAAGTTGCAACAAGCCAGCTTTGGATTATGTCTTCCTGCTCCAAACTGGTTTGAAAACGTCAATGTTTCTTTCGCCATAAGAGCAGAAACCAGTACCACTAATGGAAGTTGAGCCATTGGCTCAGCTCACATCTTGCAGGGCAAAACCATAATTACTACTGACATTGCCATGTGAACGAACTCGCAGCTCGCAGAGAAAACCAACCGGACTCCTCACAAATTACGTCTTCCTGCACCAAGATGATTTGAAAACGCCAGTTTTTCTTTCACCATAAAAGCAAAGCCATTACTACTAGTAATGGACAAAATTTCTGTTCTAATCTTTTGGGCTAACTAATTCATGAATTGACCTTGTCTGCAAAAAATAAATAATCAAATCTGATCTTTTTTTTGCCACGCCGACATCTCTGGCGTTCTGCTTACACGGGATACGCTAGGATCCCTAGCATCTGTTCCCTGGCTCGCACGACCCGCTACCTCGTTGATCTCCTGACATGACAAAGGATTGGATGCCAAGGTGCTTGGTGTTTCCAGACCCGACCAAGACACCACGCACATTGGCGTTTCACCCTGGTAAGTGAATAACCCTACGGGAGAGTGAAGGGGACCCACCCCACTCACTCTCCCCAATCCAGCCCGACCCGCAAGAACACTTGTTGCTCCCCTCCCCTCTCTCTCCACCACCCCTCAAGCCCCCCCTCAAATCTCTCCAAAAGATGATTTCCTTAAGTGGATCTTTCCATCACTTTGTTGTTTGTGGTAATCTCTCCCGAATCACCCAATTTTTTTGGTTAAATCTTGTTATTTTGCTAGCATTTTTACATGTTGGAGGAATCCTACTTCATGTTTTCCCCCTAATTTTAGTGTGAATGTTTTGCTTAACTTTGGTAATATAGGGATATGCATGGTGTGTAGTAGGAATGTTTGGTTGTTGAGTAGAAAGATTGGGGGGTTATGGTTAGTTAGTGTTTAGGGTAAACTTTGCTTACTGTATGTTAATTAATGACACTTTTTGGACATCATCGATAATTTAGGTTGATATGATTTAGGTATAATGGATTGTTTTTGGATAATCAACAATCGTCATTGATGCCTTAAATTCATTCATATTGTTTTTAGATGGAGAGACTTGTTAATGTTCATTATATGGTCAAGGAGGCATTCTTGAATAATAAGGCTGACATGGGTGAGGAACCACTGGTTTTTTTATACAAGCCCTAGGTATGAGGAGGCTGTTGCAAAAGTTAGATATGTCTTAAAGTGGATGGACCCCAATTATGGTGTTCAATTAATTGGAAGGTATGATGTTGGAGTTGGAGTCAAATCTCGCTTGAAAAGTATGTGTGTCACCTTGGATTTGCATTGGGATGTATACAAGGAAAATGTTGTCCAATCCCAAGACAAGTCACTTGAATTGTTTGCTACCAAGGTTGAACCTCCTCGGTTTGCAATTGACTTGAACCGGTGAAAGGATCGATATAGTTGACTAGAGGAGGGGGGGTGAATAGGCAACTAATAATTTTTAGCTTTTCTTTACCAAATTAAACTTTGCGTCAAAATAGGTTGTCTAGATGTGCAACTAGGTGAGCAACCTATATGATGCAACAACAACAAGCACACAAGCTAGCAAGGGAAGTAACACGAATAAGCTTGCACAAGTAAAGGTACGAGATAACCAAGAGTGGAGCCGGTGAAGACGAGGATGTGTTACCGAAGTTCCTTCCTTTTGAGGGGAAGTACGTCTCCGTTGGAGCGGTGTGGAGGCACAATGCTCCCCAAGAAAGCCACTAGGGCCACCGTATTCTCCTCACGCCCTCACACAATGCGAGATGCCGTGATTCCACTATTGGTGCCCTTGGAGGCGGCGACCGGACCTTTACAAACAAGGTTGGGGCAATCTCCACAACTTAATCGGAGGCTCCCAACAACACCACGAAGCTTCACCACAATGGACTATGGCTCCGTGGTGACCTCAACCGTCTAGGGTGCTCAAACACCCAAGAGTAACAAGATCCGCCAGGGATTAGTGGGGGAATCAAATTTCTCTTGGTGGAAGTGTAGATTGGGGCCTTCTCAACCAATCCCGAGCAAATCAAAAAGTTTGATTGGCTAGGGAGAGAGATCGGGCGAAAATGGAGCTTGGAGCATTAATGGAGCTTTGGGAGAAGAGGTAAGTCAACTTTGTGGAAGAAGACCCCCTTATATAGTGGGGGAAACAATCCAACCGTTACCCCCTTGAACAGCCCCGTAGAGGGCGGTACTACTGCTGAGGGCAGCGGGGGACCGCGGTACTACCGCTCCCCCCACGCGGTACTGCCGTTCGGACCCCTGCGCGGTACTACCACGGTGGTAGGGTGGTACTACCGCTCTCGAGCGGCACTACCACATCTACTGCCGCTGCTTAGTGCCGCACAATCCTACACGAGAGGCGACCCCCTCGAGTCGACGCGGTAGGAGCCCGGTGCCGCAGCGGTACTACGGCTGAGGACCCACAGGCGGTACTACCGCTGCCGATCGGTACTGCCGCCTGTGGCTCTTGAGCGGTACTACCGCTGGTAACCGCGGTACTACCGCTGGGACCCAAAACAAGCACAAAGGAAGGGGAATGAGCTCTCCATAGAAGCGGAAAGGCTCGGAGGGTGTGAAAAGAATGTGTACGTGTTGATTCCACCCTAGCCTTACCAAAGCGGACCCCCTCTTGATAGTACGGTGCCTCCTACGAAACTAGTCCACCAAAATAGAAACGAAAGAGCTACACGTCTTGAATAACACCCTAAGGGGAAAGAAATCGTCTCGTGCCAAAGGATGAAACTCTGAAATGCTCAAAGCACACGATTAGTCCGCAAACATGTTGTCATCAATCACCAAAACTACATCGAGAGAGATATGCGCTAACAATCTCCCCCTTTTTGATGGATTGATGACAACCAGGGATTTGCACAAAGATAAGACATGAAAGTAAAGATACTTAGAACTACAAAATATAGACGGGCTCCCCCTGAATGTGTGCACCTAATTAGTAGTGCCTTTGGAATGCAAGACACACACAATAGGATCAACACTCCCCCTATATTTTATAGTCCAACAACCTAAGCAAAGGATACATGAGAGCAGGGTATATAACAGGATAAGCATGCAACTCATAAGATACTAAAGTATTAGAAAGACATAGATAATGATAAGGTAAGGATAAGGTAGCATATGTCTCACACCATATGTCTGGAACTTAGGTCTCACGGGCACAACACCAAACAACGCAAACGGCGAGAAAACACAACGACACCACAAACCAAACCACAAAGACACACTCGCAAACACATCAACAACACAAATCCCTAAACTCTCTCCCCCTTTGGCATCGAGACACCAAAAGGGCAAAGAGCATTGCTACGGCTCCAGGTGATAGCAAACTGAGGAGCTCTCTCATCACATCCTGGCAGGGTCATCCGCACTGCCATCCTCAGTCGGAAACTGCTCGGTGTTTGAATCGGTCCACGGACAGTGCTGCTGAATCCACTCCTCCTCCTCAGTGATCTGGCCCTCAGAACCACTCGCAACGGTCGCACCTAGCTGACGCATGAGCTCCTTGTGACGCCCCCTGGCCTGGTTCTCAGCCACATGAGTCATGTACTGACCATGAGACTCCATGCAGAAGAGCTTCTTCATCTTGCGCTTGAGCTTCTTTGCCTAAGAGGGCTCTGCTCCAGAAGGCTCATAGTCCTCATCGGCCTCAGCCCCGCCCTCGGTCTCCATGTCAGCAGCAGTAGATGGATCCCCGGATTTAGGAGCTGGGGTGCCCCAATTGTCCTTCTTCCTCAGACGCTTGATCTCATGAGAAATCAATTCTCCAGTTTCTAGCATAATCTTGGGATAGACACGTGCCCAGGCCTTCTCAATGAGAAGCATGATGAACGGACCATAGATCGGCCACTTGCGCTCAGAAACGGCAGAAAGAAGTTCAGACCACATAACATGAGAAATGTCCAGGGACTCGCTAGTGTTTGCTTCCGTCTCATGATGGCAGAAGAGAAGCATGTCCACGAGATAGGAGTGGACCATATCCAGATTCCCGATGCGAGGGAAAAGAGTCTCTTGGAAGACACGATGAAGGATGTCCAGAAAGGTAGACAGCTCATAGGTTTCCTTCTTAGTCACAGGGTGAACCTTCACAGAATAGTAGGGCCAGAGGGCTTGCTTGTGAGTGGAGGAAGCATTGTGGTGAGGGCGGAAGCCGACTGGAGTCTCAAGCCCGTGATATTCCACCCCAAGTAACTCCATGAAGGCCTTCCACTTGACAGAAAGCAACTTGCCATTTGTCATCCAAGTCAGAGTCCTTTCTGCATCAGTTCCAAGATGGACAGTAGCATAGAATTGAGCCACCAAATCTACATCAAAATCCTTGTTGAACTGCATGATTCTGAGAATGTTCAGCTGAGAACACATCTGAAGGGCTTCGCCAAAGTACTCAGGGTCCTTCTCCATAGCATCCGTGTCGATGGAGCGTACATCAACATAGAGATACTTCTTAGCCTTGATCACATCAAAGTAGATGGCAAACTGAAAGCGGTTCCAGAACGGGCGGTTGACCAAAGTGGGGTCTTGGTCTTCCTCATAGGGGTTGCGGGGACGCCTTGCCCAGAATTCCTTGGCAGTCCTCTCAGGCATAGTCTTCCCCTTTGGCTTGCTGGCAGATTTCTTCGAGAGCTTTGGAGCACTTGAGGAAGCACCGCTGGCGGCAGTGGAGCACTTGAGGAACCACCTGCTGACTCAGATGTGCGGTAGCGCTTTGACGTTGCACGACCGAGGTTGACACGGCGGACCTGCTGCTCAGGATGATCATCACCTGAAGCCAAACACACGAGCAAAAGAAACAAAACGAGAGAAAGAGCATAAGCCACCAAACAAAACAACATGGATCAAAATGTGGTAGGAAATGATGGGACTGGGCATCCAGCGGTAGTACCGCGACCCAACCGCGGCAGTACCGCTCGCGCGGTAGTACCGCTCAAGATGGGCGGTAGTACCGCTCAAGACGGGGAACGGCAGTTCCCTACTGTCGTGGACAGAGCCGACACTACCGGAGATGCCAAATTCAAAAATAGGCCTACCAAACATCAATCCAAAGGGCCTAGACGCCAACTCCGTCCTACTCAAGCCTCGACATAGCCAAAAGACAAGAAAAACACTGTCTATTGCCCCTAAAAACTAGATGCAAGATCTAGGAAAAGAGAGAACGGGAGCGGGGGGAATACCGGCATCCATGGCTAGAGGACGAGGTGGGGATCGACTCCACCGGAGAAAATGGAGAGGGACGACACGAAAACGGCGGCCGGCCGAAGTCCTCCTGCGGCGAGACGTCGTTGGAGCGACGAGGAAGACGAGCGACTGGGGGCGAATGGGTATGGGGGAGAAAACAACTCCCCCTGCCCCAACATAACCCCCCATCGCCCGCCCCGCAGCGGTAGTACCGCTTGACGCTCATCAGCGGTAGTACCGCGCACACAGTGGTAGTACCGCTCAGCCGCAAAAATGACTTGCCAAAAAGGATTATCTCAAGAAAAGAAACCAAGAAGAAAACACGCACAAACACACACACAAAACCAACAAAAGGGAACGAGAAACTCACACCTCTCCAAGAGAGGGCGGTGGCCGAGGCCACCTATGTTTGAGTTCAGTGGTATGGTGCCGCGAAGATTTTAACCTTGGGCCCATGACCAACACTCATCTTTGAAGCACAAGTACCATCAAAAATGGCTAATGTGAAAGAGTTTGATTAGTTTGTGCATTATGGGGGGAGGGAAAGTTCATTGAGAGAACAACACTCCTCCTATGTCCATGCCTACATCTAAACTAGACATCAAGATGAGTGTGGTGGGTTGTGCAAGGGTTCAAGTCACATTGCTCGAATCAATGATATTTAGCTCATGCCTTAACTCGCGAAATCTTGCTTCATCCAAGGGCTTCGTGAATATATCTGCAAGGTTATCATGAGTGTTGACATAGTGGAGCTCGATCTCCCCTCGCCTAATGTGATCCCGGATGAAGTGATACCGAATCTCAATATGCTTCGTCTTGAAGTGTTGGACTGGGTTGAGAGAAATCTTGATGGCACTTTCATTGTCACACCAAAGAGGCACTTTGTCACAAATGACACCGTAATCCTTTAAAGTTTGCCTCATCCAAAGAAGTTGTGCACAACAACTACATGCTGCCACATACTCCGCTTCGGTGGACGAGAGAGACACACAACTTTGTTTCTTGGAAGACCAACTCACCAAAGAGCAACCAAGAAATTGGCACCCTCCGGAAGTGGACTTCCTATCCACTTTGTCTCCCGCCCAATCGGAGTCTGAATATCCTACAATCTTGAAGTTTGCTCCTCTTGGGTACCATAAGCCAAAGTTTGGGGTATGAGCCAAATATCGAAAGATTCGCCTGACTGCCACAAAGTGGCTTTCCTTAGGTGCGGCTTGAAACCATGCACAAATCCCCACACTCAACATGATATCTAGTCTAGATGCACAAAGGTAAAGCAAGGAGCCAATCATGGAGCGATATACCTTTTGATCCACCGCTTTACCATTGGGATCAATGTCAAGTTGGCACTTGGTGGGCATTGGAGTGGAAGCCGGCTTGACATCACTTAGCTTGAATCTCTTGAGCATGTCTTGAGTGTATTTGGCTTGGTTGATGAAGGTTCCTTCTCTCCTTTGCTTCACTTCGAACCCAGGAAGAACTTCAACTCTCCCATGGAAGACATCTCGAACTTTGAGGTCATGAGAGTGGCAAATTCCTCATTGAAAGCTTTGTTAGGGGAACCAAAGATAATATCATCAACATATAATTGGCACACAAACAACTCCCCTTTATCCTTCTTAGTACAAAGAGTGGGGTCGATTAGCCCAACTTCAAAACCACGATCTTGTAACAACTCGGTAAGGTGGTCATACCACGCACGTGGGGCTTGTTTAAGGCCATAGAGTGCCTTATCGAGTTGATACACATGATTGGGAAAGTAGGGATCCTCAAACCCGGGGGGTTGCTTGACATATACCAATTCATTAATATGACCATTAAAAAAAGCACTCTTCACATCCATTTGTTGTAACTTAAAGTTATGATGAAAGCATATGCAATCAACATGCGAATGGATTCAAGACGAGCAACAGGAGCAAAGGTTTCACCGTAGTCAATACCCTCGACTTGGGAGTAGCCTTGTGCTACCAAACGAGCATTGTTGCGAATGATAATCCCATGAGCATCTTGCTTGTTCTTGAATATCCACTTGGTTCCAATGACATTGTGGTTCCCCGTTGGCCTTGGCACCAATCTCCATACTTTGTTGCGCTCGAAGTTGTTGAGTTCTTCAGGCATGGCATTGAGCCAATCCGGATCTTCGAGTGCCTCATAGACCTTTTGGGGTTCAACACACAAGACAAATGCGTGATGTTCACAATAGTTTGCTAATTATCTACGAGTGTGTCGGAGTAATGGGCCACGGGTAGGCTAACCCGAGGCCCAGAACCTTTCAAGACATCGGGGCTGACTGCGCCCCTCAAGACACCAGGATGGAGAGCCGCCTTCCAGAGGCCGGCTAAAGGAGCAGCCGACTGCCCGCATGCGGCCGAGTCCTGGAGGCGAGGTCAAGATGGGCCGACTCCCTCCTGGCAGCTCCCAGAGAAGCCGACCACGGGGAGTCGTCCCACGACACCAACAAAGCCCATGCCCTCATAAGGGGGGATGGGACGGGAGTGACAACAGTAAATCCCACTCCCTCCCCTTTTCATGGGATGGCTAGGCCACAGTGCGTCGTACCAGTGAAGATCTCCGTCCGGCGAGGCACTGTTGTCGTGCCATCCCTGATATCAGCAACAGTGGGCGGATTTCTGCACCCACGATGGCCTGTCGGTACGGTCCACGGATGATGGGCCCTACCGGTCAGCGAGAGTCCAGAACGCGGCAAGAGCGCCACCAGTCGGACACGAAGGGAGCCGGCCCCCGGAAGTTGGCCTGCCCCTCCTATGGGTCCCACGCGCCATTAACTAGACGAGATGGGGAGTGGCTACAGTAATCGCCCGCCAGGTAGCAGGGCTGTAGCCACGACCCCATGACCAAGCCTGCGTCATTAGAGGCACGACTACAGTAATCGGCAGTCGGCAAGACCCGCAAGCGGCGGGTACGGCCTGTCGGCTCCGTACCAGACCAGTTGGCGGGGCCCACCAGCCGGAGGGCCCCAGCAGTCGGCATAGAGGCCGGCAGGCGAAGAGACTGATGGCTGGGCCCTGCGCCCAGTCGGTTTACCATTGTACCCCTGGAGGGTAGGCCTATATAAACCCCCCAGGGCACCCATGCAAAGGGTTCCGATCCATTAGAACTAGACCAGACCCTAGAGAAGGGGGAGAGCTGGCCTAGTCTCCTCCTGTCCACAGATACAGCTCGAGGAGCACCATTGTACTCACTTTTGCCTTAGTGATCATGCGGAGACCCCGCAGAGCAGGATTAGGGGTGTTATCTCCTAGGAGAGCCCCGAACCTGGGTAAAGTCCGCCGTCGTTCGTGTCTACGCCTCATCCCGTTTCCAGGCACCCACAATGTTCTACTCGCCCCCACCATGATAAGCCATCCATTGGCATATGTCGCACCCAACCCCCGACATTTGGCGCCCACCGTGGGGCCTGGTGCACCGTCGTCCGGAGACCTGTTCTGGACGGGAATCCTTTTCCTCCCTAGCGAGCGCAGCCAGCCCGGCACGCCAGACGGAGTCTGCGCCGACGCGCTGCATGGCGCTGAAATCGCCTGCACGGCCAGTTGCCTCGCCGATCTTGTAGGCGAGGTCCGCCTCTCTGACGAACCCGCATCCGACACGGGCACAGGCGGCCCCGAGAGCCTCCTCGCGGGCCTCCTCGATCAATTCACGTCGCCAGCGAGCCAGCATGGGACTTGGAGTCCGTAGGCTCCACTGATCCGATGTTGGTCGACTCCGACACCGTGTCGCTTGACATGTTCCCCACCAGCGTGGTGGTCTATGACGAGCCGCTTCCTCGCGCGGAGAGCGGCGGAAGCACCATCACGGAAGTGCTTGTCATCGATCATGGCGAGCACTCCGGCGGGGGTGATTACGACCCGCTCCATGCGGCGCTGCAAGACCTGGCAGCGCCCATCCCTGAAGATGCCGACGCCGAGACGCTGGAGGCACGCCGCCTTCAGCTAGTCGAAGGCGCCAAAAAGGTGGCCAACACGAGATGCCTGTCAAAAGCCTACCAGCGCGAGATGGACCGCGCGGTGGGCGGCACACCGGCTCCAGCTAGGGCTAGCTGCCTTGGCACGGTCCAGCAGCGCGGTGCGGCTATCGCCGATCTGTTCGGGGCGAATCTCCCCATCTACGCCACACATGCGGAGAATATTCGAGCCGCCCAGGTGGCGGCGGACGAGCTGGACAAGTTCGAGGGCGAAGAGCGTCGCTTGATGACGGAGCGCGTCCAGCGACTCCTTGAAGCGGCTGCTGAGCAGAACGAGGCTGTCTGCCACACTGATGCACCGCGCTGACGGAATGACAACCTGCTTACACGCCGAGACCAAGGCGCGGAGTCTCGGACGCCGAGAAAAGACAAGGAGCCGGCTGCCAGCCGCAGTCGGACTCGCATCACCATAGAGCGCGACCGAGACGGCCGCCCAAGAACAGTGGAACGACGAGACGACTGTCCGCCTCCTCCCCCTCGGAGGGAAAGACGAGTCTCCCCGCCGCCTGTTGATCACCCGACGCTCGACGACCGCCTTGGCCGCTGAGAGGGAGTCGGTGAGAACGACGCCCGCCATCGGATCGACCGTCTCCACCGATCCCTGGCGCTTGAGGAAGAAGATTAGTTGGGTCCACCGTGTTTTGGCCCCCGCATCCGAGATGAGTCCTTCCCCAAAGGGTTCACGCTTCCCAGAGACACACCCAAGTACACCGGCTCCGTGAAGCCGGAGGACTGGCTGATCAACTACTCCACGGCCGTCAGCATAGCAAACGGCAACAAGCGTGTTGCTGTGAAGTACGTCCCACTCATGCTCCAGGGCACGGCCCGGACGTGGCTGAACAGCTTAAGGCCCCGCAACATCAACAGCTGGGTCGACTTCACCGACGCCTTCGTCGGCAACTTCACTAGCACGTACAAGCGACCTCGCAAACCCCGCCAGCTCTCCTTGTGCGTGCAAGGCCCCAGCGAGTCAACTCGTGACTACCTCACGCGCTGGGCCGAGCTCCGAAACTCTTGCGAGGGCATGCACGAGGTGCAGGCTATTGAGTACTTCACTGCAGGATGCCGAGAGGGCACCCTCCTCAAGCACAGGCTTCTCTGCGACGAGCCGGAAACCCTCGACGAGCTGCTGATCATAGCAGACAAATACGCCACGGCCGATTCCTCCATGAAGATGGAGATTCAAGTCAGCGCAACTGGCAAAGTGGCTCCTCAGGCCCCCCGAACCCCAGCCGGAGACACCAATCGACGTCAACAGCAGAACGACCACAAGCGTAAAGCCCCCCCGCCCCCCCCCCCGCCGACTTCCACCAGGTGGCAGGTGGCAACAGTTGAAGACGAACAGCCGGAAGGGCAGCCTCCGCTCAGACGTCAGAAGGGCGGCAAGTCCAACTGGCAGCTGGCTTTCTCATATGAGCAGACTCTGGATGGACCCTGCAAGTTCCACAGTGGCGCGAAGCCGTCCAACCACACCACTCGGAAATGCCACTGGCTCACCAGGATCGCAAAGGGAGACGGCCTTTTGCCTCCCCCACCTGCTGGGCAGCCGCCTCCCCCTTCGCACAAGCAGCCGGCGGTCAGACCAGTCGGCGCAGTGCAAGACGAGTACCCAGAAGAGCAGGGAGCATACGTCGTGTTCACCAGTGTGGCCGACGATCGACGTGGCAGACAGCTGCAGCAGCAGGAGATGAATGCAGTAGGTTCTGACACACCGGAGTTCATGCACTGGTCTGAAAAGTCCATCAGTTGGAGTTGGCCTGACCACCCCGAAGTAATGCCCAGACCCGGCTCCTATGCTTTGGTTTTGGACGCCACCTTTGTGTAACACCCCGGATGTAACTTTCCCAATTTGTACTCCAACTCTTGCCGTTTCCGGCGTTGAGTTATATTTATTCCTCGGGTTTGGGTCTTTGTCTCCGTGTGTTGTTTTCGTTTTCATGCATCTCATATCATGTCATCATGTGCATTGCATTTGCATACGTGTTCGTCTCATGTATCCGAGCATTTTCCCCGTTGTCCGTTTTGCATTCCGGCGCTTCGTTCTCCTCCGGTGGTCATTTCTAACTTTCTTTCGTGTGTGGGGATTAAACATTTCCGAATTGGACCGAGACTTGTCATGCGGCCTTGGTTTACTACCGGTAGACCGCCTGTCAAGTTTCGTATCAATTGGACTTCGTTTGATACTCCAACGGTTAACCGAGGGACCGAAAAGGCCTCGTGTGTGTTGCAGCCCAACACCCCTCCAATTTGGCCTGAAACCCACCAAACTTTGCTCCATATTCTAGAGCGTTTGATCACGATCGCATGGCCGAAAACCGCACCTCATTTGGACTCTCCTAGCTCCCTCTATGCCTATATATACACCCCTCCGTTTTCGGATCATCTCCCCTCTCGAAACCCTAAAAAAAGGTTTCAGATCTGCCGCCGACGGACGTGTCCGGTGCGGACCGGACAACATCCGCCCCGTCGCGCCCGGCCACTCCCGTCCTGCCATCTGTCCCCGGGCGGTGCCCACATTGCCGCCGGCCCGCAGGCCCGAGGCGGGCCCTCCTCTTCACCTCGCCGGGCCCGAGGAGCCACCACCGCGCGCCGCTTGTCTTCCCCGGCCCCGGGGGCCGAAGCTCGCCGGCCGCCGCCCCGCTGCTCACCGCCTCCCCGCCGGCGCCGCGCACCACCGCGCGCCCTCGCCGCCCCGGCGACCGCGGCCGGACCCCACCGGCCACGCGACGCCGCCCTTCGCCGCCGGCGCGCCGCCGCGGCCCCGTCCCCGGCCTCTCCTACCTCTTCCTCGAGCTCCGGCCGTCCCTCTCCTCTCCGGCGATTCGTGCTACAGTGTTTCCGGCGAACATCGAAGAACGCGCCAGATCTGGATCTGGGTCATCTCGGTTGACTTTTATCTCCTAACCCTAATTTTTCGAGCATACTTTGACCTGCCGTAACTTTGCATCCGTAGCTCCGATTTGGACATATAGTATATCGAAATCTTCGTCTCGACGAGTACATCATTTCATTCCATTGCATCATTTTCATTTGAGCTCATCTTGATGCCCAAAATGCTGTTAGAAGGAGGCTTCGTGAGTTAATTGTCAGATCTGCTAGTTCATCTTAAACTTTTGTCATTTTTGCCATGATTATTGTGTGCATGATATGCCTGTGAGTCCTTCATATGTTTTGTTAAGCATTTTGTCTTCTTTCCATAGGTGCAGCCCATGCATTTTTAGGATGTGTGTGGTGACTTGTGCAAGCTTGCAAAGTGAGGCACCCGGTAAATCTGTTTTCAGGGACTTAGTTGTTTTCACTAAGTCTGGGATATTTTAGTTCATGATGCCATATGTTCAGCTTGTTTCCTAGTGATCCGTGCCTCTTTTGAGGATGATCAGTAAAGGAGTTTTGTTAATCATGTTATGATCCATCCATCCATGTCTTTTTTGCAATTATGGAGCACCCTAGCTTGAGTCAAGCAAGCTCTACTTTTGCTTCATGGTGAATCTGGGCAGATCGTCAACTCGTTTGCGATTTTGCCGGCGTTGTTGTAGTTGATCCGTGCCTGCTATGTCATTGTTCTTGCCATGTATAGCTTGTATTTTGTGCCTTATTTATGGTTATATGCTTGCCTTGCCATGACTTGCACCGTAGTGAGTGCATCGAGCTCGTTTACATGCCTTCGTGAGTTATATTTCAGCATGTCTCAGTTTCCACTAAGTCTGAAAACTGATTGTGTTTTTGCTATGTTCGTGTGCCCGTTAGTATATTTTGTGATCCCTTTTGGCCCCAGGTCACTTTGGGACTTTTATTAAGCTTGTTGAGTAGCTCCATTCCATGTCCTTACTTGTCTTAATCAGGTCTTGTTTCATGTTGTTTTGCTGCTCCGAAGAGGGCTTCGTGATCTGAAATTTCAGACTAGTGTTAATTTCACTAAGTCTGGAATCTGTTTTGCATTTGCGTTTTTGCCATGCTTGTTTGAACCACATGATGGATGAATTGGACGTGTCTCAGTGCTAGTCTTTTGTTAAGCATCTTGTGTGCATCCCTGCCATGTATTTTGTTGTCATGTTTGGTGGCTGTAGCATGTTCATCTCATTTCATTTAGATGCCTACTTGCTGTAAATCGCAGACCGGTGTCATATCTTAAATCGCTTGCCATTTCCAAACCGTAACTCCGATTCCAACGATCTTTATATCATTTTCAAGCGATTTCATCCCCTCTATCCAGTGGCACACTTGGAATTCCAAGTTGAGGCCAGGTTCATGATTTTCCTGTCATATCTTGCATTTTGCATCTTGCATCGCATCCCGCATAGCATATCATCATTTCATCATATTGCTTTGTCTTGCACGTGGTTGATTGTATCCTTGTTGCTTGTTTGTCTTGTTTGGGTAGAGCCGGGAGACGAGTTCGCTACCGAGGAGCCCGTTGAGTTTGCTTGTGAGGATCCAGTCAACTCTGACAACTGTGCAGGCAAGATGATCACACCCTCGAAATCACTACTATCTTTGCTATGCTAGTTTGCTCGCTCTTGCTATGCCAATGCTACGATGCCTACCATTTGCTTGTAAGCCTCCCAATTGCCATGTTGAACCTATAACCCACCATGTCCTAGCAAACCGTTGATTGGCTATGTTACCGCTTTGCTCAGCCCCTCTTATAGCGTTGCTAGTTGCAAGTGAAGTTTGGAGACCGTTCCTTGTTGGAACATCTTTTATTTACTTGTTGGGGTATCATTATATTGATATGTTATCTTAATGCATCTATATACCTGGTAAAGGGTGGAAGGCTCGGCCTCTCGCCTAGTGTTTTGTTCCACTCTTGCCGCCCTAGTTTCCGTCATATCGGTGTTATGTTCTCGGATTTTGCGTTCCTTACGCGGTTGGGTTATAATGGGAACCCCTTGATATTTCGCCTTGATTAAAGCTTTTCCAGCAATGCCCAACCTTGGTTTTACCATTTTCCACCTAGCCTTTTCTTTCCCTTGGGTTCTGCAGACTCAAGGGTCATCTTATTTTAACCCCCCCGGGCCAGTGCTCCTCTGAGTGTTGGTCCACCTGTCAGCTACCGGTGGCCACCAGGGGCAACTCTGGGCTGGCCTACCCGTACCTAGGACAATCTGAGTGTGCCCTGAGAAAGAGATATGTGCAGCTCCTATCGGTATTTGTCGGCACATTCGGGCGGTGTTGCTGGTCTTGTTTTAACCTGTCGAAGTGTCTTGAATTACCGAGATACCGAGTCTGATCGGAACGTCTTGGGAGGAGGTCTATTCCTTCGTTGACCGTGAGAGCTTGTCATGGGCTAAGTTGGGACTCCCCTACAGAGATTGAACTTTCGAAAGCCGTGCCCGCGGTTATGGGCAGATGGGAATTTGTTAATGTCCGGTTGTAGATAACTTGAACCTTAATTAATTAAAATGAATCAACTGTGTGTGTTACCGTGATGGCCTCTTCTCGGCGGAGTCCGGGAAGTGGACACGGTGTTGGAGTTATGCTTGCGCAGGTTGTTCTTCTAGATTCTCGCTCGCGCTTTGCCTCCTCTTCTCGCTCTCTTTTGCGTATAAGTTAGCCACCACATATGCTAGTCGCTTGCTGCAGCTCCACATATACTTTTGCCTTACCCTTCCTATAAGCTTAAATAGTCTTGATCGCGAGGGTGCGAGATTGCTGAGTCCCTGTGGCTCACAGATACTATATCTCCAGATGCAGGTCCAGGTGATTCCGCTCTAGGTGATGAGTACGAGCTCAAGTGGGAGTTCGACGAGGACTCTCAGCGATATTATGTGTCTTCTCCTGATGATCAGTAGTGGTGCCTAGTTGGGGTTTGATTCGGGGCCTTGTCGCAAGTTGGGTTCTTTTCTATTTTGGCGCCATAGTCGGGCCATGAGTGTTTGAATGATGGGTGTTATTTATGTACTTTGATGTGACGTGGCGAGTGTAAGCCAACTATGTATCTCCCTCTTTTATTCTATTACACATGTTGTAATGATTGCCTGACTTGCGACATTGCTTTCAATGCGGTTATGTCTCTAAGTCGTGCCTCGACACGTGGGAGCTATAGCTGCATCGAGGGCGTTACACTTTGCCACGGATAAGCGAGCTGCTCATTTTTTCAGAGTCCTGATAGACGGCGGCAGCAGCATCAACATCTTGTACAAAGACACCATGGAGAAGTTGGGAATTAGGCAGAGGCAACTGTAGTCCAGCCGAACGGTGTTCCACGGCATAGTCCCTGGCCTTTCCTGCTCGCCAATCGGCAAGATCTTGATCGACGTCCTATTCGGAGACAAAGATCATTTCCGCCGTCAGTCAATATGGTTTGAGGTGGTGGACCTAGAGAGCCCATACCATGCACTGCTTGGCCGGCCAGCCCTGGCCAAGTTCATGGCCGTCCCCCACTATGCCCACCTCAAGATGAAGATGCCGAGTTCCAAAGGGATTCTGACCATAACTGGTGACTACAAGAGGTCGTCCGCCTGCGCATCGGAGAGTAGTCGGCTGGCCGAGTCCCTCGTGATTGCAGCTGAGAAGCGACTGCTAGATCGAGTTGTGGCGATGGCAAGCAAGCAGCCAGAGATGTCGCCTGATCCCAAAGAGTCGGAAGCTGAGGGCTCGTTCAAGCCGGCCAAGGAAACAAAGAAGATACCTTTGGACCCGGAGCACCCAGAGAGGTACGCTGTCGTAGGCGCCCACCTCGACAGCAAATAGGAAGGCGAGCTCGTTGATTTCCTCCGTGAGAATCAAGACATCTTTGCATGGTCCCCCAAGGACATGCCAGGTGTCCTGATGGAATTCGCCGAGCACAAGTTACATGTCCGATCTGATGCCAAACCAGTCAGACAGCCTTTACGCCGCTTTTCAGAAGAGAAGAGGAGAATTGTTGGAGAAGAGATAGCCCGGCTGCCCGCAGCCGGCTTCATCATGGAAGTATTCTTCCCAGAATGGCTGGCCAACCCGGTCTTGGTACTCAAGAAGAACAAGCAGTGGCGAATGTGTATTGACTACACAAGCCTCAACAAAGCATGCCCCAAGGACCCGTTTGCCTTGCCAAGGATCGACCAAGTGATAGACTCCACAGCCGGATGCGAGCTGTTGAGTTTCTTGGATGCATATTCAGGGTATCACTAGATCAAGTTAAACCCAGCCGACAGGCTGAAAACTGCCTTCATCACGCCGTTTGGAGCTTTCTGCTACCTAACCATGACGTTCGGCTTGAGGAACGCCGGCGCCACCTTCCAACGATGCATGCAGAAGTGTCTCCTCAAGCAGCTCGGCAGAAATGCTGACGTCTACGTGGATGATGTGCTGGTAAAGACGGAGAAGCGTGGAACACTGCTGGAAGACCTCAAGGAGACCTTCGACAACTTGCGCCGATTTCAGATCAAGCTCAACCCAGAGAAATGTGTCTTTGGAGTACCAGCCGGCCAGCTCCTTGGTTTCCTGGTCTCCGAACGCGGCATAGAATGCAACCCTGTGAAGATCAAGGCAATTGAAAGGATGGAGGTACCCAGCCGACTACTGGACGTACAAAAATTCACTGGCTGTTTGGCGTCCGTCAGCCGATTCATCAGTCGGCTGGGCGAGAAGGCCCTTCCCCTGTACCAACTCATGAAGAAGACCACTTTTTTTGAGTGGAACCACAAGGCGGACGAAGCATTTGTCCAACTAAAAAAGATGCTGGTGACTCCACCTGTTCTGGCGGCTCCGACTCCTAAGGAGCTCATGCTCCTCTACATCGCCGCCACCAGCCGAGTGGTCAGCACGGTCATTGTAGTAGAACGCAAGGACGAAGGCAAAGCACTACCAGTTCAGAGACCGGTATATTATTTGAGTGAAGTATTGTCGACCTCCAAGCAAAACTACCCCCACTACCAGAAGATGTGCTATGGTGTGCATTTTGCCACCAAGAAATTGAAGCCTTACTTCCAAGAACACCCAATCACTGTGGTCTGCACGGCTCCTCTAGCCAAGATCATCGGCAGCCGAGACGCTTCGGGACGAGTGGCCAAGTGGGCCATAGATTTGGCCCCCTACACCATCTACTACCAACCTCGCACTGCCATCAAGTCACAAGCGCTGGCCGACTTTCTCGTCGACTGGGCCGAAACCCAGTATCTACCACCAGCGCCCGACTCCACCCATTGGCGAATGCACTTCGACGGCTCCAAGATGCGGACCGGCTTGGGAGCCGGCATTGTCCTCACCTCTCCCAAGGGCGACAAGCTCAAGTATGTGCTGCAAATTCATTTTGCTGCCTCCAACAACGTCGTCGAGTACGAGGCACTCATTCATGGGCTTCGGCTAGCCAAAGGGCTCGGCATTCGCCGGATCCTGTGTTATGGTGACTCCGACTTGGTGGTCCAGCAGTCGTCAGGCGATTGGGACGCCAAGGACGCAAACATGGCAAGCTACCGCTTCCTCGTACAGCAACTCAGTGGGTATTTCGAGGGATGCGAGTTTCTCCATGTACCAAGAAACGACAACGACCAAGCAGACGCCCTGGCACGAATCGGCTCCACCCGTTGGGCGATACCGTCCGGCGTCGCCCTCCAGCGCCTCCTCAAGCCGTCAGTCAAACCATCACCGGAGTCAGACTCCATCTTCGTGTCGGCTCCTCCTGAAGTAGTCGGATCCGACTCAAGAGCCCCCGCAGACGGCGCGAGTATTCCGGCAGGCGGCGCGGGGATCGTGGCAGTCGCACCCGGCCCAGGGACTGCGGAGCCCGGCCCGGAGACTTCGGAGCCCGGCCCAGGGACTGCGCCATTCTGCCCGGGGACTTCATCGACACAGCAAGCAGTTGCCGACTCCAACCCGCCACCTCCCGGCCCAGCCACCCTCGTCCAAGTCGTAGTCTTGGCGGTTGCAGAAATTGCAGCACCTTCATGGGCCCAGCCCATCCTCAAATTCATGGTGAACAAAGAGCTGCCAGCCGATGAGATCTCGGCTCGGCAAGTACAACGCCGGGCGGCAGCGTACGCCATCATCAATAGAGAGCTCGTAAGGCGCAGCGTCACTAGTATTCACCAGCGGTGTGTGGAGCCAGAGCAAGGCCATGCAATCCTCAAAGACATCCATCAAGGCGAATGTGGCCATCACGCGGCTTCAAGAGCACTCGTCGCCAAAGCTTTCCGCCATGGTTTCTTCTGGCTGACTGCTCTTGAAGACGCCAAGTCTCTAGTCCAAAAATGCAAGGGGTGCCAGAAGTTCCGCTCTAAGCCTCATCAGTCGGCTTCGGCACTCAAAACTATTCCTATTGCCTGGCCCTTTGCTGTTTGGGGCCTGGACATGGTCGGACCATTCAAGACGGCGCGAGGTGGTTTGACTCATTTACTTGTTGCAGTGGACAAGTTCACCAAGTGGATAGAAGCAAAGCCAATCAAGAGTTTGAATGGTCCGACTGCTATGACCTTCATCTCCAACATCACAATTCGGTACGGCATACCGCACAACATCATCACCGACAATGGCACAAACTTTGCCAAGGGTGCCTTGGCCCGTTTCTGCGCGACGCAGGGCATCCGACTGGACTTAGGTCCGTTGCCCATCCGCAGTCCAATGGCCAAGTAGAGCGAGCAAATGGCCTAATCCTGTCCGGCATCAAGCCCCGACTGGTCGAGCCTCTGGAGCGCTCGGCAGGCTGCTGGCTTGATGAGTTGCCAGCCTTCCTCTGGAGCCTGCACACACTCCAAACAAGTCAACCGGCTTCACGCCCTTCTTCCTCGTCTACGGTGCCGAAGCCGTCATCCCAACGGACATAGAGTTCGACTCCTCTCGAGTCACCATGTACACCGAGGAGGAAGAAGAGGAAGCACGTCAACACGACGTCGATCTGCTGGAAGAGGGCCGGCTGTTGGCACTCCGCCGGTCCAGCATCTACCAGCAGAGCCTACGCCGATACTACAATTGAAAGGTCAAGCCGCGATCTTTCCAAGAAGGAGACCTTGTGCTTCGGCTAATTCAGCGAACAGCTGGCCAGCACAAGCTCTCAGCACCTTGGGAAGGCCCCTTCATCATCAGCAAGGTGTTGGGCAATGACTCCTACTACCTGATCGACGCTCAGAATCCCCGAGCGCGCAAAAGGGACGACTCCGACAAAGAGACGGAGCGGCCATGGAATGCAAATCTCCTCTGAAGATTTTACAGTTAATGCAGTATGTATCACGCTACCTTTTGTATTAAAGTACGAAGACTTCGGGCCCCTCGAGAAGATCTTGGGAACTGCCTTCTTTTATCTATATGATAAAGAGTTATGCCTATGAGTATGTTATTCTTTACCGCTTGGCACCGGGTTCGACTAGTCGGCCCGGGGACTTGCCGTCTTGAGTTATGAAATGACTTCCTGCAGCCGGACAAGTAGTGTGTGGCACTCAAGCCGTCTCCTGTTAGAAGCCGCAGATCGCAGAGCGACTGACTGGCAAGTAGGAGTAAGGTAGAATGGGTCTCCATACGAAAAATGGCTAAGGACTCAAAGCATGCACAAAGCTTAAGCCGGTTTCTAGCCTTTTGCAACCAACCCTTGAGCAGCCGGCTCGCCGTTTTCTAAATTAACTTGCTAAAAACTCTAAATGGCTAAGTACTTGCCTCCCAAAGAAGCCAAGTATTTTATCTAGCGGCAGTCCGCAGAGCGGCTGTCCGACTAGCCAAACGGCAACCAAGGGAAGGCAGCAAAGGAAAAGGCCAAAGAGCAATAAGCAAGAAGACATAGAACGCGGATAAATATTTACATAGAAAGGCCCTTGGCCGAATCATCAAATAGGAGTTCAGGATACACCCACACCTAGTGGGTGGAATTGTGCAAAATAACAAGTTCATTCAGACTACTAAGCAGGTAAAACAAAGATAAAGTGGCAGCCTTGGAAGCCGCAGACGGACTCGGAGGACCAGAGGGGTCGGCGGTGCCAGTAAGGTAGATGGGTGCCAGTTGGCCGAATCATCTAATATTTGCTCCATTTCCAGCCCAGAATCCCAGCTGCTGGCATTCTCCCTCTTTATGTAAACCCTGTAAAATAATAGAGAATAGGCATAAGTATTGTGACATAGTGTGTAATAACAGCCCATAATGCAATAAATGTTGATATAAAAGCATGAGCAAAATGGACGCATCAACTCCCCAAAGCTTAGACCTCGCTTGTCCTCAAGCGAAAAAGCCGAAATCGAAAAATATGTCCACATGTTTAGAGATAAAGGTGTCGATAAAAATAAAATACGGACATGAGGGCATCATGATCATTCTTAGAACAACAACTCATATAATTCTTAGCCAAAAACCTGAGATCCTGAACAACCATGGCAAAATTGATTAACATGTAAACAATCTGTCAGGAACATTTTATAGCAAAAGTAGGGCAAGATTAGGACGTGCCAGGGCACTCCATAATTGCAAACATGGGCATGGATGGATAGAGCATAACCATATGTCAAAATCATCCTTACTGAAGCAACTCAAATAAAGCATGGATCTCACTGTAGCAACATGGTTACATGGCATTAAAATAACATCAGACATAGACTTAGCCAAAAACCTGAGATCCTGAAATCAACAATATCACGAAGGCTACTTTGCATGCTTGTGCTAGTCACCACAAAGATCACAAAAATACATGGTATACACCCCTGTAAAGATGGAATGGCATAGCCCAAAACACATGTAGAGATCATGTACATATGAAGCACACAACAAATGTAGCAAAAATGACAAATGCTCATACTCTGCTAAGAATCAGCACCTAACAATTTATAGCACTCTTGCATCAACGATTTGGGCATCAAGATGGACTCAAACGAGCATGGCACAATGGAACAAAATAAAGATCACATCATGATGAACATTTTGATATATAGCACGCACCAAACGGAGCAGTACACATGAAGTTATGGCATGATGAACATGGGCTAAAAATGTTAGGGGGGAAAAGACTTAGTGGAAACAACCTCTCCGAAATCCAGATCTAGGGTTTGGCAAGGAAGCCGAGGCTCGTCGGAGGAGTGGTCGGAGCAGTCCTCACGGTGGCCGGAGCTAGGGTTACCGGATCCGGGGTTGGTCGGGGCGGATCCGTCCGGCACCGGGCGCGGCGGCGAGAGAGAGGAGGCGGCGCGCGGAGAACAGGCGGCGTCGGGATGAGGCGGCGGTAGCCGGCGACGACCGGAACGAGGCATCGATGGGCGGCGGGGTCGCCGGAGCTTGACACGGGGGCGGCACCCTCCGGCATGGAGGAGCGGTGCGGGAGGCGCGTAGGCCGGGAGGGCCCCCCGCGGGCCTGGCGGGCCGGCGGCGGTGGAGGCTCCGGGGTGCCACGTGGCGGCCTCCAATTGGTGCAGGTGCGGCGGCAATTTTCGTCCGGTGAGATCCGGACGTGTCCGGCGGCAGAGAGGGGCTAGGCTAGGGTTTCATCTGCGCGAAAAATCCGGGAGGGGCACATATTTATAGCTAGGAGGAGGTAGGAGTGTCCAAATGAGGTGTAGTTTTCGACCACGCGATCCTGATCCGACAATGGAGGACATGGGATAGGTTTGGAAGGGTTATTGGGCCGTTTTAGAGGGGTGTTGGGATGCAACACACACGAGGCCTTTACGGTTCCCCGGTTAAACGTTGGAGTATCAAACGGACTCCAAATGGCATGATACTCGACAGGCGATCTACCGGTGGTGTACCAAGGCCACTTGGCAAATCTCGATCCATTCCGAGAAATTTTAACACCCGCTCATGAAAATAGGCAAAAGGGGGCGCCGGAGGACGTAGGAGTGTCGGATTGCAAAACGGACAACGGGGAAAATGCTCGGATGCATGAGACGAACACGTATGCAAATGCGATGCACATGATGACATGATATGAAATGCATGACATGGACAAAATGCAAAACGAAGACAAAACCCAACCATGAAGGAATCTCATAACTTAAAGCCGGAAATCGCAAGAGTCGGAGTACAAATATGGCAAATTACATCCGGGGCGTTACACCAAGCAAATGAAGCTGAGGTGATTGTTAGTGACAAAGTAATTCAAGAGGGTGGTGATGCTCATGGTGATGACGATGAGCAATAGGAAGGTTTTCATGGTAATGATGATGGCAACTTCGATGCCTACATAGCGCAAAAGGACATGGATCGTGAGTTACCTTTTAGGCGTGTATATGGGTATGACTCGGACGACAAAGGTTCGGAGGAAGAATTGAACGAGGATTGGTTCACGAAGGATAAAAACCAATTTTACTTTGAATTGACGGGCTTAGAAAAAATAACTCACTTGTTTCGAGATCTCAGCCTTGCCCATAAAGCCGTAGTTGATGGTGCATGAGAATAATGGTGATTGAGCCAACACCATGCCCGGATCCGCGCCAACCTAGGGAGGAGAACGAGGACGAGCATGCTTATTTGAAGAAAGGAGTGAAGTTCCTAAGTTTGGCTGGGATGAAGGTTTGTTTGTATGACTATGTCATTCAGAACCATAGGCCATATTATATTGAGCACTCCGACAAAAAATTGCGTTACACCGTGAAGTGTGAGCAAGGAGTATGCCATGGGCGGTTCATGCAAGAAATCTTGAAGAAACTAGAGGAAGGGTGTTAAAAAGTTGTGTAGCCACTCATAGGTGCAAAACCGCCATCGAAATCACTTCGTAAGACACACCGTTAGCTCATGTCTGAGTATCTCGGATTAAAATTTATGATAGACATAGTCGTTGATTCCATTGTCAAAGTGAAATTTCTCATGCGGATGGTGAAAGGATCGATATGTTGACTAGAGGGGGGGGGGTGGATAGGCAACTACCAAATTTTAGCTTTTCTTGTCAAATTAGGTCAAGCAACAAATAGGTTGTCTAAAGTGATGCTAATAACAACACAAGCAAGCAAGCAAATGATACATCACAATACAAGCTTGCACAAAGTAAAGGTAAGAGACAACCACAAGTGGAGCTAGTGAAGACGAGGATGTGTTACCGAAGTTCCTTCTCTTGAGAGGGAAGTGCGTCTCTGTTGGAGCGGTGTGGAGGCACAATGCTCCCTAAGAAGCCACCAGGGCCACCGTATTCTCCTCACGCCCTTGCACAATGCAAGATGTCGCTATTCCACCAGTGGTGCCCTTGAAGGCGGCAACTGAACCTTTACAAACAAGGTTGGGGCAATCTCCACAATTTAATTGAAGGCTCCCAACACCACCACAAAGCTTCATCATAATGGATTGTGGCTCCAAGGTGACCTCTTTCGTCTATGGTGCTCAAATACACAAGAGTAACAAGATCCGCAAGGGATTAGTGGGGGAATCGAATATCTCTTGGTGGAAGTGTAGATCAGGGCCTTCTCAACCAAACCCTAGAAAATGAACAAGATTGGTTGGCTAGGGAGAGAGATCGGGCAAAAATGGAGCTTTGAGCAACAATGGAGTTTGTGGAAGAAATAGGTGAGTCTTCTTGGGGAAGAAGACCCCCTATATATAGTGAGGACAAATCCAACCGTTTTTTGTCCACATCCCGCACACAAGAGGTACTACCGTTATGGGAGTGGTACTACAGCCCGGGCGGTAGTTCCATACCTAAGTGCATGGGCAAAGTGCCCCAAGGCGGTAGGGCCGCCGAAGCGGTACTACCGCTCACCCTAGTGATACTACTGCCCAGGGTGCTTTAGATAGGAACTAGAAGTGGTAGGGGGAGTCGGGCGGTAGTACCGCAGCAGCGGTACTACCGTCGTCCTACTGCCGCCCTACTTCCGTTCAGTGGCAAACTAGTCCAGAAGCCAACGATTAAGCGGTAGTGGCAGCGGTTTGGGCGGTAGTACCGCTTACTAGCGATACTACCGCTCTACAGGCGCTCCACTTCCGCTTATGTTCCTGAGCTATGGCGAGATCAGTGGAGGTGGGGCTGTAGTTGAGTCGGAAGTACCACAAGCGGTACAACCGCTCTACTTCCAGTCAACTACCGCTGATCGCGAAGAGGCAACAGAACGCAATGAATAAGCGGCAGAGGGCGCGAAACTGGATCAGCGGCAGTACCGCATGAACGGTACTACTACTGCCCAGAGCGGTACTACCGTTGCCTCAAGACTAGTTCCGAGAAGCACAGAGGATGCGGGAATGGAAGTGGGTGCAAATGAAGATGTATACATGATGATTCCACCCAAACCTTTCCGATACGGACCCCTCTTAATAGTACGATTTTCCTACGCCTCAAGTCCACCAAAAGGAAATGCAGGAAAAATAATTGTCTTCACTCTATATCTTCAAGGGGCTCGAAACGTCTTGTGCCATATGATAGATTATCTGAAATGCTCAATGCACACGATTAGTCCGCAAATGCATTGTCATCAATCACCAAAACCACTAAGGGAGAAATATGCCCTAACAGATGGTGAAAAAACAATTTGGTTACGAAGTCAGGTATGGGAAGACATGGAAGGCCAAGGTAAATGCTATTATGATGTTGTATGGTGATTACGAAGAAGCATACAACCACCTCCTGAGATTGTTGGTAGCGATTGCACATAGGAACCCGGGCAAGCATCATGTGGTCGATGATAATGACGGAGTTTTCCACTGTGCCTTCTGGAGTTATGGGCAATGTGTGGCGGCATTTGAGCATTGTCGCCCGGTCTTGTCTATAGATGGCACCTTCTTGACCGGTAGATACAAGGGCATACTAATGTTAGCAATGACGCACTCCTCCAACGACAATGTGTTGCTAGTGGTATTTGCTCTGGTCCCTTCCGAGCGCCAAGACAACTGGAGTGGTTCATGGGTCATTGATGAGTCCAATTTATGTGATAATTTCACTAAGTATTTTGTGTCTGCATGGTAGGATTTGTGGAATTTTATCGCGTTCGCGCACCTCTTTTTGTTGATAATCTCCCATGTAACGCCTTTTGGACCATTTAGCAAAATATGGAAGAAATCCCCAGAAATGGTAGTGGAATCACCTATTTAAAGTGATAATCACCTACCATAAAAGAATCAAGCAGGAAGGTTAAAGAAGGAATCATCGCCACGCTTCCAGAGCAAAAGATGGCGTTCCATTCGACCGCGTCCGCTCGCATGGGTGGTCGTATGGAGTGCCAACGCCACCGCCGGATTGACTACTTCCACCCCGTGAAGTCAGATCAGGACTCAGACGCCGAGAGAGACCAGAAACTCGTCCAAAAGGCGGAACCCTAGCCTCCGAAATTCATCCGGTGGAGGGATTGGCAAGGAGAAGAGGGGCATCTTCTTCCTCACGCCCGAGGGGCCTACAACATCATCACCACTGTCATCGTCATCATCATTCTTAACACCGGCATCGTCATCATCATCCACATCCTTACCATTGTAACATAAAGAACCCTAGTGGATCATTTTGTGTGTTATCCGAATCATGCATCCATGTTTGCCATCACCCAATGTTGAATAATGCAACCAAAAGGAGATGTTCTAACCAAAACAAATTGGAGGGAATGGGGGGGAATACCTCAAGGATGTTTGGGGGGCTCAGATCCACAAATTTGAGTGGAGGATGAAGTAGATCAAGGGGCGATTTGGTGTGGAATGACCTCATGCACGCAGCTTTGATTCGTACGGGCTCATACTGGTAGCATAGCAGTGATTATTGTCTAGATAAGAGCAGACTTACTCTTGATGATTTGTTGTACTCCCTTCATTTTTCTATACAAGGCCACTATGAAAAACACATTTTGCATCTATACAAGGCCACCAACATTAATCAAGTCAAATATTAATGATGTTTCCTCGTACTAGTAATCCATGACTTAATTACTAGCATGCATGTAGTGAATGATAATGACACAGTCACCTACTTCCTCTCTCACGGCCACTCGGTCTTCTCTAATGTGCATGCACCCTATTAATTAACCCGGTAAACGAGAAAACAAATTGGCTTATAAACCACACATTAATTTTTATCTTGGTATCTGTAATTTGAGTTTGTGCCTTGTATATAAAAATGGAGGGAGTAATATTTTGGTGAGTGCTATCGATGCAGCGGCTCCCCAAACTAAGCACATGAGCACAATTACCAGCATCGGAATGAAATAACCTTTGAGTGAGGCGGGAAACCAGCTACTCAAAGCGGTGAGTACCAGTGAGCATTTGTGTAATGTACGTACTTGCGCTGCCACAGTGCCATAAGTTGCAACAAGCCATCTTTGGATCATGTCTTCCTGCGCCAAAACGATCTGAAAACGCCAGTAGTGTTTCTTCCGCCATAAGAGCGAAACCAGTACCACCAATGGAAGTAGTGCCATTTGGCCCAGCTCGCACCTGCCATCGCCATGTGAACGAGCCCACATCTCGCAGAGAAAACTGAACTGCTCTAAAAGAAACGATGTCTTCTTGAGTGAGCCCAAAATGATCTTCAAACGCCAGTTTTTTGTCAAATCCTCAGCTCCCACTTGGCAGTTGGCACTGCCATGTGAACGAGCTCGCATCTCGCAGGAAAACTGTTCCGTCTCATTCTCGGGGGAGGGAAAGAGAAACCCATGGCCCGTCTTTAAAAGCAGCGCTCCAGTGCCAACTACAATGGCAGAGCGGGCAGAGAGGAGAGGTGGCCGGTAGCCGGTAGCCGGTAGTTAACCAGCACTGGTGCTCTGCTCCGGCTCTTCTCTCCTCCTCCTGCGCACGCAGAGCACGCTTGTTCTCTCGCTCATGGCAGCTATCCTCCGCTGCTGCCTCCTGCTGGCCCTGGTGGCCGGCCTGCTTCTCGGCAATGCCGCCGCCCTGCCGCACCACGGCCCCGCCAAGCACGACTACCGGGACGCGCTCACCAAGTCCATCCTCTTCTTCGAGGGCCAGCGGTCCGGCCGGCTCCCGCCGTCCCAGCGCGTGTCCTGGCGCCGGAGCTCCGGCCTCTCCGACGGCTCCTCCGCCAAGGCGAGCAACTCCGGCCCTTCTTGCTGCATTTCCCCTGCATTGCGTTTCGTTCAATGGCTGACATGTTGTTGGGATGTGTTGTCTCAGGTTGATCTGACCGGAGGGTACTACGACGCCGGCGACAACGTCAAGTTCGGGTTCCCGCTGGCGTTCAGCTCGACGATGCTGGCGTGGAGCGTGCTGGAGTTCGGCGGCATGATGAAGGGCGAGCTCCAGCACGCCCGGGACGCCGTCCGCTGGGGCGCCGACTACCTCCTCAAGGCCACCGCCCACCCCGACACCGTCTACGTCCAGGTCCGTCCCTCATTCCGGCACTGTTCATTGATGCATGGCTGGAGCGGGTGCTCGTCACCGCAAAGTACAAACTCATGTGGACCGGACCACTCCTCAACTCACTGTGAGCGTGACCGACTGTCGCTGATGCCAGGTCGGGGACGCGGGCAAGGACCACGCGTGCTGGGAGCGGCCGGAGGACATGGACACGCCGCGCACCGTGTACAAGGTCGACCCCAGCACCCCCGGCTCCGACGTCGCCGCCGAGACCGCCGCCGCGCTCGCCGCGGCCTCCCTCGTCTTCCGCAAGTCCGACCCGGCCTACTCCAGCCGCCTCGTCGCCAGGGCCAAGAGGGTACGTACTCCTCCGCTGTCCACACACCACATCCACCATTGCCTCTGCTGCATCTTTCTCGCCGTAACGCTAGCTAGCTGCTCTGCTCCGCGTAGGTGTTCGAGTTCGCTGACAAGCACAGGGGCGTGTACAGCGCCAAGCTCTCGTCCTACGTCTGCCCCTACTACTGCTCCTACTCCGGATACCAGGTAGGGTCCCAGCTGCTGCCACCATTATTGTCTTTTTTCTTGCTCTGCGCTGCTTTTCCTCCATTGGCCGGCTCCACAGACCTGTGAGCGAGCGAGCATGGGCGCCAGCGGCGCTCTGCCCTATGCTCGCCGTCGTCTCGTCTGCTTTTCCTCCTCTCGTGTCGTGCCGTTGGTTTGTTTAATGGGAGGGACCGATGCATGAATGACTGGATGGGAACAGGACGAGCTGCTATGGGGCGCCGCATGGCTACACCGGGCCACCAAGAGCCCCGTCTACCTCAGCTACATCAAGGTGAACGGGCAGCTGCTCGGCGCCGACGAGCAGGACAACACCTTCGGGTGGGACAACAAGCACGCCGGCGCCCGGATCCTCCTCTCCAAGTCCTTCCTGGTGCAGAAGCTGGGCGCGCTGCAGGAGTACAAGGCCCACGCCGACAGCTTCATCTGCTCCATGGTGCCCGGCACCCCCACCGACCAGACCACCTACACCCGGGGCGGCCTCCTCTTCAAGCTCAGCGACAGCAACATGCAGTACGTCACCTCCAGCTCCTTCCTCCTGCTCACCTACGCCAAGTACCTCGTCTCCGCCAAGAAGACCGTCTCCTGCGGCGGCGTCGCCGTCACGCCGCAGCGCCTCCGCGCCATCGCCAGGCGCCAGGTCCGTCTCTCTCAGCTTCTTGCATTGCATTGACTCTCCATCAATCCATCATCGTCGTCGTCGTCAACAGAAGAGCAGAGCAGAGCAGATCATGTTGCTTCCTGTATGTGATTGCAGGTTGACTACTTGCTGGGGAGCAACCCGATGGGCATGTCGTACATGGTGGGGTACGGCGCCAAGTACCCGAAGAAGCTCCACCACCGGGCCTCCTCGCTGCCCTCCGTCGCGGCGCACCCGGGCAAGATCGGCTGCTCGCAGGGGTTCACGGGGCTCTACTCCGCGGCCGCCAACCCGAACGTGCACGTCGGCGCCGTCGTGGGCGGGCCCAACCAGAACGACCAGTTCCCCGACCAGCGCAGCGACTACGAGCACTCGGAGCCGGCCACCTACATCAACGCGCCGCTCGTCGGGGCCCTCGCCTACCTCGCCCACTCCTCCGGCCAGCTCTAGCCTAGCCGCATTACCGGTCCCAAGATGAGATTCTTCGTTGCCTTGATTGTTCCGGCGATCTAATTGATCGCTGTGAAGTGATCCGGAGACCCCAGTGCAAGCAAAACAAGGGCACGCGCGCACTAGTGGGTCTTGATTTATCCTTCCTACTACTACTTACTTCTTTAGGTGTTGAGTACAAGTGCTAAGTACGTACGCCCAACTGTGGTTCATGTACTGCTGCCGTCGTTGTTGCAACTCGCAACTCGTTGTGAAATCAAGTCTTTGTGTCAAGTGATTCTACTCGATCCTTGCTTTGGGCGGTTGCTGTAATGTGCAGCTCTGTTTCATTTGGTTTGTTGCACTATCAAGCATACACACACTAGAGTAGAGGTTATCATCGTTAAGACCGGTCAATGGCTACAAATCTGGCAGGTTTTAGCTGACTTTGTACTCCTGTAATTAAAAATTGACACTCTTAACAGCGAAGAGTATCATTCACCGAGAAGACGACAACCATACATAGCCAGAGGAGCGGTCAAGATGAACGAGGTGTACAAGCGAATAACTGAAACGCAGCGCTGATCTCTTGGGTGATCCACATGGACATGGCAATGACGACTCGCTGTACCTCCTAGCATAATTGCCCAACTGTAGATGCTCCGCCCTGACTCCATTTTCTTTTATTTTATCTATGTACTAGCGTATAAGTATAACTAAAAGGATTTACTATTTCATAGGAAACTAAGATAAGAAATCCAGCCTACTCCAAATGTGGAGACTAGTCTGGACGTCCAAAACACCACAAATCGAAACCAAACGAGGGAGATTTGAAGGAGTCCAGAAATAAGCCATCTCGGACTCCGTCACCCTCGGCTTACCCAACCTTCTGCTCTCTCACCCAGAAACCCCTCTTCCATTGCCTCCGCCCGCTCTCTGCGACGCATTCAGACTAACCGGTCATCCGCTTGCCATGCATCCACATCGATGCGGCAACCGAGAAGCTTACTTCGGCCACCCGCACTCAACCCGACGCTCTGCATGCCTGGGCTATTTAAAGTCGCCCGACAACTCTCCAAAACCCTACCGCTCACCTTCTCCGTCCGTCCTAGCCGCCGGCTGACGATCCCACCATTGTCCGTCGCCCTCCATTGCAATGATTGGGGCTTCTTGTGGCTGTTGTATTTCCCTATCGTTGCGGCATCGCGTTGAGATCGAGGTCGAGGTCCATGCTGCAAAGGTACAGGCCAACCTCCGAGCTCTCCGAAGTAGAGCTCGAGCGAGTCGGAGATGAAGGAGGAGGAGGACGACCCCATGGCGATGGCGGAGATTGTCATGAAGGAGGCGGAGGACGAGGAGCATGTGCCGCACTGATGCAGGAGCCGCCGACTTCTGTTTTCACCCTGCTGCAGGCGGAGCAACACTACAACCGGGTGCCGGCGGAGGCGGAGCAAGAGAAGAAGGCGTCGCCGGTTTCCGTGTTTCGCCTGCTGTAGCAGAAGCAGCGGAACAACCCGACTCTCCTCGAGGACCACCGACTAGCGTAGGACCAACTCTAGTTTCAGTGATGCGGGCATCCGAAGATGCCGTTGCAGCCATGGTCACGGCGGATTTGGGCCTCGTCGGTGAGCAGCGGGCAGTGCTCGAATCCTCACACAACGGCCACATCATCTGCCGTGAGAGCTGACAGCTTCGTCTCAACGTGGCGGAGCGCAACCCCCTCTTCAATGTGTTAGAGGCGGCGGCCGACGACACCGAAGTCGACAACTCCACCTCATTTGTGCCGTCCCGCATCAACGACGAGGTCATACCGTCCAATGCGGGGATCGTGCACCTGACCTCCACCGGTGACAAATGACGGCCAGGTAGAATCCTGTCCTTTTGCTATGTACAAAATGTTCTAAAATGTATGAAAATTGTGTCCTCTTTTATTCGGTAGAGTTGGATGACATCCACCCCATCATTGTCACGACACATGACACATCCGAACGCGTCCGCGGACATTTGACGATGTTCGTTTTGGTAATCCGCATTCAAGTTGCTCTAAGATGCATCAATGTAAATCATACTATCTAAACATCGAACATGCACCAGGAGGCGATGTCAGGAAGGGGCCTCAAACAAATGAATTTGCCGCCAGGAAAGAGATCCAATCCAAGATTGGATCAGGCTATAAAAATGCCTGAAACCAGAGATCCATCATCCAGTCCAGCTACACCAGCTGGTATATTCTTTCACAGGACTCCATCCCCAATGATCCAGGAGAGAAAGTACAAGCATCTCACGTGAAGCTGTTCAAAGCAGCCGCCCTTGCCATGTGTTCCTGAATCCAGTGGATATTACAATAACTTCGAAACAGATATGTGAATCTTTTACCCTCGCAGCTGCTATTATATTATCATAAAATGCGCTGCAGTTTAGAAAGTTAACTGGACGCATTTTCGTCAGCTAAATGCGTCCAGTTGTAGGCTCCTCTGCTGAGCAGAGATCACATGATGGGCGCATGCTTTCAATGGCAACGTAACGTGCGCCTGACAAACCTTCTATCCATCACCAAGTAATATATGCTCCAAATCGGAAGTACCACAGTGTTTGTAGGACTGCGCTGGACAGTCAGTCACCGCGGCAATACCGGGAGCAGTAAACTATCACAGAAACCATATTTGCTCTGATCAATCGCTCTCCTCTGAGACCGGCTTCCCGCCATGTTCAATCTTCTCCTAGCCAACGTCGAGTGCCGAAAACAAAGGCCAGGTCAGTTGCGGTTTCTACACTAGCTGTAGCTACCCGGACCAGGCAAGAAGCAGCCCTGATGTGTTTTAACTTTGCCTGATTCTTCTGCTCGTACGTGTGGTACGTATGCAGCAAGCAAGTTGGAGTATATTTGGTTGATTCTTGGGGGCCACGAAGTAAACGGCATAAGGAAATTGGAGGGGCATGTCAGAGGATAAGCACGTACACATGGATGTACTTATGTGTGTTGGGAGAACATGGGATGCCATTGGGTGGAGTGGTCACTCCTGGTCAATTGGTAAATGCATACTTGGTTCACGGTTCTGAAAACATTGGGAGAGAAAAACACATGAATATGATAGAAATGCAGGTGCAAAACGGTAGACGGGAAAGGACCAAAAATAATAATCAAAATTGCAAAAGGAATTGATTCAGTCCAGACACCGTTGTACTCTAACCCAAATTGTAAAAGGGACCGTGGTTGTCTAATCTCTGTGACCTCTGTACTCTTGCTATTGACCCCATTGAAGGGTGAGAACATACGGAGGATCCGACATGCAACCCCTTCCAAGAAAAGCACAAAAAACTAATAAAAATCTCAAGCTTCCAAGGTGTTATATCGCAAGATTGGGAGGGTTTGGTGCACTCGGGTAGGAAAGCCGCTAAGGAACTCGCAAACTCTCGAATACTAGGTGGGAAACTCGATTGATGTGGATGCATGAGAGAGTTAAGTAGGATATGCGTGCTAGATATAGGTCACACATGACAGTTCACGAATCCCACCGCATAGGTTTATTACATTGGATGAATTAAGTAGTGCCATGGATAGAAAATCCTACCCATTGCCTATAGGATGAATGGGAGGTGAAGCGTACAAATCACACCCCGCACCATAGAATGGGCTAGCCCCGTAACAACACCACAGACATTTCAGCGGTCGTTCTATTGGGTTTTACATAAGTTCTTCTCCCGATTTTAGTGTTTTTTTTCTTTCTTGTCTTTATTCTATTTATTTTGTCCTTCTCTTTTTTCTCTTGTTCCCTTAAAACTTCCAAAATTTTTTTCATTTTTTTTGAACATTTCTAAAAGATCT
Organism: Triticum urartu; assembly: GCF_003073215.2. Taxonomy (NCBI): domain Eukaryota; kingdom Viridiplantae; phylum Streptophyta; class Magnoliopsida; order Poales; family Poaceae; genus Triticum; species Triticum urartu. The sequence continues at coordinate 533,394,715 of NC_053022.1, forward strand.
TGAATATTTTAGAAATGCAGGAACATTTTATAAAATTCATGAACATTTTTAGATGTTCAAATCATTTTTATTATAAGCTTTAACGATATTTTGTATAAAATTGGAGATTATTTTTTGAATATTTTTTATTCCATAGTAATACTTTTCAAATCTCTCAAAATACATGAACCAAACCGGGTCTTTCCACTTTATCTCCTTCGGTCATGCCTGGGGGCACAACACTTGTCACGGTTGATCAACTTATTGACTCAGAAAACTGGACATGAAGGCAAGAGTTGGTCCGACACTTTTTTATCCCACCAGAAGCCGAACCTATCCTAAACATTCCTTTGCGCCATGGTGGTGGTGATGATTTTCTCGCTTGGGCCCATGAAAGAAGTGGTATCTACTCTGTGAAATCCGCGTACCGTGCTCTTGTGACTCGGAAAGAGCGTGTTGCTCTAGAGGAAGGGACGGTGACCAATACCTCACAGACCGATGAACAGATGTGGAAACTACTATGGAAGCTCAAGGTTTTGCCAAAGGTGCGTGTATTCTGGTGGCGGGTTATCCGTGGTATTCTACCCGATGAATGCACCCTTCGGCGCCGTCATATCAAAGTCATCAGTAGATGCAATATTTGTCTTGCGATGGATGAGGTTTGATGCACGCTTTAGTGCACTGCTCTCATGCCAAGATGTTTCGGGATCAAGCGCATTCGATGTTTGGCATCCCAAGACCTCGTTTGCACCCAAATGCATGGTCTCGTGATATTCTATGTGATGGGCATTTCTCTGACAGCGAGAGGGCTGTGATGATCTCGGTCATGTGGTCTATTTAGCATTCAAGAAACAGGGTCACCCATGATGACGAGCAGCTCGATCCTTTTTCTTCTGTCAAGCGCATCAGGGAGGATCTTGCTTTGCTTGATATACCTGAGTCGCATGCGTCCATTCTTCCTGGACATGGCTGGGTACCACCTGATGAAGGAGTGGTGAAGATCAATATGGATGCAGCCTTGGGACTGGACTCTGATAAGGTGGATGTAGGCGGAGTGGCGCGCTCAAGTACTGCGTTACTTGGGGCTTGGAGTAAGCCTCACCATGGGGTCTCTGATCTGTTCATTGGTGAGACTTTGGCGCTGCGGGATGGAGTCATCTTTGCAAATTTACGCGGCTTCTCATATGTGATCATGGAAACAGATTGCCTGGAGATTGTCAATCTCTGGAAAACTCGTCACTACAGCTTTTCTGTAGTGGCACCAGTACTAGGAGAGATTAGAGAGCTACCTTCAGTTTTTTCTTCCTTTGATATTCAACATGTAAAACGAGCAGCTAATGTACCGGTCCATCTTTGTGCAAAACATGCATGCACTTTGATGGTTACCAAAAGTTGGACGGGCTCAAAACCCTCTTTCCTGCTTATCAGCTTATTAGCTGATGATGCCAGGAGTTCGTTCGTTGAATAAAGCTCTCTGATTGGAATGCAAAAAAAAGAAAAAAAGAGAGGCAATGGTATCCCCAACCCATGAGGGTTCAAGTCCCGGTACTTGCATTATTTCTGATTTTTTTTTCAGGATTTTCAACAATGCGCTTTCAGTGGGAGGAGACGTTCCAGTCAATGACGAGACACCTATGAGTGTTCATAGGGGTAGGATGTGTATGTATGCGTTCATAGGGATGAATGTATACGCGTATGTATGAGCGTTTGTACTGTGTTAAAAAAAGTCTCTCAAAATACCGATAGCCTGTTTTTTTCCTTCACAGTGGGCACACTGATTTTTTTTCCCGCGTGCGAGGGGAGCGCACAAGAGCGTGCTATGTGGGCTGGCCTAGTGCGTGTTTTACGATTGATTTATCGTACAAAGCGAAGAATTGGAGTATCTGCCGTGGCGAAATCGCCAATTAAGAAGTACTCTCCAAGATGCGACAAATGGCGCATTACATGCACGTCATTTGTCGCAATCTGTGAGTTTTTCTTTTTTTTTCATAAATTCGTTTATTTAAAATGTTTTATCTTTTAAACCATACGTCCAAATCTCAAATCGTTTTCATCGATGGATACATCGCGTCGAGATTTTAAAATTAGATTACATGTTGATAGGTTTGACGATTTTTTTTTCACAAAAAAACAGAATGAAAAACCGGACCGGAGCACTTTTTTCCTTTTCGAAAGAGGCATGACCGTGCCTCTCACGGAAGGAAAATAAGAAAACATATTTTTTCCTTTTTGAGAGGCACAACCGTGCTTTTCACGAAAGCAAAATCGTGCCCCTTACGAAAGCAAAATCGTGCCTCTCACGAAAGAAAAAACACATAATTTTCATTCTCGAGAGGCATGACCATGCCTCTCATGAAAGCAAAACCCTGCCTCTCGCAGAAAGGCAAAAAACGAAAAGGCATTTTTTTCGTTTCTGAAAGTGCTATTGATCGACTAGAGGGGGGTGAATAGACGATTTTTATGAAAGTCTTCAAAACATGGAAGTTTCGAAGACAAACGATAGAAACAAACCTATTACCATGCAGCGGAAGGTAGACTACACTAAGCAAGCCATAGTCAAGTATTCAATGAGATGAAAACATAAAGACTAATAGCAGCTAGGCAGTATAGATCAGGATGGAAGATAGTACGAAGCCAAACAGAACAAGCAGTCACACAGTGAAGATAAATAGATAATGCAAACAGGCAATAACTTCACAAGGACCAATCTGCAAATAAAGAGATGAGAAGAATAGAACCAGTGGCTCGTTGAAGACAATGATTTGTTGGACCAGTTCCAGTTGCTATGACAACTGTACGTCTGGTTAGGGAGGCTGAGATTCAACTCAGAAGACCGCGTCTTCACCTTATTCCCCTTGAGCTAAGGACACCCAGTCCTCGCCCAATCACTCTGGTAAGTCTTCAAGTTAGACTTCCAAACCTTCACAGACTTCGTTCACCGGCGATTCACAATGACTCTTGGATGCTCAGAACGTGACGCCTAACCGGCTGGAGGATTCATAGTCCTCAAGTGCAATAAGTCTTCAGATCACACAGACAGGAATACTTCCGTGATGCCTAACACTCTTTGGCTCTGAGTGTTTAGGTCTTTTTCCTCGCAAGGAATTCTCTCTCAAAGGCTTCGAGGTGGGTTTCTCTCAAACGACAAAAGCCGTACACTAACTCTGAGCAGCCAACCAATTTATGGTGTAGGGGGTGGGCTATTTATAGCCACTAGGCAACCCGACCTGATTTATCCGAAATGACCCTGGGTCACTAAGGAACTGACACGTGTTCCAACGGTCAGATTTCAAACACTCACGGCAACTTTACTTGGGCTACAAGCAAAGCCGACTTATCCAGCTCTGGATAAGATTCGCTCTCATTGTCTTCGCTCGAAGACATAGGATTTTGGTTAAGCATCACTTCAGTCATTCTGACTGGTTCACTTGGACCCCACTTAACAGTACGGTGGTTCCTATGACTCAACAAAGGGGAAAAAGAACGATGAAACAACTAAGTCTTCGCGCTCCATAGTCTTCACGCGATGTCTTCTCTTGTCATAGTCTTCAATGTGAATGTCTTCACATACCACCTTTGACTTCAATGTCTTCATACATTTTTAGGAGTCATCTTTGGTAGGAAAACCGAATCAATGAGGGACTTCTACCTGTGTTATCCTGCAATTCTCACAAACACATTAGTCCTTCAACCAGGTTTGTCGTCAATACTCCAAAACCAACTAGGGGTGGCACTAGATGCACTTACAATCTCCCCCTTTTTTGTGATTGATGACAAACTGGTTGAAGTTTTCAATGGGGAATAAAATATGTGAAATTGTAAAGGATAGGGTATTGTCTTCATAAGTGGCAAAGGCTCCCCCTGAAGATGTGCATATAAGTAATTTGCTTTTGGAATGCAAATGCACATGGCAGGTTGTACTTGTGGAGATCCTCTTCAACTTATGATGACAATTCATCATGCATGATTTGATATAACGAAGATAATGACATGCATAATGAAAAATGGACGTCTGCAAAATGACCTAAGTGCGGAAGTTATGATCGCACATGCGGAATTTATCATCGCATCACAGAATAGCAAATAAGTAGCAGACGACCATCGAGTTTAAGTGTTACAACTCAAAGAACCAAATGTATCAAAAAGCGAGAGTTGTAAACACTTGGCAAAAAGTAGCAAAAAGTAAAGCAACCACCCATATGGACCCGCTTGAAGACTATCAACTCATATGCTTCTCCCCCTTTTGTCAGTAAGGACCAAAAAGGTTTGAAGACATAGAGCGCCTACTCATTCCCATGAGGTGCAGGCGAAGCAGCAAGGTCGCCGTTGAGGTTCGGTGGTGCAGAAGAACTTGGTGCAGTGTCGACACGCACTGAAGTTGGAGGAGGTGAAGTGGCATCATCTTGGTCATCGATGACTCTGGTATTCACTGTCGCAGCTGAAGACGAATAGTCAGAGTCTTCAAGTGAGGGAGTCCGACGCAAGTGAGCATTCCTTGGAGGAGTTGAGTCAAACTTGAATCTTTCGGTGAAGCCATCGTCTTGCAGATCAGCTTCAACACTAAGTAATGTCAAACTCTTCCAAGACCTCCGACAGGTTTCATGAGTAACAAAGGCATTCTTGGTGGCAAGATTGCGAATGCGATTGACATCCACCAAGAGGCTTTGCATCTGACGCTTAAGCCAGTTGTGATGCTTATCCTGTTTCTGGTGTAGCACGACGAGAAGCTCTCGGTCATTGAGAACACGAGATCACTTCCGAGGCCTTTGGGCAATGGTGCTTTCAGTGGCGTCAGTTTGAGCGCGAGGGGCACGGGTGTTACCAGCCAAGGGATAAACACGAGAGACTGCCTGAACCCCTTCAATGGGCTGGGTGAAGCTTTGACGGTCAGCATTGTGAAGATAAATTGGATCCTTAGCAGGCTCTTGGTAAATAGCTTCAATAGATAGACCAACCTCTGGCAAGAATACAAGATGATTGCACGCAGATGGCTGATAGTTGAAGGCAGAGTGAAGCTTGATAAGACGCATTACCCATGGAGCATAGAACTTTAGACCAAAAATGTCGGAGCCAGATGCAGCCAACTGTCTGATGAAGAAGTCTTGAGCATTGAAGCTGATGCCATTGAAGATATAGAAAACCAAAGTATTCATTGCTCCTTCAAGCTTCGCTGCAGATGAATGTCCTTTGACAGGCCATAGAGTTTTTCTGATGATATCGAAAATGGTGCGAGGAAGATACTCTAGGTCTTCAACAAAGAATTCAGATGGGTAGTTAGCGTCGTGAGGCAAAGGCTTCATCATGCTCAACATTTGGCTCATGTTGGGTTCTGGCTTCTGAAAAATGCTCTCCAAAGCATTCTGGTGTTGTTGACAACCTGGTTCATAGTATTCACCAGGAGTGGGCAGGGCTGTGAGCTCAATGATATCAAGAGCTTTGGCTTCATGATGGACATTGCCTGTCATCCACTCAAGGACCCAAGTCTTTGGATCCCTGTTGTAGCCTCGAATGTGAAGAGTTGCATAGAACTGTAACAGAAGCTCTTCATTCCAGGGTTCCTTGTCTGTGACAAATTGCAGGAGTCCAGCGTCCCTGAAGCAATCCAACGCTTCTTCTAGACAGGGCAGGCCAGCTATAGCTGCAGTGTCGAGATGCACATGAGGAAATATGTGCCCTTGATTGTATAAGACGCATGAATAGTAGCTGTGTTGCTGATAGCTCCAGAACCGATCCGATGAAATGCGAGGTTTGGAGTAAGGGTTCTTGGCGCTGTTGAAGAAGGTGTTATGTGCCACGAAGCCATTCACATTGAAGACCCCAGGTGAAGTTGCAGTGACTGGGAATCTTGGAAGTCTTGGCTTGGGCTTCTGGACTTGAGGTCTGTGCTCGACATGATAGTCAAATTATGGACCCGCAGCAGGTGGAGGAACCAGAATGGGCCAACGGACCATAACAGGTTGACCACGATCAAATGCCAGCTCAATAGTATGAGGTCTTGGAGGGGGTACAGGAGCATTGGCATTTTCGTTGACATGGGCTGCAAGGGGCACAGGAGCTTCAGGAGGAATGATTACATCTGGTGCAGCATTGGCTTCAGGGGCCACATTTGCTTCAGGTGGTTGCACTTCTGGCACCACATTAGCTTCAGGCGCCACATTGGCTTCAGCCATGACAACGTCATCGGCCTCAGTGTTGATGTTGGTGGCTGCCTCAGTATTGGTAACCTCCACTTCAGGAGCTGGAGGGTCGGACACGTTCTCCTCGAGAACAACTTCAGGAATGGTTGGTGGTGTAGCAACTCTTTCTTCATCACGTGGTTGATAACCCACAAGTATAGGGGATCAATTGTAGCCTCTTTCGATAAGTAAGAGTGTCGAACCCAACGAGGAGCTAAAGGCAGAACAAATATTCCCTCAAGTTCTATCGACTACCGATACAACTCTACGCACGCTTGATGTTCGCTTTACCTTGAACAAGTATGAAACTAGAAGTACTTTGTAGGTGTTGTTGGATAGGTATGCAAGATAATAAAGAGCAAGTAAATAAAAAGTAGGGGCTGTTTAGATAAAGACACAACTAAGTTAGGTTTAGTAGAGAGTTTGTTGTTACGAGAAAGTTATTTGTCCCTAGGCAATCGATAACTAGACCGGCAATCATTATTGCAAGTTTATATGAGGAAGAGGCATAAGCTAACATACTTTCTCTACTTGGATCATATGCACTTATGATTGGAACTCTAGCAAGCATCCACAACTACTAAAGATTCATTAAGGTAAAACCCAACCATAGCATTAAAGCATCAAGTCCCCTTTATCCCATACGCAAACAACCTACTTACTCGGGTCTGTGCTTCTGTCACTCACGCCACCCACCATAAGCAAATCATAAGCATATTGCAAACCCTACAGCGGGAATCCCTCACGCTTGCGCGACACAGAGAGCACCATAGGACAGCACCAATAATAAAACATACAACTCAAACCAATCACGATCATCAAATAGCCATTAGGACAAAACAGATCTACTCAAACATCATAGAATAGCCATACATCATTGGGAAATAATATATAGCGTTGAGCACCATGTTTAAGTAGAGATTACAACGGGTAAGAGAGAGGTTACACCGCTGCATAGAGGGGGGAAGAGTTGGTGATGATGGCGGTGAAGTTGTTGGTGAAGATGACGGTGATGATGATGGCCCCCGACGGCACTCCAGTGCCACCGGAAGCAAGGGGGAGAGGGCCCCCCTTCTTCTTCTTCCTTGACCTCCTCCCTAGATGGGAGGAGGGTTTCCCCTCTGGTACTTGGCTCCCATGGCGTGGGAGGGGCGAGAGCCCCTCCGAGATTGGATCTATCTCTGTGTTTCTCTCTGGTTATGCGTTCTCAGATTCTTCCCTTTCACTGTTTCTTATATTCCTGGAGATCCGTAACTGCGATTGGGCTGAAATTTTGACACGATCTCTATCCGGAAATTAGCTTTCTTGCGGCAAAAGAAGGGCATCAACCGCCTTACGGGGTGGCCACGAGGGTCAGGGGCGCGCCTGCCTCCCCAGGGCGCGCCCCCCTACCTCGTGGGCCCCTCGAGCACCGTCTCGCGTGGATTCTTCTTCCCAAAAATCATATATATTCCAGAAAAAATCTCCGTCAGTTTTTATTCCGTTTGGACTCCATTTGATATGGATATTATATGAAACAAAAAACATGCAACAAACAGGAACTGGCACTGGGCACTGGATCAATATGTTAGTCTCAAAAATAGTATAAAAAGTTGCCAAAAGTATATGAAAGTTGAATAATATTGGCATGGAACAATAAAAAATTATAGATACGACGGAGACGTATCAGCATCCCCAAGCTTAATTTCTGCTCGTCCTTGAGTAGGTAAATGATAAAAAAAAGATAATTTTTGATGTGGAATGCTACCTAGCATAATCTTGATCATATGTCTAATCATGGCATGAATATTAAGATACCAGTGATTGAAAGCAATAGTCTATCGTTTGACATAAAAACAATAATACTTCAAGCCTACTAATAAAGCAATCATGTCTTTTCAAAATAACAAGGCCAAAGGAAGTTATCCCTACAAAATCATATAGTCTGGCTATGCTCCATCTTCACCACACAAAATACTCACATCATGCACAACCCCGATGACAAGCCAAGCAATTGTTTCATACTTTTGACGTTCTCAAACCTTTTCAACTTTCACGCAATACACGAGCGTGAGCCATGGACATAAAACTATAGGTGGAATAAAATATGATGGTGGAGAAGACAAAAAGGAGAAGATAGTCTCACATCAACTAGGTGTATCAACGGGCTATGGAGATGCCCATCAATAGATATCAATGTGAGTGAGTAGGGATTGCCATGCAACGGATGCACTAGAGCTATAAGTGTATGAAAGCTCCAACTGAAACTAAGTGGGTGTGCATCCAACTTGCTTGCTCATGAAGACCTCGGGCATTTGAGGAAGCCCATCATAGGAATATACAAGCCAAGTTCTATAATGAAAATTCCCACCAGTATATGAAAGTGATAACTCAAGAGACTTTCTATATGAAGAACATGGTGCTACTTTGAAGCACAAGTGTGGAAAAAGGATAGTAGCACTGCCCCTTCTCTCTTTTTCTCTCATTTTTGGTTTTTTATATATTTTTTTTATTTTTTTGGTGGGCTTCTTTGGCCTCTTTTTTTTGGGCTTCTTTGGCCTCTTTTATTTTTTTGTAAAGTCCGGAGTCTCATCCCGACTTATGGGGGAATCATAGTCTCCATCATCCTTTCCTCACTGGGGCAATGCTCTAATAATGATGATCATCACACTTTTATTTACTTACAACTCAATATTACAACTCAATGTCTAGAACAAAGTATGACTCTATATGGATGCCTCCGGCGGTGTACCGGGATGTGCAATGATCTAGCGTAGCAATGACATCAAAAAACGGACAAGCCATGAAAATATCATGCTAGCTATCTTACGATCATGCAAAGCAATATGACAATGAATGCTCAAGTCATGAATATGATGATGATGGAAGTTGCATGGCAATATATCTCGGAATGGCTATGGAAATGCCATGATAGGTAGGTATGGTGGCTGTTTTGAGGAAGGTATATGGTGGGTTTAAGGTACCGGCGAAAGTTGCACGGTACTAGAGAGGCTAGCAATGGTGGAAGGGTGAGAGTGCATATAATCCATGGACTCAACATTAGTCATAAAGAACTCACATACTTATTGCAAAAATCTATTAGTCATCGAAACAAAGTACTACGCGCATGCTCCTAGGGGGATAGATTGGTAGGAAAAGACCATCGCTCGTCCCCGACCGCCACTCATAAGGAAGACAATCAATAAATAAATCATGCTCCGACTTCGTTACATAACGGTTCACCATACGTGCATGCTACGGGAATCACAAACCTCAACACAAGTATTTCTACAATCCACAACTACCCACTAGCATGACTCTAATATCACCATCTTTATATCGCAAAACTATTGCAAGGAATCAAACCTGTAGCGACCAGACCTCAAACGGTCCAATCTCTATGCTCAGGTGTCATCCTGGATCAGTAATGCTGACACCACACAGTACTTGAAGGATTTATAATAGAGTAGCAATCACACACTTATTACATCAAGTATCTCAAAAGAGAACTTATTACAAAATATGGCTTAAGGCCATCTAATAACGATAACAGCGGAAGGCTTGGAAGATAAGTGAGTCCATCAACTCCAACAGCATCACTGAGTATAGAACCACGACCTAAAGCACCTTACTCGTCATCTAAAAAGTCTGCAACATTAATGTTGCAGCCCGAAACGGGTCAGCACATGGAATATGCTGGCAAAGTAACACATAGAGAGTAATGGAAGAATAAGGCTATTCTATATGCATATTTGGCTGGTGGAAAGCTCTATGGTTATAGTTTTTGCGTAAAGCCAATTTTTCCCTACTACAAAGGAATAAATTTTATTTAACTATCATGGTAGTTTTTAAACATTGAGAATGGTTGACAGCATTCTCAATCCCAATTAAGCATCATCATTAAAAACCCAACAAAATTAATTTTAGAGTAACATGATGAGATTCACATGATAATCCAAGTACTAGATACTCAAGATGTCCATAACCGGGGACACGGCTAACCATTATTAGTTTATACACTCTGCAGAGGTTTGCGCACTTTTACCCACAAGGCTCGATCTCCTCCGTTGGATTTCTCGCACTACATGGTGTTTGAGAAACGGATGACCGAGACATAGTCTTTTAGAAGCGCTAGCACCTTACGATCGGGTAGACTGTACCAACCTACATCCCCTACATCCGCTAGTCTACCACTTTAAGAGTTCGCAGGACTTAGTCAACTATGCTAGAGCCCATAATAGCTTATGGCTGCACACGGAAGTTTCTAGCATGAATAATCTCATGATCCCTTTGAACCTGGGTGGCGGTCCAAAAGAAAACAGGCAATCGCTGGAATACCCAGGTGCCTCAATCCACCCAGATGTGTATTTAAGTTGCCACCTTAGATAAACCATTAATTTAACAATCTCACATCTGTCATGGATACACTCACCCAATCCACGTCTACTAGCATAGCATGGCATAATAAGCAACGTAGAAATAACTCCCAACGGTTTGATAATAATAGGTAATAGGTAATACCTCATCTACTTCCCATACCCACAATTTAATTAGATCCTAAACAATGCAATGTGTGAGGGTTGATCTAATGCAATAAAACTGGGTAATAGGAAGTATGATCAAAGTGTTACTTGCCTTGCTGATGATCCGTGAAACCTAGCGATTCGAAGTAGCAAGCGGCGCACTCCGGGTACTCTATCGCAAACGAACAAGCATACAATAAGTACTCATCTAATGCACAGGTAAAACTCGAATAAGAGACCTAACTAGAAAGTTCAACTTAAGAACTCCGGTTGGCAAAAGAACCAAATCGAAAGAAGCAACGAAAGGTAAAAGGTAAAAGAAATAAGCTTCGTTTACTAATCGGAAACTAGGGCAAATTTTTACCAAGGAAAAAACTTGTTTGAGTTGGTTAAACGGAAAGAGGGTTTCGAGACGAAACTCCAGGCGCTTGAATCGCCTGATTCCGACAAATGAGCGAAAAGTTAAACTAAAACGAACATCGGATCAGAAATCGCGATCAGAAAAATCATGGATTTAATCCAGAAAAAGAAAAACGACGAACAGGTTAATGAATGAATGTTCGTTAACAGGAACTAAACGAAAAACGCGTTAGTTAAAACGAACGGACGAGCGAACGCTCGCTAAATAAATAAACCAGAGAAAAACCGATCTATTTAAAAAAACGAAAACTAGGGTTTTCAAAAAAAACCAAAATGGTTTTTTCTCAAAAACCGGCCGGCGGCTACCTCGTCGGTGGTGCTCCGGTGAGACTCCAGCAGGGCGGCGGGTGGCGCGCGACGGCGTGCGGGGCGGTGGGGGCTGCAGGGGGGTTATAAAGGGGGGGGGAGAGGCGACTTGGGGAGGGGTCGGCCTCGGGAGGCGGAGTCCTCCCCGGACTCGGGCGGCGGCGCTGGTCGGGACTCTGTCCCGACCCGGCGGAGGCGGCGGCGGCTGGCTGGGCCGGCCGCTCGGCTGGGCCCTTGGCCCAGTCGGGCGCGGGGTCTCTTTTTTTTAAAATATTTCGCTGCAACTAAAAAAATTCTAGAAAAATAAATAAAATTCTAAAAATGCCAAAACAAATTTTTCACGTCTAAATAAAATATTTAGAACAGGATGAACATTTTTTTGGCTCTAAATGCAATTTTTGAAAACGTGCACATTTTTCCCTATCCAAATAAAATGCGAATAAACACCGGAAAATCCAAATTTTGACTTATTCATTAAATCTTCATTTTTCCTCACTTTGGGAGGGTCATATTATTCCCTCTCTCATTTTTTTGATATTGGAAAAATAATTGAAGATGAAATAAATAAATCAAATGATCCTCTTTTCCAATTCGAGAAAACTCTCAAATATGGGAATAACGAAATCTCCAACTCTCTCCGAAGGTCCTTGAGTTGCGTGAAATTTCTAGGATCAACCAAAATGCACGAAAATATGATATGCATGATGATCTAGTGTATAACATTCCAAATTGAAAATTTGGGATGTTACAAACCTACCCCCCTTAAGATGAATCTCGCCCTCGAGATTGGGGTTGGCTAGAAAATAGGTGAGGGTGGTCCTTGAGCAAATCTTCTTCTGTTTCCCAGGTGGCTTCATCCTCTAAGTGGTGGTTCCACTGAACTTTGCAAAACTTGATAACCTTGCTGCGGGTAACTCTGCTGGCATAATCGAGAATCTTGACTGGCTTCTCCTCATATGTTAAGTCGTCCTTCAACTGAATCGCTTCGAGGGGCACGGTATCTCTTAGCGGTACCTCCGCCATCTCGGCATGACATTTCTTCAGCTGAGAAACATGGAATACATCATGAACTCCTCACAGCTCCTCTGGTAATTCCAACTTATAAGCGACTTCTCCCATATGTTGCAAGATCTTGTACGGTCCAACGAAACGCGGTGCTAACTTTCCCTTAACTCCAAAACGCTTAACTCCTTGAAGTGGGGATACTCGAAGGTAAACTCTGTCTCCGGTTTCGTAAACTGTCTCCTTGCGTTTAGAATCTGCGTAGCTCTTCTGCCTGGACTGGGCTACCTTGAGCCTATCGCGAATCAACTTAACTTTCCGTTCAGACTCCTTAATCAAATCTGGTCCAAAGAATTGACGATCTCCAACTTCGTCCCATGACAACGGTGTCCTGCACCTCCTTCCGTATAAAGCTTCGAAAGGTGCCATCTTCAAACTGGTTTGGTAACTGTTGTTATAAGAAAACTCCGCATACGGCAAGTTATCGTCCCAGCTAGATCCATAATCTAGTGCACAAGCTCTCAGCATATCTTCCAAAATCTGATTGACTCTCTCGGTCTGTCCATCTGTCTGTGGGTGAAAAGCTGTGCTGAACTCCAGTCTGGTTCCTAAAGTTTCATGCAACTGATTCCAAAACTTTGAGGTAAATTGAGTTCCTCTATCTGATACGATACTCCTCGGAACTCCATGCAAACAAATGATCCTAGTCATGTATATCTTTGCCAACTTAGCACTGGTGTAAGTGGTCTTAACTGGAATAAAATGTGCTACCTTCGTCAAACGATCAACTATTACCCATATCGAGTCATAGCCTGCTTTTGTCCTGGGTAGTCCTGTGATAAAATCCATGCCTATCTTATCCCACTTCCATTCGGGTATCGGCAATGGTTGTAACAATCCTGCTGGCTTCTGATGCTCTGCCTTTACTCTCTGACATACGTCATAAACTGCTACATATGCTACAATATCCTTCTTCATTCCGGTCCACCAGAATGTTTCCTTCAAATCCAAATACATCTTGGTATTCCCTGGGTGAATCGAATATGGTGAATCAAGTGCCTCGTGCAAAATCAACTTCCTGATCTCCGGGTCATTGGGCACATAAACACGGTCCTCACACCATAAGGTATCGTGCTCGTCCTCACGAAATCCCTTTGCTTTTCCTTCGCTCAATTTCTCTTTTATAGCAGCGATCTCCTTGTCAGATTTCTGAGCTTCTCTGATCTTATCCATCAATGTTGACTGAATCTCCAATGTTGCTACATAGCCTCTCGGAACTATTTCCAAACATAGCTCACGAAGGTTTTCTGCTAACTCCTTTGGTACTTCTCCCGTCACTAGGGTGTTGATATGGCTCTTACGGCTCAATGCGTCAGCTACCACATTAGCTTTTCCGGGATGGTAATGCAATCTCATGTCATAATCCTTGATGAGCTCCAACCATCTCCTTTGTCTGAGGTTCAACTCCTTCTGCGTGAAAATGTACTTCAAACTCTTGTGATCCGTGTACACCTCACAATGATTTCCAATGAGGAAATGTCTCCATGTTTTCAATGCATGCACTACGGCTGCTAACTCCAAATCATGCGTGGCATAATTCAACTCATGAGGCTTCAGTTGCCGTGAAGCATACGAAACAACTCTCCCTTCCTGCATAAGCACTGCTCCAAGTCCTCGACGTGAAGCGTCGCAATACACCTCATAATCCTTGGTCTGATCTGGCAATATCAATACTGGTGAGGTAACCAAGCGTTTCTTCAATTCCTGGAAACTAGCCTCACATTCCTCAGTCCATTTGAACTTAGTATCCTTCTTCAACAATTCAGTCATAGGCTTCGCAATCCTTGAAAAGTTCTCAATGAACCTCTGGCAGTATCCTGCGAGTCACAAGAAAACTCCGGATCTCTCCAACTGTCGTTGGTGCTTCCCATTCGGTTACGGTCTCAACCTTAGTGGGGTCAACTGCTATACCTTCTCCGGATATAACGTGTCCGAGGAATCCAACTTCCTTCAACCAAAACTCACATTTGCTGAATTTGGCGTATAACTGATGTTCCCTTAGTTTCTCCAAAACCAAACGCAAATGTTCCTTATGCTCCTCTTCATTCTTTGAATAAACTAGGATGTCATCAATGAACACTACGACGAACTTATCCAAAAACTCCATAAACACTTTGTTCATCAGGTTCATAAAATAGGCAGGTGCGTTAGTCAATCTAAATGACATAACGGTATACTCATACAGTCCATATCTCGTGGTGAATGCTGTCTTAGGTATGTCCTGCTCTCGAATCTTCAATTGATGGTACCCTGATCGCAAATCGATCTTGGAAAACACTTTAGCTCCTTGCAACCGATCAAACAGATCATTAATCATTGGCAGTGGGTACTTATTCTTGATGGTTACTTCATTCAATCCTCAATAATCTACAACCATCCTTAATGATCCATCCTTCTTTTCCACTAGAAGTACGGGTGATCCCCAAGGCGAAGAACTTGGGCGAATGTAACCTTTATCCAATAACTCTTTAATCTGATTCTTAATTTCCACCAAATCCTTTGCTGGCATCCGGTATGGTTGTTTCGATATTGGGCCTGTACCTGGCAATAACTCAATCAAGAATTCTATGTCCCTATCCGGTGGCATGCCTGGTAATTCCTCAGGAAATACATCAGGAAAATCCTTTACCACTGGTACTTCTTCTTGCACAACTCCTGTTAGGCAGTTTACTTGTGTCCTGTTTGGCACATGCCGGGATACATACTTGATCCTTCTTCCTTCTGGTGTGGTAAGCAAAATTGACTTACTAGCACACTCAATATTCCCTTCATACTTTGATAACCAATCCATACCTAATATCACATACAGACCTTGAGATTCCAATACTATTAGGTCTGAGGGAAAAACATAGTTACCAATCCTTAATGGTAACCGATCACACCATCGTCTAGCCATAAACTCCGCTCCTGGTGAGCTTACTAACATGGGTGACCTAAGGGCTTGGGTTGGCAGGTTATATTTATCCACAAATCCCCTTGATATGTATGAATGCGATGCACCAGTGTCAAAAAGAACGAGTGCAGTAAATGACTTAACCAAAAACTTACCTATTACTGCATCAGGCTGAGCTTCAACCTCCTCCACATTAATGTGGTTCACCTGTCCCCTATTGAAAGGGCTCGGCTTTTTCCCAGAGCTTCCATTGCCATTTCCATTCTGGCCTTCAGGACATTCATTGGCATAATGTCCGGTCTTGGAACACTTGAAACAGGTGACTTGACTCAGGTCTCTCTTGGATGGGGTCGATGGGGTGGTCCGGTTCTGGCTGTTGCTTCCTCCATTCCCATTACCATTCTTGTGGCCATTATGGTTGTGCGAACTACCTCCTCCATGGGTATGCTGAAACTGAAATCCCGGTTTAGGGGTAAAACGGGGCTTCTGCTGGGCTCCAGAGTTATACTTCCCCTATCCATATTTCCTCTTGCGGTTCTCAATCTGCTGTTGCTTCCCTTCAATCATGATGGCACGATCTACCAACTCCTGGTAGTTGTTGAAACTTGCTACCATCAACTTCATGCTTAGTTCATCATTCAGTCCTTCCAGAAACTTCTCCTGCTTAGCTGCATCTGTAGCAACGTCATCTGGGGCATAACGTGCTAATTTGCTGAAATCGTCAACGTACTGGCCAACTGTCCTTCCTCCTTGGCGTAAGTTGCGAAACTCACGCTTCTTTATGGCCATAGCTCCTGCTGAAACATGGGCAGTGCGGAAAGCTTGCTGAAACTGATCCCATGTGACAGTGTCAACTGGGTAAGTGGCTATGAAATTCTCCCACCATGCTGCCGCGGGTCCGTCAAGCTGGTGAGCGGCAAACTTCACTTTCTCACCATTCGTGCATCCTGCAGTGGTCAACTCCCTTCCTATCTTGCGGAGCCAATCGTCTTCTACTATTGGCTCGGTGCTACTGGAAAACACCAGCGGATTTAGCCTAAGAAAACGGGCTAAGTGGTCAACAGGTGGTGGTGGTGGTGGGTTGTTGTTGTTGTTTTGTTGGTTCTGGACTAACATCTGCATCAATTGATTCTGTTGCTGGATCAACTGAGTGAGCTCCGGTGGGAATCCATTGTCACGTCTCGGAAGCATCTGAGGGTTTAGAAAAGACGAGAATTAAGAATAGAGGGGGTCTAAAGGGAAAACACTACCCCAATGCACATGAGCAAATGCACACAAAATCACTTCATTCAATTAAACAAGGGCTTACAGTCGGTCTAAAACTATCGCAAAAGTGCTCGAACTATAATGTTTACATGGGGGAATACTACTACTATCTGGTGGTCATCTAGAAATTTGAACCGGTGGAAGACTCCATGATATCTGCTCCAGCTTCCTCTTCAAAGTCGGGTTCACTTGGATCCTAATCGGTGTCGTCGATGATGATGTAGTTGTCCGGACATGCGACGTACTCGTCTTCTTCCTTGGATGCTAACTTCCTCTTGAGTTCTTCAATCTCCTGCTTAAGATCGCCATTGTGTCTCGCTAGAGCTACGATCTCGTCCATGTAGTCCTTGCGTGTAGACTTCAGTTCTCCTTCTAGCTCGATGATCCTTGCCTTCGCATTCTTCAATTCTACCATATCATTGCACATCTGGTTCTCGTGGCGTCGAATGTGCTGGTTTAACTCCTGGATGAAAGATGCAATGGATCTATCCTTCTTGGTTCTGACTAACTCCCATTGTTCATCTCAGCGTCCGCAAATCTGGTAGATAGTGTCCTTGAGGTCTTCTTGGTAAACTTCTCCAACGCGTCCTATGGTGATATGAGCTGCCATGCTCCTTCCCAGACTCCAGGTTGGTGCATTGAAAACACTATCTATGGGTTTCGTGATTGGCGCGAATGTCCTTCCCGGAACGTGAGCTTGAATCTTCCAGCGCTCCTCTTCAGGCAGAGTGGCGTTGAAGGTTCCCGTGAAGCTTGGTAATCCAATGTTCAGGTACTTGGTGACTTCCTTCAGGTGAAATCCAAATGGTGTGCCTTCATCCGGTTGAGCGTACTTAATCTTCGCGTTCGTCATCCTAAAAGAGTAGAAAAGATGAGGAGTTAGAAAATGAGAAGAGAAGGGTGATCTATGGCTTTAACTTAGTGGTCGTGTCCTACAGTCAGCGTGTGCTCTGATACCATCTCTGTCGCGACCCGACCCGAATGGATCAAGTGCTCTGTGCTCAGGTGTCATCCCTGGATCAGTAATGCTGACACCACACAGTACATCGAAGGATTTATAGCAGAGTGGCAATCACACACTTATTACATCGTTGTCTCAAAGAGAACTTATTACAATAAATATGGCTTAAGGCCATCTAATAACGATAACAGCGGAAGACTCGGAAGATAAATGGGTCCATCAACTCCAACGGCATCACTGAGTATAGAACCACGACCTAAAAGCACCTTACTCGTCGTCTGAAAAGTCTGCAACATGAGAAGTTGCAGCCCAAAAACGGGTCAGCACATGGAATATGCTGGCAATGTAACACATAGAGAGTAATGGAATGAAACAGCTATACTATATGCATATATGGCTGGTGGAAAGCTCTATGGTTACAGTTTTGCGTAAAGCCAGTTTTTCCCTACTGCAAAGGAATAAATTTATTTAACTATCATGGTAGTTGTTAAACCTCGAGAATGGTTGACAGCATTCTGATCCCAATTAAGTGAACAATTAAAACCCAACAACATTAATTAGAAGTAACGTGATGAGATTCACATGATATTCAAGTACTAGATACTCAAGTTGTCCATAACCGGGGACACGGCTAATCATGATTAGTTTGTACACTCTGCAGAGGTTTGCGCACTTTTCCCCACATGACTCGATCGCCTCCGTTTGTTTTCTCGCACTACATGGTGTTTGAGAAACGGATGACCGAGACATAGTCTTTCAGAAGCGCTAGCACCTTACGATCGGGTAGACCGTTACACCTACATCCCCTACATCTGCTAGTCTACCATTGTAAGAGTTCGCACAACTTAGTCAACTATGCCAGAGCCCATA